>NC_062965.1:47358952-47458397 GCF_023119035.1 Salvia hispanica
AAATGTATGTCTGAACTTAGTTTTTTTAGTTTTCTCTTGAATTCCTTGCTGGTAATAATTTGTCTACTTGAATATGATAGCTGACTCTGTTTATTTGTCAACTATTGCTTCAACGAAGGTTTTAGCCAACTAATAGAAGTTACACAAATCGTGTTATATGAGCTAGGTAGTTTCTCCTATTTGAGTAATAGTAACAGTACTAAATTGAAAATTGTGGAGCATTGTGGCTTCATCAAGATAGAGCTTCAACAAATCAATCATATAGTATGTCTTACATTCAAGTTAAGTGATAAATAAATCTATAAATAATGATTGTTGTCATGTAACTTAGTAGGAGTTGTTTTGATGTTTGTATATTTAATTTTCAGATCATTAAGCTTTAGCAAATCAATCATATTTGTCTTACATTCAATCTATGTGATAAATTGATGTTTAGATAAAGTTGGTTGTAGTTAATTAAGTAGGAGTTGTTTTGATATTTGGATATCTGATTTTTCAGATCTATGCACAAGCTTTGCTTAATGATAATTGGAAGCATTGAAGAGAGAATGTAGAGATTTATCAATCAAAGAAGCAGCTTAGTGTCCTTCAAATCTCAAATCTCGATTACTGTTTATGAAGCTGTAATTTACTTATTGTGGAGGTGGAGTGTTTCACTTAATCAAATATTGTCTCAATAAATGTTTTCTTAATCTTTGATCAATAAATTTACAAATTTGAAAATAAAATTTGAGGTTTCTTTTTTAAAAAAAACTGGATTGATATTAGTGGCGGATTTTTTCCGTCAGGAACAATGAGTTAAGTAACAAGCTTTTTACAACGACGCTAATCCGTCAGGAATAATTTACTGACGGATATATGGAAATTATTCCTGACGGATATATGGAATTTACTGACGGATATTTCCGTCACTAATGGCCGCTTTTTTGTTGTTGTGTGCACTATTTAAAAGCGCCACAAATCCATTGGAGATGCTTTTAAAAGCCCAATGGGCTTTTAAAAGCCCATTGGAGATGCTTTTAAAAGCGTCCCAAAAATTAATTCACCGACGCTAGTTAAAAGCGTCCTTAATTAGAGTCTTCAAAAACTTGACGGGGAAAACTATAAAGAGAGGAAGTCGTTTTGGAGCTGAATCCGGACCTGTCAAAGCAAGCTTCAAAAGTCATGAAAGAAGGCTAGATAGCGGTCTTAGGAACCTACTTTGATTGTGGTACCAATGAAGCTTTATCATAAGAAAAGAAAGTCATCGATAAGTGGAGTTATAGGACCAACGACGATCTTATCCTAAAAGAGAAGGAGGAGTCAGTTTTCTTTGAAGATCGAGGAAGAAATCGGACAATTATGCCATTCGGAAGAAGTATTCTACAGAAGAAAAGCCTGTTACGAGTAAGTGGAGAAGAAAGATCTACAGAGATTCTTATCTCATTCCATTCCAGTGGCTCAACCAGTAACCAATGGCGAAAACTAAAAAATCCATGGTTTCCCGGTAGAACCCTCTTTCACCCAAGTTGTTTCGGAACCGGAAAAAAGAAGTGGTTTTTCGCACAGCTTGCTCATAGTGCAGGTCCCACTTGTATATTGTATTTGGCCGAAGAAGCATCAGACAGGTTGGAGTTCTTACCTTCTTGGGACTCCATGGACCAAGATCTTCTTTTATTATATGGTCAATACCGATCCACTTTAGCAGATCATATGGATGTAGAAAAAGCTTCACATTTTGATGAATTGGAAACATCTCTTTTCCATTTCTATTTACCCAGTTCATATCTTTCTTTCGTGTGTTCCCGGGAGGAATTCGATCTCTTCAATCTCGGAATACCACCTAAATAACTGCGGCCAGAGAGTCAAATAGGTCGGGAAGAAAGAGTCTGAGGTCGGGTTGGACGACATACATCTTGGCTTGGTTGGTCCCACCATCACTAGAGATTGGACATATATAGTTTATTTATTCTAAATAAAAGATTCAACTAACTATTTTTTAATATTCAAATTTGAAAATAGCTGCAAGACCAAAACAGGGTGAAAAAACCGAAAGCCCTTCTTTAAAAAAAAACAAGTTCCCAGGCTTACATACCCGGCTCAACATTCTTGGAAAACAATCGAATCGAGGGTCCGGAGGAGAATCGGCCATTCAATCTTGTGAACTAATCGAGACCGAAATTGGAAAAAGAGATACGAACGGAGAGGAATAACCAATCGATGAAAGAACATGAAACCATTCTGTTTCAATAGAGGTACGAGAAAGGGTTGGGGGCAATGAAGTAGGTGAAGTGGTTGGATTTTGCGAGCTGTTCCAACCACTGCTGGATGTGATTCCAAGAGCCGAACGAGAATGAATACCACACAGAAGAGTCAAGACCAGGCTCCCTAATGGAATGTTTAACCGATCCATTCCGGATCGACCGAATTGGTACGGAAGTTGTAACATGGGAAAACCACGGAAAACACGACTTATTTGAATAACCCGGTGACCCACCAATTGTAGAAGTAGGATTTTTTGAAAGCAATAAGCACTTAAATAATACAATTCAAGTATACCATCTTCTTTCTCATTTCGAGGAAAGGGTGCGGAAGGAAAAGGAAACAACGGAGGGATCCGAATCGGACCTAAATGGGAATGACATGAAAAGTCTTTTTCAAAACCTAGCATTAAGGGCGTTACGACGATATACGAGAGAAATAGAGAAAAACTCGTGATTGGTGTAGAGGAGAAGATCTGTTTATGATATAGTTCAAGAAAGAGTCGTCTCATTTTTCGTTTTTTCTAATTCATTCACTTCCACTTCAAGACTGGTTCTGAACGCCGCGTAACATCATCTTCAACCAACCTCCACCGTACGAATTGCTTATACACTAAAAAGCTGCTTATATACGATACGCTTACTAAAAGACTTACTTTCATTCATATTCATTAGGCCAGCGTGAAACTAAGAAAGAGAGATGTGCCTAAGGCGGCATGTAAGCAAACTGTGCACGCTAAGAGAAGAGGAGAGATGCTCGCAATTACTACCACAAGAAAGCCGCCCCCTATCTTCGAAAGTGGCCCGTCACTTCGTTCGTACCTTCTTGGCTTAGGCTTTCAACTGAACAACATGGCGCCCCGCCGCTAGCAGAAGCTAAGCGCTTGAAAAGCGCGCTAAGAAACCTTGCTTCTGTCGGCCTTTCTGTGCAACAGTCCACCAGTAGCGGAAGAGAGGGTTACCGTACATACAAGAGTATTCCAGTTCTTACGGAAGCTCTTTCTTACCAGTCAAGTAGTACAACAGCTCTATCTTACAGCCCGGCGCGGCGGGTCGCCTTTTGAATTCAGTAGATGGAAGAGACTATTAAATAGATAAGGAGTAGGTGAGTGAATGAGTCCTCACTGACCTGAGCGATTTCGATCACCTAGCAGGCCTTTTATTTGGTAGGTAAGATCGCCAAAGCGTATCATCAGATTTGTCTCCTCGGAAGAAGAATAGCCCCGCTCTCTAGCCGACTGATCCCCTTGATCCTATATTGATCATATAACTGGGAGGGAACGTGTCACATTAGAGGTGAACGATCAGAGGTGTCCTCTAATCACCACGATGAGACTGGTCCCTCTTTTAGTAGACTCAGCTATGAATATGAATGAAGAAATGAATGCCGGGCTCTTTCTTTCACTGCTAACCCCAAGAAGTTTCTTTGATACTTTCTCTTTCGTCGAGCCCCGGTGGTCCTCCTTTGAGTGTGGATTCAATTGGATGAATCTGTCAAGTCAAGGAAAACGTACGTAGCAGCAAGGATGGTGCATCGCCTATTTCTCGTTCTCGCTCGGTAGCCAAAACGAACACGCCTGCTACCTACTGTACTGGACCTTCGACCAGGCATTCTACCTTTGTCGAATCGGAACCGCGCTCCTTTAATATGATGAGAAGGAGGGAAGGGGGGCCACCCTCTTTTCCGCACCAATCCTTATTTCCTACTACATCTTTTTTTGGGTGTATAGCTCAGTTGGTAGAGCATTGGGCTTTTAACCTAATGGTCGCAGGTTCAAGTCCTGCTATACCCAAACCTGCCTTACACTCTACTATGAGTAAGGACTAATTCGTGGCTTCAAAGATGACTCTTTGGCCTTTAGACTCGCTTCCGCGACTTCGCCCTTTAAGTGTAAGTGACAAGGGGGTGAGAGAAGGAGTAGTATAAGAGTGGCTCGGTCATCGATAAACCTCTCCTTATTCATTCTATAGGGCGGGGCTGCGGACCAACAATCCAGCAAAAGGGCTGAAAAGCTCCTTTATAAAACCTTCCCCTTTTCATAATAATAAGGTAAGCATCAAAGCCCAGAAAACCCAACCTATACAAAGAGCTCTTTTCAGCCCCTACTCCTAACAAGTGAAAGTTGCTGTTGACGAAGTTTCATTCGTTGCAACGAACGTACCTCTCCCTTTTTTTCTTTTCTGGGGGTTGAAAAAAAGCAGGTTCTTTAAACCATTACAGATTCAAAAAAGAAAGAGAAAAGAAAAAAAAAAGGCGGGTGGCATAGGGATCCTTACCAATAAATACAACTTGACACCGCATCTCTTCCTCAACTCATTTCGACCCTGTGAGATCTTATGCTTTTTTCCATTTATTATGGATCTGTTTTCAATGCATTTTGAAGAGTTATAACCAGGGATGAAGTCAAGAATTTATAATAACAGAGGCAAAAATATAGTCAATAGACAAAATTAAGAGATTTAGGAGAGATGATTAATGAAAATTAAAATAAACACGCTCTATAATAAATATTGTATATATATATGTGAGAAAATTGAAAATGAGACATTTAACCCTTCTAGCTATATGCTAGCTCCTGGTTGCAACAACTAGCAAGAATAGTAGTGCTATTTTATGGTTGAAACTCCAACTCTAAGAGTGCCCCACAATTTGATCCGACAATATCACGACGGGTATTCAATTAGGATACACAATCGACCGCTAAGGGGTAGTGCAATTTTGTCTTGTGTTAAAATTCCTCATTCCGGCCCACACGTGAGGGGGCGTGTTAAATTCTCCAAATCTTTGTCCCACATCGGCTTGGTGATGACCCTAGCTTCTCTATATAAGTGTGGATAACTCTCCCCCTTATGAGGCATTTTAAGGGGCGAGTGGCTCATTTCTAATATGGTATCAAAGCGGTGCTCAAGTCGATGATGGTTTATCTCTTTATCTCTCTTCTTGCCTACCCACGTGATGGAAGTCCGATGTGTCATTCCGGCCCACACGTGAGGGAGCGTGTTAAAATTCTAATATCTTGTCCCACATCGGCTTGGTGATGATCCTATCTCTTCTATATAAGTGTGAATAATCTTCCCTCTATGAGGTCTTTTAAGAGATGAGTAGCTCATTTCTAATATCTAGTATATATATAAAGTGTAACCAACCATCAATTACTCTATCTTCTACAATAATCTAATATTTTTATATTCTTCAAACTTTTTTTTTTCTAAATCGTGCAATATTAACATCAACACAATTTAAATGAGCATCAAATCCTAGACATGCTAGATTACTATGTTTTTTGATTATCTATAATATACACCACGAAATTCAATCAGACATGATGATATTCACGTGTCACGTCAACATTTCAAAATTTATCAAAAAAATCAATAGCAATGTTTGGTTGTCAGGATTCTGTCTGGAAAAGTAATCTGATTCCTTACATTTTAAATTCCTATGTTCGTTTCGGGTTTTAATCAAACTGGAAAAGTAATCAGAATCCTAAGGCAAGGAAAATTAGTAAACTTTCCATGATCCTGAATCCTAACTTTTCTTAGGTATTATTTTTCCCAGTTTTAGAATTCTTACATATTTAATGCAATATTATTATTATTATTATTAAATATAATATTTTAAAAGTAATTTAAAATTATAAAATCATACTTAATTTCAGTATAATAAATAACTATAATTAAATTTATCATATATATATAACTATATTATTATCATATTTATATATAATTGTCATTATCATCATAATAATTAATAATTTATTAAATAATTAAAATATAATTATATAATATAAATAATATTATAATAACTTATTATTATTTTAAAAAATAATAATTAATCAATAAAATTGTAGTGAAATTTTAAATTATAAAAATTTATTTAATTATAAAATCCATAAATATAATAATAATAATAATAATAATAATAATAATAATAATAGTAATAATAATATTTATTATTATAATTATTTATGATTATAACACTCTATGTAAGTATAATGACAATTATATTATTATATAATATGATGGATGATCTATATTTAAACTATCCATTGTAATGATAAATATAATAATATAATTATTATCACTTGTAATTAATAATTTATTAAAAATTTAATATTATTACTTTTTTTATTAAAGAAAATAATAAGTATTTTATTTTTTAGTTTGATGTTTATTGACACAAGTTAGACTATAACTTCAATTTCATACTCCAATTAAGTTGATTTGGAAATTCGAGTAATTTTTTTGCTTTAGATTTTTAATAATAATCCTAGACTTAACTTGAAACCTTCTTCACTCCGGCTACTCGAAATTAAAATGTCCGGCGCCGGAGCGGCGGAGTGCAGGAGGTCGCCGTGCTGCATATCGCACGAGTTCTATAAAGCCGCCTCTAAATCCCCCAACAAGATAGCCGTTATACACGCCTCCTCAATTGCCCGCGATTCCGCGCAAAAATTCGCCACCGCGGAATCCCGACCTCCGCTTTATGATGGCGACGAGCACTTCACTTTCTCCGATATGCTCTCCGCCGTCGAAAATCTCAGTTTCCGGCTAAGGCGAGTTCTCGATGGCACCACCACTAAGCCGTCTTTGATCAAACCTCGTTCAGGTATAGGCGAATGTTTTAGACTAGCGATGTATTTGTTTGCTCTAGCACTAAGTATTTTCTTTACTAAAGTGAACTGTTTTTGCTACACTACTCTAGTTAATTGAAGAAAATATAGTACTATTTCTTAGCATAAATTTCCCATGCTAATCTGGAATTTGACATGATTGCTACTTGCAAGTTGCAGCGGATCATTTGGATAAATTTGAGGTAGGAACATTTTGTTACCGGATTAAGAGTAAATTAGACAAGGAAACGTGTTGAGATGAATAAAGAGTAATTAGAAGTCAGAACCGATTTTATGCTATGTTATCTATTTTAAACGAATAGCATGCATTTTACATCTCTGGAAGTAGTGCTTAGCTATTGGCGCTTGAAGTTGTAATGCTTTGAGTAAACATTGCCATGTAGCCAACTGAATTAATCAGAAGACGTGGGAGGATAATATGGAGCCTCCTAAAGCCTTAAACTGACATAAACTTTATCATCCTATTCCTATGTAATTGTACAGGGATATTGTCTAGCAGACTTGTATAATTTTAATTGGATATTGTACTTATATTTGAATGTTTTTCAGATAATATTGTAAGTGACAAGTCTGTACACATTTCTGAATATTTGGAAAGCTCAAGTCAAAGTGCACAACAGCCAACTAAGACTAGGAACATGCACATTCCAAAAGTGGTAGGAATATATATGGAGCCATCCGTGGAGTACATTGTCGCCGTCCTTTCGATTTTAAGATGCGGGGAAGCATTCATGCCTCTTGATCCCAGTTGGCCGACAGAAAGGATATTGTCACTATTATCATATTCAAAAGCTGATCTAGTCATTGGGACTGATAAGTCAATCGAGGGGAATAGTTTTCACAGGCTTGATTCATCAGAATGGCTTGTTGATGAAGGACGAATTCCTGTTTTGTCTTTTTCTGTGAAGGAGACCATTAACAGAGAGTCTCATATAATATTGGGTTGGCCTTGTGAAAATGAAAGCTTAAGATCATTCTGTTACTTGATGTATACATCAGGATCAACTGGAAAACCTAAAGGTGTATGTGGCACTGAAATAGGTGAGCATTCATGTCAATTTCCTTATTATTAAGTATGAGGTCCCCTGTTTCAATATATATTTTCAGATAATTGTGACAAGTCTAGATCATTTAATTTGTTCACCCACGCCAGTGCTCTCATGGCAGAACGAAATTATTGTAGGTCTTCTTAATCGGTTTTTATGGATGCAAGACATGTATCCTCTACACGAAGGAGATGTAGTGCTTTTCAAAACATCAATAAGCTTCATTGATCACATGCAAGAGTTTCTTGGATCGATACTCTCTACTTGTACGTTGGTGATACCTCCTTTCAGTCAGCTAAAAGAAAATGTATTTTGTATTATAGACTTTTTACAGGTACATTTTAAATGATGTGCTGCAACGTGATGTTTATAATGCTTGACGTGAGACCCAACTGAAAACCACTATGTTACTGAATGCCGAATAGTGATAATGTCAACAAATTTGATTTTCGATGAAGAGTTGTAGTGGTAGAATGTGTCTAGTTCTCCATAGTTAGTTAAATACTCCTTTATTTCTTGATATGCAGATTATATTATTGGCTATCTAGGTGTAGGGAAGTGTATTGAGTCTGCATCTTATGCTTCTAGGACAACTGAGATATGTAACATTATAAAATTTATGTAGTAGTATTATTTGTTTTCCTAAAACGATACTATGCTCTGATCAATTCAAATGGACAGCTAAATTATGCATATTATTATTTTGAGTGTGCAAACTACTACTTAAAAGCAGCTCTCCTCCAGGAATACTTCATTAGCAGATTTGTAGCAGTACCGTCCTTAATGAGGACAATCCTTCCTTCTCTACGAGGTCCATTATTAGCAGCAATTCAAGACTCACTGAAGTTACTTGTGCTAAGTGGTGAAGTTCTGAATATTCCCTTGTACAATATGCTTCTGAAGTCACTACCCAAGACTTCGATATTGAATCTTTATGGTAGCACTGAGGTTAGATCTGAAAAACTTGGTACTTGTTTAAGCTTCTGATTGGTCCTGATGTATTCATCAGTTTAACCTTTATAAATCTAAAGATGTATACATCAGGTTATTTTTCCGAATTAAAAACTCTATTTATTAGTATTTTCTAAATACAGTGTTTCTCCTGTATGCATGTGGAAGCTGATTATACGTCAATAAATCCTGCTATTCCAATTATATTTGGCATGTGCATATTTTCCAGCCATTTGGACCAGTGGCAGGCACCTTGTACTGCTTTGTTCTAAAGAAAAAACTTCTGTATTCTGGATTAAATATCAGTTCACCTCTCTTTTTTTGTACTACCTCTTAGTTCTCACAGATATAAGCATGTGTGTTTCAAATTTAGGTGACAGGTGACTGTACATACTTCGACTGCAAAAGATTGTCCCTGCTTCTGGAAAAGGAGGTGCTAACCAGTGTACCAATTGGTTTACCTATGTCTAACTGTGATGTGGTTCTTCATGGTGAAAATACTCCACATGAAGGGGAGATATATGTTGGTGGACTATGTGTTGCAGCAGGTTACTTTGACCATCCATATCTCAAGCCCTTAGCAGATGGGACTTTGTCTTCTGAACATGATGCTAATGGATGTAAAGTTCAGCATTATTATAAAACTGGTGATTTTGCCAGAAAGCTCCCTAGTGGTGATCTGGTTTGTCTTGGAAGGAAGGATCGTATTGTAAAGGTTAGTGGGAATCGAATTGCTCTTGAGGAAATCGAGAGTGCGTTGCGGGATCATCCTGATGTAGCTGATGCAGCAGTGTTATCCCGCGAGGTTGATGGAGAATTCTTACTTCTTGAAGCTCATGTGGTGATGGAGAAAACTGCCAAACATGATAAACTCTTAAAAACTGCCCTTAAAAATTGGTTACTTGGCAAGCTTCCAAGGATAATGATACCAGTCAACATCATGTTAACCAACTCATTTCCTTTGACATCTTCAGGGAAGGTTGACTTCCTTTCATTAGCTGATTCAACACTTCCTGACCAACAATCCCGGATTGATATCGGAGAAATTCCTCAGGACCACCTCATTCAAGTCATCAGAAAGGTTCTCCTTGCAGATCACATAAATTTTAAACCTCCTTACTATGAAACTTCCTAATATTCATGTATTTTTTCCATATTCAGGCCTTTTCTGAAGTGTTAATGGTTGAGAAGGTTTCAGCTGATGACAATTTTTTTGTGATGGGCGGTAATTCTATATCTGCAGCTTATGTCTCATTCAAGCTGGGAATCCATATGAAGTTTCTATACACTTACCCTACTCCGTCGAGGCTTCAAATGGCCCTTTTGTCACCCAGTTCTCATCTAGAAACTGATACTGATTTGGAAATAGATTCCAGAAGGCCGGAAGGCAGGATTTTATCAAGGGAATCAAGTATTTCCAGTACTCTTCTTGACAAGACTAATAAAATGTTAGTTCAGGCTGATACTGATGGAGGCATTTATAATCCTACCAAGAAGTCAAAGACAGAGTCAAATGCCTGTTCCTCGGAGAAACAAAGCCCTACCAATAGTTTGTGGAATCCCACTGCAGTGCAAACTGAATGCTCGTTTAGTCGATGCAACAAAAGCGTGCATGGAAGGAAATGTGACAGAAGTTACTTATGCAATAGTATCGGGTCCAACATTGTACCAGGAGATGGAAAAGGATTTATGCGGGAACTTTGGAAAGTTGACATGGGTTCTTGTGTTGATGCATCACCTCTTGTGGTTTCCAGAGGAAGTAATATCTACCTGTTCATTGGATCTCACTCGAACAAATTTGTTTGTATAGATGGAAGAAGGTAATATTGCTTGAAGTTCTGTTAGTTCAAATTTCAAAACAATGTCCATGTTGTAATAACTAGATATGAAAATGTAAATCTCTATTGCCTACGGCAGGCACCTAATTATGATACCTTTTTATGATATTTGGTTGTATCTGGTTGCTTGTTCATCTGCTCTGATGAACTGTTTCTGTTAGTCCCCTGATGTTAGTTTATAAAAGAACTGCAGGAAGTATCTGCGTTAAAGTATTTGCTTTAGAAAAACTCTTATATTTGTAGTTTTTTAGATGGGAGTCTCAAAATAGCTGCTGCCTTAGTTTTGTCACAAGGTATAGTTTCATCATATTGCTCTTTCTCACTCATACATTGGTATAGAGTGCTTAATGAAGTAGTTTTACAGTGGACTGTGCCATGACCAGTGATTTGTTGTGATCTAATCTTGGCAATGTGTTAGTTATCATCAAAAACGTTTTTACCTGAAAATCATTACTATTTACATTGTGCAGTGGAATTGTTCAATGGGAGACTAGATTAGATGGTCGTGTAGAATGTTCAGCTGCAATTGTCAATGAACTTTCTCAGGTTTGGTCTCATGTTATTTTCTCGACTGATGTCCTAACTCGTTTGTTCCTTTCGGAAAAACTCTAGATTGATTTGGGTGGATTTTGTAGATTGTAGTTGGTTGTTACCAAGGAAATATTTACTTCCTTCACTTTTCAAATGGCAATGTCAAATGGAGTTTTCAAACTAATGGTGAGGTATGGTAACATCCTAACCTTGCTTCCTTTCATCATTAATGGAAGTGTAGAATAGAAATGTATATTTGGATAAGATTTTATCCTTTTCTTTTTAGTTTTCATTTGATTTTGTGCATATGAAGTCTCTCTTACAGTATGTTTGTAGGGATTTCCTCTCTGTTGAAACAATTAATGTTTTTCCTGACATATATGAAAAGTACATGTACATATTTAGTTGATTAAGATACTGGATACTAAACCCTAAGACCATATAATTTATTGCTTTTGGATCATAAACCTTTCAAAACTGGCTGGTTGGTTGCATCTTATTACTGCTATTTTATTTAGTTTCACTGCCCATTTCTTGAAACCGGTGTAAAACTTTCAATTAACTTTATTGATTCCTATTTCTTCGAACTTTTGAAGGTAAAATCGCAGCCAGTGGTTGACAAGTGCAGACATTTGGTTTGGTAATCCTTCATGCTTTTTTTTGAAAAACTAGTTTTTAACACCTTTATATATAACATTTTTTTATTTTTTTATCCCTAAGTATGAATCAATCTGTTGCATTATTGTTAACTAAGATTGGGAGTTTTCAACATAGATGCTGATATTTCAATTCCCCTGTGTGCTTGAGTCTCTTTTGGATTTTATTCATTTTTTACTTTTTATCTGTATGGATATCAATGTGGTGCTATACCTGTGCAAAATGAAAATGAAGCTTTATTTTGATAAATACTTTTTTTATAGTATTTGTTTTATTTACAAAGCAGCTGATATGAACATGTAGCTAAACCTGCTGCATATCATTTTCTTGCTCAAATGTATTTACCTGTGAGTTAACACTTTACTAGGTGTGGATCTTATGACCACAGTCTGTATGCCATTGACTACAAAAGCTACTGCTGTATTTATAAACTTCCTTGTGGGGGGAGTATATTTGGTTCACCTGCTATAAATGAGGTTAGTTTGGCAAATTCATTATGGCATGCATCTTTATTAACGAAGGGGCCTTGACTATTCATTCATCTTATCACCATTTCCCGTAGCCCCAAAACCAATCTATGATGTCTTGTATTTCCGGGGTTGATCTTCTACTTTTAATTGTTTTGTTATCTTTTATATCGACTAAGTTTACAAGTTCTAATGATGTGTTCCAGCTATTAATCTAACTCTGATTGTGGAAAGCTCATGCTTAGATCATCACTGTAAAATATTAATTGTGGAAAGCTCATGCTTAGAATTAATATTTTACGGTGATGATAGCAATAAGGTGAACAATCAGTAGACCTGAAAACTGATTACAATAACAGAATGCAGAACTCCTCAAAGAGGGCTACAGCAAAGCTGTCCCAAATCCTCCAGAAAACCAGAATGACAGTAACCTCATTCAAAACCCTAACAGTCCCAAACAAAATCCCGCTCATGTGAAGCTTGGTGAACAAGAGTCAAGACTGAATAATTCAAATAACTAAAACAACTCAATAATCAATGATATCTATCTTCCCATGTTTGGAGACCCTCTACGGCGTACATATGCTATCAGAAGATCTTAATGCAGCAAGGGGCACTGGCAAACTTTTATTGCCATTAAATTACAAATCCAGGGCCATTAAAAAACAATGTTCACTTTTCATGATATATTATAAGATTAAGCGAGAAACACCACCTGCAATGAGTGTTGCCTGTTTGTGATTCTCAGGAAAATAAGTTACACCTGCAATGAGTGTTGCCTATTTGTGATTCTCAGGAAAATAAGTTATTCTCATGTCTCATGTCATAATATTAAAGCTATCCTCTGCTATGGAAGGACTATTTTTGTTAAATGTTTCAGTCTTGGATTGCCATACCATCAGCAGACTTCAACAGATCGCTAGCCCATCTTTTGGTAGATGCTGTTAAGAAACCCTTATTCTCAAACTGTTTTGCTGCCTATCCTTAGCTTCTTTCTTTAGGTACTGATTTTAGGTTGTACCGTAAATTTGAATATACAAATTGAGAATTTCAGGACAATGTTTGAATATATATTTGGCCTTCTAGGATGTTAATGTGATTGGAGACAGTGAGGGAATTTCTTTGTCATCTCACATCTAGATGTGGTTATAAGGATTCAAATATCTGTTGATGCATTTATTAAAGTACACCATATGATATAGAGACTCAATTTACTTCCAGACATATATTGTATGTGTAAATGCATAAATCAACTGACCATCTTCATTATGTGCCCTAAGAATCTAGTCAGTGATTATTTGTATTTATATATGCCCTAATGGACATCAAGATTATTTACAGCTGCTTAGCATGATCACATTTAGTTTTCTTTTTATATGGACTATTTGCTTAGCTTGTGGGCTTTCTTTTGGCTTTACAGATGCAACAAATGCTTTATGTAGCATCCACCAATGGGCATGTTACAGCATTGGAAATTAAGGTTTGAGACCTCAAATTCTAACATTTTTTCTATAAGATTCTCTTTTCGGTATTTGTCTTCTTCTTTGATCACCAAATTTAACAAAAAGCATCGACTAAAATCAAACTTTACCTAATTCTTTTCTGTTAACAGGCTTGTAACAACTAATTGAGGTAGATTCAGAAATCATGCACCTAGATCATGTTTGTGGAATGGTTAATTCATTTTAGTACAAAATATTACATTGTCTGGAAACACTTCATTATTTATGTAGATACTGAGAAGTTACAAGATTTGTTGTGCTCACTGTTTAAAACATTTATATTTGGATGCTCCTCTCAACAATTTGGCATTTGCGTATTAAAGAAACAATGTAACGTCATCATGGATATATATTTGATTGAATCTTGTATCATCACATGTGATTTACGTTCTCCATTGTTTTCACTTACCTGGCTTAGTGAGTAAGTATATTGTATTTTTCATTCTTTCTTGTTTTCGATGATATCTTTTATTTATTTATTCAGTTTTTCCTTTGCTTTATCTTGTGGGGAACTGTCAGACACTCACCTGAGATGCAATGCAGATGGCTTTTCCTCATATGAGATTTTATGTGTTATGTAGAATCTTCCCTTTAAGAAGTTATGGAAGCAAGACGTGGGGGCACCTGTTTTTGGATCTCTTTCAATCAATTCTTCTGATGGAAATAGTATGTACAGTTATCATTTAACCATCTGGTTTTGTTTCTTGATTTCCTTAATCAGTATAAAGACTTGTTTCCATCATTATGATGCCATTTCTTTGCAATTCAGTTTCTTCCATATTTTAGGAGCATGATCTTTTAAGCTTATCTGCTGAGAAATTATACCTTGCCTTCAGTTATCATTTTTTTTGCATGTATTGTTAATTTATTACCATTAAGTCCATGTTCATACAGTAGTGAACTTTTACTGGCCGTTGAGATACGTCATTCATGTTATTTTGTTTTTTGAGTTGCAGTAATTTGTTGCTTGGTAGATGGGACTGTTGTTGTCCTCAGAACCTGTGGGTCCATTGTTTGGAAGGTACTGGATAATTTTCTGCTTAGTCATGTTCTCTATCATCTTGACATTAATTATTAAATGACGTTTGTGGCTAATGCTAGTTAAGATTTTCCATATTAGTGCTGGGTACACAAGTTACTTGGCTGCTGAGAGATTATTGAGTTATTACAAATCCTCGTGCTTGACGAATTAGTGGCTTCTTCCTGATTCAAAATGTTTGATGCATTTCTTTCACATTTTCCACTGGTGTTGTTTCTGACACTTATCTCAATACTCAACCTTTGTTTTCCTTCATTCACGTTTGAGTTAAAAGTTACTCCCCATAGGAAATAACTAGTTCTGTCAGAGGCTAATTTATATATTGTGGGTGCAAATGCTGTTAGGTGTTTATGGACAATCAAACAAACAAATTGTCCCAGGCATGTGGTCACTCCAGTGTTTATTCTTAATATTCATAGGTTTAGTCACTTGGAGGCATCTCATTGATGCTTCCATGATGTGGCTTCTTTTTTTGTGATAAAGCCCGTGTGTATTTTTATCCATGAAGAAGTGTAAAAAACTGTTTTTATCAAGATGACACTCATGTAGAATATTAGTACCTTATCCTCATTCACTTCTTGCTTCAGGTCAGTACTGGTGGGCCAATTTTTGCTGGACCCTGCACAACTCAAGCATTGCCTTCTCAGGTTGGTTTTTAGTTCCAGAAGCGGTTTGAGTAGAATATAACTGTAAGGTTGGGTCTACTGCTCAAAACAAATCTTTTTGCTCTTAAATATGTTGATATTTGTTAGATGGAAGGTAAATCATACACCAATATGAACTCAATAATGAACTATAACTGATACTCAAGGTATAAAGAACTATCAGAAAACAAACCTAGTTGCTCCTACTGATAGAAGCAGCCTCTAGAGAACTAAGACAATAGCCAAGTCTATAGCAGCTGTGGCAGCAGCAAGCCAATGGCTGGTCTATGCTTGCACCAGTCTTCTTTGTAACACTATCAAACATAGTTGGTAGTTGAAGAGGTTAAGCTTATTGGTAAAGTTCTATAAGTTGAATCTTTACCCATTGCTCATAGTATATGCTTCTCCAAAACAAGCTCAACCCTCTTTTCCTATATTTTATGCATCCATTTTTCTATTAAGTTGAAACTCCTGGTAAGCATGAAAGAGAATCCAATATTGACAGATGAACTCTAAAAACCAATTTCTTCCACCTAGAAACAAGTAAGATTATCTTAACCAGCATGATAAATCAGGCTCCAGAGACATACACAAACTTTTGTTGCTAGATTCTGCATTAGTGTATAATGTATGGTTAATATATTGATTTACAGAGTACTATAAACATTAAACCTTGCAAGCATAGCTGAAATCTATTGTCTGACAGGCTGTTATTTTCATCAGTTCCGGGTACAACGTTATTTAACTTAATTTGTGTACAGGTGCTCATATGCTCTAGAGATGGATGCATCTATTCTTTTGAGATGGTGAGATTGGCTTTATGCATGTTTTTAAGCCTCCATCTTTGTTAAGTTGAATTCTTAACCTGTTGTGTCTCGTTTCCACATCACAAGAATCAACTGGAATTGTGGGATATTCATATAGCTTGGAGCATAATACAAAAAATTAACTAATTCGCTTGTCATGCTGTAATTTATAATTTCAGGAGATGGGTAATCTGATCTGGAAGCACACATTAGGACGTCCAATCACTTCGTCTCCTTATGTAGATGAGAACACCCAGTTGATGTCCAACAACTCCAGCTCATCTGACAGGTGATTGTTTATGGTTTGGTGTTACATTGCTTGTAATGTAACCATAACTCTTCCTCATTCTTTTCAGGTTAATCTGTGTCTGCGACAGTTCTGGTAGTATTTTTGTTCTTAGAGTCGACTCCAATATGTACAAAGTCGAGGAATTTGCTCGACTGGACCTGGAAGGCGATATCTTTTCTTCCCCAGTGATGATCGGGGGCAGGATTTTTGTGGGTTGTAGGGATGACTATGTGCGTTGCATTAAGCTTGACATCAAATAGCTCAAACTTCAACATGAACAGTGTATCCATCTCCACTTCCTCGACCACGATAAAGATTTTAGTAGTAAATTTGAGCGGTGTTGGCCGAGAGCTCAGGATCACCGGAGAGATGGGAATGTCCATCGAGATTCTGCTGCAAGAATTGTAGCTAAAAAAGCTGTTTGAGAGAGTAGATAGAGTAGAAGAAGTGATAGTATTCATCGTTTCATTGCTTAGTTGTAGAAGAAGAGTATAATGCTATTGATTGAGGAATAGCTATTTCAATGCTATTGATAGAAGAATAGCTATTCCAACTAACTGTTTGTTGGCGGTTATAATCGCCTGCCACTTTTATTTGGGTAGTACATTGATATTGATTCAAATAAAAATAATGAGCTAATTAATACAGTTAAATTAAAAAGAGTAAACTGCCTAATTGGGCCCTAGACTTGTATGCTCTCACTTTTGCGGTGCTTAAATAAAATTAATATCACCAGCGGTACCCGGACTTGTAGTTATGCACGTTTGAAGGTTTTTTGCACTTTTCGATACTTTTTTTGGACATTTTAACCCCCGAAGGGTGAAGGGCAAATTCGTCCGCTCACTATCTTTCGTTGTCTTCATCTGGATTTGAGTGGATTTTGGACAAGTTTGAAATGATTTAATCTCAATTCATGTTCAGAGAGTAGAATAGTACAAAGAAGTTGTATTGTACGCCCATCTTCCTAAACACAATTCGAAAAATTGACCAACATTCCTATTCCTACCACTTCATTTTTGGAAGCTCAAAAGACGCCCCATCTTCCACTTCACCCATTTCCACCGCCTATACCATTACAGCCATTTCACCCTCCCTATCAAGCCACACCCCAGTTTCGTTTTCATCAAGCGATGCCTCCGTGGAGAAAAAGGGGAAGACAAGCTCAAGCACCACAACCACCACCACCATCGCCACCCCCACATTTGGAGATCATTGACGTTGACGGGGAAACCTAGAACATATGTCCAAGGGACATTGAAGAAGAAAACGAAGAAGATGAATGATATATAGTAAAAAAGGGAAAAGGTATTTCAAAGATATAATGACAAATCTTGGGAAATTAAGATGTCTGCGCAAGGTACAGACGACGAAATAGCCCTTCACCCCTTCGAGGGTTATAATGTCCAGTAAAAGTGTCAAAAAGTGCAAAAAACCTTCAAACGTGCATAACTACAAGCCCAGGTACCGCTGGTGATATTAATTTTGTTTAGACACCGCAAAAGTGAGAGCATACAAGTCTATGGCCCAATTAGGCAGTTCACTCAATTAAAAACTCAATTTCATAGTGTAGGGTATTTTGTTTAGGGTATAACGTGGTCTTAAACATATGACAGTTTTTATGATTTTAGTCATTTGGAGTATATTGTGTTTCGAATTATTTCGTTCCATACATTTGAAAACGAGTTGGAATCAATCCATTTTGGACGGCTCCGTCTAAAAATGGAAACTTTTTAACCAATTTTGGATCATCCCAAAAAATTAATTTGGTCCTATAACCCACTAACATTGCTTTCTACTTTCATTATCCCATCTTTCTTACTTTTTCCTATCTCTTTCATTTTCTGTTTCTCATACTTTACTAATTGCGCATTAAAACTCGTGTTATTATCAGAATAATCTAATTTTCCGCATGTTAAATCCAATCCATGATGATATTGTTATAAATTTATGAGTTACTGGTGTGACTAAGATTCCCTTTTTTCTACAAAAATAAACTCCTCGTCCATAAAGGTTACAATAAATATGTTGAACTCAATATATTCATGAACAAATAACATTTTCTTCCTTCGTCCCAACTCCCAACTAAGTTGAGTCATATTCTTTTTGAGTACATTATAACAAAGTTGAATGATTTTCTTTTCTATAAAAAATAAAATATATAATCACTCTTACTTTACTCCATCACTTATTTTACTATCTCTTATTTTTCCTACAGGCCATGTTTGGTTGTCAGGATTCTGTATGAGAAAGTAATCTAATTCCTTAAATTTTAAATTCATGTGTTTGTTTCGGTTTTTAATAAAATTGGGAAAGTAATCAGAATCCGAGAATAAAGAAAGTTAGTTCAACTTTCCAGGATTCTGAATCCTAACTTTTCTTAGGTATTCTTTTTGCCAGTTTTAGGATTCTTACATATTTAAGCAATATAGTATAGTTTTATTGTTATTATTATTATTATTATTATTATTATTATTATTATTATTATTATTATTATTATTATTATTATTAATTACAATATTTTAAAACTAATTTAAATTTATAAATCATACTTAAGTTAACTATAATAAATAACTATAACTAAAATTATCATAATTATAACTATATTTTATAATGATTCATAATAGTAATTCATAATTAATTAATAATTAATAATTAAAATATAATTATATAATATAAATTATATAATAAATAATAATTATTATATTTTATAAGTTAATAATTAATCAATAAAGTCATACTGCAATTTTAATTTATAAAATTTATTTAATTATAATATTCGTAAATATTATAATTATAGTATAATAATTATTATATTTATTATTATAATAAATGAATATAATACTCCATGTAACTATAATTATAATTATATTAGCATATATTATGATGGATAATCCATATTTAAATTATCCATCATAATAAATATAATAATATAAACTATTATTATTTATAATTAAAAAATTTATTAAAAATTTTACAATATTATTTTTTTATAAATAAAAAAATAATAAGTATATTTTTGGTTTGGTGCTTAAATTAAATATAAATTTAAAATCTTGATATTGTCCAAACATAAGAAAGTAAAGTTACTAGGAATCATATTCCTGGGACTTATTTTCCCAGGAATCATTTTCCTTGCCAACTTACTTTCCCGCCAACCAAACATGACCACAATATAATTTCTTAATATCTATAACCAAAAGAAATACCCTAACATAGTTGAGACGGAAAAAAATACTATGAAACATAACTCTATTTAAAATAAATTACGCTTAGTTAAAGAGAGACTTCTAAAACAATTAATATTGCCCTATTTATAATAAACTAATGATAAAGAATAACAACCGTTAATAATCTCAAGAAAAATCCGTAGGCCCTACTCAGTATGATAGGATGGAATGATATTCCTACTTCCATTCCATTTCTTTGCTTGATAAATTTTTTTTTTTTTATGAATTACCATTTCATATCATTTCATTTGGCATGGTCATTTCCATTCCACATTAGAACAGTCATTACATCCATTCATTTATAATTTAGCTAAGGAATGACCATTTCATTCCATTCCATTTCGTTTCTCTTTCTTCTTATTTCAATTTTAACAAAATTATATAAATATTATTTTATATTATATTTAAATTTAATATCGTCACAATTTTATAATAAAATTAAAATTTTAAATAATTGAAAACCCCCCACACATACACACCCCACCACCACCGCGCGCACACACACACGCACGCACAGTAACACATATGCACACACACAACACCCCATACACACACACCGCCACACGTACATACACAACACCACATATACACAACAAGAAAAATGGAGTATTTGACAAAAATATTTTTGAATAAATATTTTTTTGATATTCATATTTCATTCCATTCCAATTATATTAAACACAGGAATGAAATCAATCAAGGAATAACAATTCAATTCCCTTTGCATTCCTTGTGTTTACCAAGCGCACAAGAATGGAATGAAATTGTCATTCCATTCCCACCTTCATTTCATTCACAATCTCCATTGCATTCCCTCCTCATTCCATTTCATCATACCAAGAAGCCCAATAGAGAACGATATCTATCATAACCACTAAAATGTGATAAAAGACTTTACTGTTGCGTGGTCAATTGCTAACTTAATATTTAACTGGTAATTTTGTAGATATTTAGTGGTCCATAAATTATAATGTGTAATTTTATTTTATTATTATTTAAATTTAAAAGATAAGAAAACTATAGTGACATATAATGATAACTATGATAACATTAAACTGCTTCTTGAAAAATATGAAAATTCAAGAATTTTTTTTTTAATTTTGACAGAGGAGAACATGTGCAAGTGAGATCTTATTATAATATTTATAAATTTTATTTTTAGTTTCGATAAATATTATGTAAAAAAAATAAATTGAGATAGTTATAACGTTTTATATATTTTTTAAAAGTTAAATATAATTAAATTTTTATTAAATAAAATTAATACCTCTAATTAATATTTTTTAATTAATATTTTTTATAGACAGTACTGATACTCCTATATTTTTCTTATCCATTGATGAATTTGCAATAAAAAAAACAGTCTTAGTAGTTCACGTATTTATGAACTCATTTTAATGTTTATATGTAAACAGAAAAATAATCAAAACACATTTCACAAAGTATATATCCGATGCGCCCAAATTCAAGCCCACTAAGTATATCTGGGCCCAACGATACAACCCAAGAAAATGACATCACGCACCGAAAATGATTAAATGAATAAAAAATTTAATCAGATTAATAATTACCATGAAATTCTGAACATCAAACGCACTGTTACTTGACTAACGACAACCGCCGGCCACCGCATCCCGCCGCCCGCCGCCGCTACAATGACGGAATTCCTAGACCTCGAAATTCAGGACTCCGTCCGCATGCCGTGGAACGTCCTCCCCGGCACTAAAGCCCACGCCGCCAACTGCGCCATCCCGATCGCCGCCATCTACACGCCTCTGAAGCCGCTCCCCGAGGCCACGCCGCTCCTCCCTTACTCGCCGCTCCGATGCCGCAGCTGCCGATCCGTGATCAATCCGTTCTCGATCGTCGATTTCTCCTCCGTCAACAAGATATGGATCTGCAGCTTCTGCCTCCAGCGCAACCACTTTCCGCCGCTTTACCAGTCGATTTCCGAGCAGAATTTCCCGGCTGAGCTGTTCCCGCAGTATACGACTATCGAGTACGAGACTCCTGCTCCGCAGCCGCAGGATAAGGCGCAGCCTGGGAGCACTAATGTTTTTTTGTTTGTGGTGGATACTTGTGTTATCGAGGAGGAGCTGGGGTATTTGAAGTCCGCTATGTTGCAGGTTCGATTATCTTTATCACTTATTGCGATTATTTCAATAAAGTAGCGTACGCAGAATATTCACTCGATCACGATTCAAAAAGCACTTTTCCTTTCTACTTGACCCGTACCTGAGTTTTCTGGTGATTAGAGCTGCTAGTGCGTGATTGAATATAAGGTTTTTTGAATTGGTGCTCAACTGAGAACCTGTTGGGAGCTAACCAACTTTTTGATTGATTAGATTCTTACACCAAGCACCTAAATGAAATCCTATACTCCAAACATTTTTTGCTAACCATACAAGAGCTCATTTTAACATTTGAATATAATAAATATATAATGTCGTAGTTTTTGGACCACTATAACTTACTGATGGGCTATTTATCTGGATGTAGGTGTTGGGAGTGGTGCCTGAGAATTGTTTGATCGGATTGATTACATTTGGTACATATGTGCATGTTCATGAGCTTGGCTTTGGGCTGATTCCAAAAGTTCACGTGTTCAAGGGGACAAAAGAGGTGACTAAGGATCAATTGTTGGACCAGATGGGCTTCTTTACAAAAAGACCAAGGCCAACTACAGGTGTCATAGCTGGCGTGAGAGATGGTCTGTCACAGGAGAGTGTTGGAAGGTTCTTGTTACCTGCGTCAGATTGTGAGTTCGTTCTTAATTCGGTATGGTTCTGAAGTATGGTATTATTGTACTTTTTAATTCTGATTCAAGAAGTGTCAGTGATACCTTTTATGCTTGTTTATTAATGGTTCAAAAAATGACACCTCCTTAAATGCATGTTATAGATGTAAGTTGCTTGCTCTATCTAAATTGTCTCTTGGATCATAATATTTTGTCAGCTTGGTTAGTTAATTTACGGGGTCATCAACTTATGACATTTTATTGTGCATTGTTTGTCATATATACAAGATATTAGAGGAGCTTCAGAAAGATCCTTGGCCAGTTCCATCTGATCAACGGGCTGCTAGGTGTACTGGTGCAGCATTGAGTCTGGCTGCTCATTTGCTGGGGGCATGTGTCCCTGGTTCTGGCGCTAGAATTATGGCATTTTTGGGTGGACCATCAACAGAGGGGCCAGGAGCTGTAAGTTGACCAGCCTGTGGTGTTTTTTGTTTATTATCCATTACAGCTGTTACTTACATCTTTAGGGTGTCTTGTTAAAAGACTATATGTTCTTCTATAAGAATTTAATCTTCCACATCATTCTGAACTAGGGACAAAGCCACATTGGGGCTTGGGGGGGATGCCCTCAGCAATTTTGAAAATTGTCAAGGTTATTTTCGTAATTTTATATTTGAATTAAAAATTTTGAAAAAAAATATTTTAGCTATATTTGAGAATTCAGAAATTTGTCTCGGACTGTGATAAAAATAAATTGCTGCTTGTAAACACATAAATTATATCCAAATTTTGTTTATTAAATAATTCTATTATTTTGGTAAATAATAAATGCACTTCTTTTTTAGAATTTGGCACAATCCAAATTTTATTGGATTATAATGCAATTTTCTGGAGTTCAATGTAAAATCCACAGGTATTGTTGGAAAGCTCTTGATGATAGCTTTCTAATGTTACCCATAATGTTGGGTTTTGATCACCAAAAGTGGTCATAATGGCTTCAAACTTGTTGCCATTAGAAAGGTGTGGTCGAGAACTTTCCGATAGTACATCCGAACTTCACTTCTGAATATGGAAAACCAAGTTATTGCCTTATTGGATAATGGAATTTGGACTTTTACTAAATTACAAAGTACTTAGAATTCATGTGTTTTTTGACCAAAAAGTAGAGTTTGTTAAAAACCAAAATATGGGTGTACATAGCAGTTCATATACTTTAAGCAATTAATTCATTAAAAATGGGACTTTTCGACATTTGTAAAAAAGAAATTAAGTTGTGAGTTTAACTTTTATTTTGATTTCAAGAAAAAATTTACCTAGGAAGTTATGAAATGTCGAATTGGCCCTCTTTGCATGAAATATATGGCTCCATCAGTGTTCTGAACCATGCTTATTTGGGACAAACAAGTACCACATACATATTGTTTGATCGCCAATTTGCAAAATCATTCTTATTTTTTACTGCGAAGCAAATACTGCTTTATCGTGCTTTATAAGTGAAATGGATAAGAGTTTGCTGAAGTTTCTCCATTTTAATTTGCAGATAGTGTCCAAAAGTCTGTCTGAACCTATACGTTCCCACAAGGACCTGGACAAAGATTCGGCTCCTCACTACCACAAAGCTGTGAAGTTCTATGAAGCACTTTCAAAACAACTTGTTCATCAAGGACATGTGCTAGACGTTTTTGCTTGTGCACTTGATCAGGTACTCATTAATGTAGATTGCATGTTAGAAAAGATAAAAATATGGTCTCTATGTTCTTCAAATGTTTGAACAACTTGTAGTTAGGATTTTATCACTTTCTAATATACTCCATATTTTTTATTTCTTAAATTGGTAGCATGTGGATCAGTGTCTTAGAAATTTCTAACAGCCAACTATGTCGTAACTTTGATTTCACTGGTGCCTAACTGTGCCAATTATTGACTGCCGTCTCTAAATTCTCTTAATAATTCCTAGTGGTTTCTTTAGTAGTATCTCACATCCTTGTCAATGAGGAAATTGGTATTCATTTTCTCTTTTTGTATGTATGTAATAGGTTGGAGTTGCCGAGCTTAAAGTAGCAGTTGAAAAAACTGGAGGGCTTGTTGTTCTTGCTGAAAGTTTTGGGCATTCAGTTTTCAAGGATTCCCTACGATGTATTTTCCAAGCTGGTGATCATGATCTGGGACTGGCATCAAAGTAAGGTTTGGATGGGTTTTTGTCTATATAACATTGGCTAATACTCTTGGCACTAAATCAAGATATTGGTGTTAGACTTGTAATTTGGTTAACTTCACCTTTGGGAATCTTTTATCCCTTATTACCTATTTATGATTTCTAATTTATTTGTCCTATTGAAGAAAAGTTTCTATTTACTTGTATGAAATGCTCTGGCTGTGCATGCCATTATAGCGTCTTGCTATGAAAGTTCCAAACTATTTTAAAGTTTGAACTGTTATGATTCTTTTGTTTTAGCATACATTTTTACTAAGTAGGTAGTAAGTGAGATGATTTTAGATAGGAGTCCCAATTGAGTCTTTTTAATTTGTGCAGTGGTATATTTGAGATCAACTGCTCAAAAGATATCAAAATTCAGGGAATAATTGGGCCTTGTGCATCACTTGATAAGGTATGGTCCCCTTAACTTCTGAAGGATCCTATGCAGTGTGCATCTAGCTAAATTTCTAACAGTTTTTGGTCTTGTACAGAAAGGTCCTTTGTGCTCTGAAACTGTTATTGGCCAAGGGAACACCACTGCATGGAAGTTATGTGGCCTTGATAAAAATACTTCCTTGTGTATAGTATTCGATGTTGCTAAGAAAGAGAGTCCAGACATTGTTTCTCAATCAGCAAACAACCAGTTCTATTTCCAGTTTCTGACATAGTAGGCTTCTGGATCAATTTTACCTTGAATCAATTTGACCTTGCAGCAGGTAGTTTAGTATTTCATTAAGGGCTTTCCTAACTTAAAGAGAAATTTTATTTCCAGTTATCAACACAGCAATGGGCAAATGAGACTCCGTGCTACTACTCTCTCGAGAAGATGGGTTGCTGGACCTGGGATCAAAGATGTAAGCATCTTTATCTCTTATTTTTCTACTCTTTTCTTGTATTTTAAATGGAACCTTGTGGGACAATCATATAGTTCCATAATTTCATTCTCAGAAATTTTGTATCTGGTGGACAACTTAACCCTTTTCAGTGTAAGAGTTAGATCTGTAGCAACAGACATAAAAAAACGAAGACCTTTAGGGTGAGGGGTTATGTAGAAGACTTGGTAAATTTTAGTTGCACACTTGCACTTGGTCATAGTTCTGGTAGCTGTGTATATAATATATATCAGGTTTTTCTTTTAGGCTTATAGTAATATAATACAGAATAGAGTATAACTTTAAAATAATGCTCAATAAGTTATTACTCTCTAAACTAGTAAATTTATTTGTTCCCTACTTGTACCCATTCAAAAAACCATCAATTTTAATAAGAAAAATAAACTTTTGGAGATCCCCTTTGTAAACATACATGTCCTGTCAATATTATCAATTAAAAATTCTCAAAATATGAATGGTTTTTGTGGTTACCTTTTAGGAGAGAAGCCATAGTTGGGATTTATGATCTTGAACTTTTTTTTCTCATATTGAGATCTATATAGTAATGTGTAATACTTAAAGACATTTGATTAGTTACACTGAATTTGGTAGATGCGTGAAAATATTTTATTAGAGACAATGAACTGGTAGATGCAAGGAAATATTTAGTTAGTTACAATGGATTATTTTCCATTTGTTTTCACATGTTATAAATTGACCTAATATTGTGATTTCTGAGATCAAGAAAACACTCTACAAATGAATAAATTATTATATATCTTTCGAAATAATAAAATTCCTAGGTCGCAACGCTATAAATTATTGAGGTTTTACTGTGTTTATTGCATTTAAGGGGAATTCTCTGACAAGATTTTGGAAGGGATTTAAGGGATATGAAGAGAAATTCTTGTATGCTATATTTATTATACTTAATTGGGCATAGCAGTTGGTTGAATGGGGAACAATTAACTTAGACTCTTGGATTCACATACCATTAAATGTGCCATAATTCTCACTATTATTTTCTTCTCTTGCTTATGTATGTTATCACTAGCTAAAAGTATGTGCAAGATTCCCTTAGATTCACTGTTCTGTTAATGGGCATGATCAAGGATTAGAACATAAAGACAGGGAAAGAAAGATGGTACATATGTATAGGGATGATAAAAAGTAGTTTCTGAAACTGTATCCAAGTCAGACCTCTTATTTTTTATTTTTTGAGGGGGTGTATCCCGGCACTTTAAGAAAAGCATTTAAGTCTAATGTATATTCTGCAGGAACTGATATCTGGATTTGATCAAGAAGCAGCTGCTGTAGTAATGGCACGCCAAGTTTCTTTCAAAATGGAAACTGAGGTGATATACTATGCCTTTCTGTCTGAGATTTTGCGAAGAAGCATATCGAATTCTCATGTTTCAGATTCCATATGCTGTAGCATGAGACTACCTGTTGCGGTTCAGTTTTTAAAATAGCCTCCATTACCTTGTGTTGTATCCTAATGAAGCCGCTAATATTTTTGAAGCTCATAACAGTTTGACCCATAAGTAACTATATCAAGCTACAGAACCTTTCACGAGGGGCTTTATTCTGATCAAACATATGTGAAGCATTTCTAATTAGCTCTCTCTCGCTCGCTCTCTGAGTCTTTTGGATGGATAGGAATATACTCCATTATTTTATTATTTAAGGATAACACTAGGATACAAGAATGCCAGCTAAGTGGTTCCACTCCAATGCATAGTAGTATCACATACAAGGAAGGCATGAATTCTCTGTAGCTAAGCTAAATTAATTCCTCTTCTGAACCTTATCGGGTACTAATCCAAGTTTTCCAAAAACACTTGCTTGCAGTTTCTTTAAGCTTAATAATTTTCCATGTACCTGATGTAACATAGAGTATATCAGCCATTTCCTTTTGCTTTACAATTACCATTCTTTTGTACATATCAGTCATTATCTTCTTTATCACAAGGTCATGACATTTTTTTATATGCTATTCAGCTATTGAAATGCATATGAAATTGGTAATTTTCTGAATGTGGTTATTCTGAGGCTATTGTTTTTAGCGTCATCTTGTACATGCTGCTGTCTTATAGTATCTGTGTTAAGGAATGTAATACTTAGTGCTGCATCTCTTTGTACTGGCTTCCTATGAGATAACACTTGAAAGGGTTACACTTGGTAGCTGTTTTTTTGGTTGCTAGCAATTTGGTAAGGAATAAGAACTGATAAAGTTCTTATGTTTCTAATCATGTGCTGAGGATGGGTGCTATGCCTGTTGCGGTGTTGCCTTCTAATTGCTTTTTAGTATTACTTGCTTTACCTTTTTGTCCACAAATAAATTTTAATTTTCTCTACAGGCTGAATTTGACCCAATAAGGTGGCTGGATAAGTCATTGATACATATATGTACACAATTCGGAGAGTACCAGAAGGATAACCCATCTTCTTTTGGGTTATCCCCTAGACTATCAATATTTCCTCAGTTCATGTTCCACCTGCGGCGTTCACAATTTGTCCAGGTGCATGATTATCTCTCTTGAATATGTAGTGAGGGATTACAATTTGAATTAAATCACAACTACAATGACTGGATAGGAATTAAATGAAGTTGAACTGGCAAATAAGCCAGAAAAATAGTCGGTATGACAGGCACCTACTCGTCCCACATGATGAGAAAACTACTTACACAGTCATATACTCTCTTGGTGATGTTATTTTTACTTGTTGAGATGCTGTACCTCTTTCCTAAATGGGCACGTAATAGATGTCTCTCATACTGATTAAGTAAAGAAACAAATGCCATCTGTTTGGGTATAAACTATGCTCTTAAATTCAGATTCATCTAATTCTAAAATGTATGTGATGTCCAGTAATCACACAGAGTTGGTGCTAACTATTTTTCTGCTATTCGCTCTGAAAATAATGTTATATACTTACCTCAAACAAAACAAAAAAAAATAAAAAAGGTTAGGTTAAACATGCTATTTCTTACCTTTTAAATGGAAAATTCAAGAAAATGAGATCAAAACTTACATGTTGTAGGATAGAGATACCCAATATGAGATTGTTTTCTTCATGACACCACCTCTAAAACTTTGTAGACTATTGTTTCATTGAGCTGAGATCTGAATTTGTTTTTATCCTCTCGATTAAGGTATTCAACAATAGCCCCGATGAGACGGCATACTTTAGGATGATTCTGAACAGAGAAAATGTTTCTAATTCAGTTGTCATGATTCAACCTTCCCTGATCTCCTATGCTTTCAACTCTGGGCCAGAAGCTGCACTTCTCGATGTGGTTTCCATTGCTGCTGATAAAATCCTTCTTCTTGATTCGTATTTCACTATTGTTGTATTTCATGGAGCATCTATTGCTCAATGGCGAAAAGCTGGATATCATGAATTGCCTGAACATCAGGTAAGTCTGTCTGTTGCTGTATGAATTTTCTCCATATATGTACTTCAATTATATCTGGAAACTCTTGAAATGGTGGTACTAGATGATTTTTTAAGTTAACATGGACTATGTTATATTGAATTCAGGGCTGCTTGTTGGTCTTAATATATCAAGATAATAAATTGTACCCTATCACTTTGGCTAGAGCACTAGACATTGATCCATTCTATCGTAGATGATGAAGTAATCTGAATGTGCTATTGAGCTCGTATTATAAAACATTTGATGTGGTGGAAAGTGATTATCAACCTAGAGAAGAAAGTTTTTAAGTCTAGGCATTAGTTCAGTGGATGTTTTGCATGGTTACCTTATCAAGTATTTTGTTATTTTAGGCTTTCGCTCAGTTGCTACAAGCTCCCAGAAGTGACACAGATACGATAATAAGAGAAAGATTCCCAGTTCCTCGTCTTGTAATCTGTGATCAGCACGGTTCTCAGGTTTTTTATTGTCTTTCATCAGAACTAGTATTTGAACGCATAACAAGTGTTTATGGTACTCTGGCCTCATTTGCATACATTGTGTGTTGTTACTCATGGCACTGTAGTTTGTCTTAGTATAAAATCAACATTAGTTGAATTAAATGCTCTGGGAATTCACTGAATTATCTATATTAAGTTCAGAATATTGCTTAGGCTTTAACGCAAGTTATATGAGTTGTTGGATGATTGAATATTCTTTATATTTGTTTTATTTTGTGTTGACTTACCTTCAATCAATGTAATCAAACAATGAACTTAATTCAGTTGCATGTCCTAAAGCTATCTAATCATGTAAACTGATATTTAGAATGTGCGTCATTTAAAGGTGATCTCTTTGGTGGTTTTGTTACTATCCCATTGTCTTTTCATGCCAGCTCTGTGTAGAGATATCAAGAAAAGGTCTATCAACTCTCAGATCAATGAAGTTAGTTTGGGTGTTTATAGCTAGTCAATTTCTGAGGAAATTGTTATTTTCACCACACAGTCATTCAGAAACACACCTTAGTCTGATGGAAAGCTCTTTCTCCTTGGTTTAATTCAGTACAATTAGTGTCTACCTCTACTATTTTGATTTGAAATCCTCAACATTATATGCTCCTTCTCCTTTTCCTTCTGGTGAATTTGTTCATCTCCCACTGTTACATGATCTGTGCAGTGTTAATATCGTGTAAAATGAACATTAATACATTTGTTGTTGCTTTAGTTATGAGGTATGTCTGGATAGCAGTTTACAGCATAAAGCAGAGTGAATCCTTCCCCAATCAATTCCTGTTTCTCCTCAACCCATATACACTTGCAATAGTAAAATCAGTAATGCATTATCAATTCATGCCATCAAGGACAACAATAATTTGATAACTGAGGCAATGCATGTTCCCCCATCAACCAGTATTGATCTCTCTCTTGTTTTTCGTATGAGGGTTAATGCCATTTCAGTTGAGCTTTGATTTCACTCAAACGAATCCGTGAATTAGAAGGAAATAGTATGATCACACATTGAAGTGGTAAAATCAGAATGATAAAGAATTTGTGAAATTCTAAACATGGTAAGCACTATGGTGAATAGATCATTTATTGATATATATTAAAATGCTGGAAAGCATACGCTTTCAAAATCAATATGAGTTAAATTTGCACGCATGGTACTAGAGTTTGGAGAGGCTACAAGATATAGCGATCCTAATGGAGGGAATTTAAAGAGGATCTATGATACCACGAGGTCATGTTGTTGTGTTGTAGGAGGACTGTTTTAGATGCTGAAGATGTTTGTTTATCACTGTACTGTCAGATATAAATATTTGAGTGTATTTTATTGCTTATATCCTCATGTTGAAAATACTAAGGAGCTTTATCTGATGCTGCCCTAATATGACTATTGCCATAAAATGTGCAGGCCCGTTTTCTTCTAGTGAAGTTAAATCCGTCAGCTACTTATAATTCAGATACTCAGGCAGCTCCTGGAGGTGATATCATCTTCACTGATGATGTCAGCTTTGAGGTCTTCTCGGACCACCTGCAGCGCTTGGCAGTTCAATAGAGTGGTACTTACCAACACTTTCTGAGGTTAGATAGCACACAACTGATTTTGTAAACTGTTTTTTTCTTTCTAGAAAGTAATATGAACAGTGTGTCTTAATTTTACGCCCTCATTGGAAAAGGCTTGTAGACTCTCTATGATCCTATTACTATTAATGAAAATTAAGGTTTGCTGTTCGATTTTTTTATCAGTTTTAAATACCTGAATGATCCCTTTGCATCTTTTTGATCGTGAGAGAGTGTGTGTGGGGTTGGAATAACCTGTGTGTATTATCAAGTTACTCCCCCCGTCCCGCTCTAACTGACACATTTCCTAAAATGGAAATATCACTATCTCTGCTTTATTCTCTCTCCACTCAACTCAAAAAACAAAACTGCATAAAATGGAAATGCTCCACGTAGAGTGGGACAGAGGGAGTATTACTTAAAACAATATTGTCAGTCATAAAATAGTTATTTTTTCTTTAATTCATATCTATGAATGAACCAGTAAGCTCTACTTTTATTCGTGTTTCCTTTTCTACCATTTAGCCATGGTACCATGATCTACTCCTGCTCATTGTAATACAAAGCTGTTCTCGTTCTGTTATTTGGCATTTGGTTAATTATCAGGTGAACTGATTTGATAAATTAAACCAATTATTATCGTGACTGTAAATCTGATTTACCTTTCAATGATGTGCAAACTATTAGTAATATTTTCATTATCAATATATTTCAACACAGAGCAAAGGACTGAGCTACATCATCCTGTTGATTCGTTCATATTATCATGTTATGTTTTTTAAGACTTGAAGAGAAAAGACCTTTCTCTTTGTAGCTATTCCTTTACGTTTACGTGCATCTTTCCAAGTTCTGCTATTTACTAGGGACCCCTGCAGAGATGAACATTTTCTTCTACACATCTATATGTAGATACTCCTTCAGATGGAAGATTTCTTCATTCCCGTCGTCGCTCTTGGCTTTCAATAATGTTCCCTTTTTCGGAGAGTCTACCATACCCCTTCAAATTGCAGACGGAGCTTGTAACTCCACCAGATTAACTTATCAGCTTAAGGCCTGGGTGATCCTTGTAAGAGTCATGACAAGAAAATTTGGCTACCTTGTCCCACGCGATAAGATACATTTGTATAGGAGTGAAGCTGCTGCTAAACTCTAGGTCAATCTTGGAAAAAACATCACTGAACAAGGTTCTAGCACCATGCCAAGCGTGTCCGAAGAAGAAATGCAAGCAAAGAAAGCATGCTCGAAAGTAGCATACCAAGCTAGAAACTGTATGTGAACTATTAGTATGGTCAACAATTCACTGCAATGCAAGAGGCAAACTACAATTATTCTGTTGGCTCTTTTTAATTATCACGTAGTGGTTCAGGCATCTCTTTGCTCAACTCACTGAGTTTGAAATTAGCTTGTAAATGTATCCACAAGATTCACTTTTCACCTATTTAACGGTCCAAATGGTAGACTCTGGAAATGTTAATAATTGCATCATATATCACCTTTTACTCAATGGACTGAACAAGAATCCCTCTTTTCCAAGCTTCGGGAGATGACATGACAAGAAACATATTCCATTGTGAAGGCTTTTGATTGTGCTTATATTCTGGGATGGTACTACAGTATATTCTTAAATACTAAATAGTGATTGATGTAAGTGGCCCAGGAGCCTTCTTGTATAAAATGTAAGCAATTAAGGTTCTGCTGGTGCTTACATATGCTGAGACATAGTGTGCTACAGTACATGTGGTTTATGTGGTTCCAGTGATTAATAGAGGTCCACTACACTGCTTATGATAAATTAATATTTGCTTGTGACGCTTAAAGCTGATATTTGGAAATTTCAATTGTTTCTTTGATAATATTGTGGGTTGAGTGAATGAACATCAGTTTCTTTTCACTTATATTTTCTTGGCTTATGTTTCTTAGCTCATTCTTTGCAGCAATTAACATTTCAAGTGATTTCCTTATGTTGGTGTTTAGATCTGTTGAGTCATTTTCTTCCTTCTATTTACAACTTGAGGGATCAAGAGCTAGGATAATTTGTTGAAGTATTACATAAACAGTCACTTTTTGTCGTATCTTGATGTAATACTGGTCCAAGGTTATCAAGATAATGGAAGTAGGATCTGCCTTCTTTTTTCTTATCTTTGTTTTTTTGTGAGGGAGTTGGAGAAATTCTCTAATAATACAGTGTGGTGTACCTCTTGAGATGTACTAGCCATAAAGTTGACTCAAGAGGGTGGTGCTGGATTAGGTGGTGCCGGGTTTGTCTTAGATAGCAGATTCTCCCTGTGCTACTTCCTTGTTTAACAGTAATTATTTTGAGCTCTTGAATTTGAAGTGGGTGATGTCAGATGTGGTTACTTATTTCTGTTGATAACTTTAGCAATTTCTGTACTTTATGAGCACGGAAATCACATGTGAAGTGTTATTATTCAATCTTATCCATGCATACTTGGATTTCAGGAGGAATATGCGGCTAAAGAGAATTATTATTCAGAACAGTTTGAATTAATTATACATTATGAATACGACGGGAAAATTCCAGCATAAGGTTGCAAGCAGCAAAGGTTTTTTATTCAATATTTTACAGGATATAGAAAGATAACTTGTTTGTTAATATTACTATTATTAATTTGTTTTACCGGCTTATATTATGCTGCAATCATGTATGATAAGGCATAGCTAGAACCCGTTCTAGCTAAAATATGGTATGGTGGATAAGATCTCGGGTGTCTCCTGGTTTCTTCTGGTTAGACTCCTTTTAAACCCATGCTTTGTACCAACTCATGAATCTCGCTATGAACTCTGAAAGAGAGAGAAACAGGAGAAGTGTTAAGCACACAAAATATATACATAATGATTGAACAGTCATTAGAGCTGTAGCAAGTATGAACTGTAGATTTTGCTCTTGTGATTAAAGTGAAATTGATTTTCCCCTACTGCAAGAGAAATGAGGGCAAGCTCAAACAAATTGGAAGAAAGAAGTATGATCCCATTGCCTGAAGCATCCCAATTCTAGTGTTTGCAAAAAGTACTTGGCAAATAACAATTTGTTTCTATATTGCACTTGTGCTGTGTTGGTTTTAAGTTTTAATTGTGAGAAACGCTGGTGATGGATATTCACACAGGACATGCTAGCAAGTCTCACCATTGACTCTGGTTAATTGTAATTTTCACTCTACTGTTCATTCTTGACTTGTCCTCCCTTCATAGAGAAACAGACCTTATTCTGACATCCCTAGGCAGGTTCATTTTTGTTCATTCCTTGAGTATAACCAGTTTCAATATTTAAAACTAAACTGAGAAACCAACAATCTCAAAGTAGTTTATCAAGTTTGTGTAGATTTTACTCCATAAGGTCTCCTCTTGTCCAATTTGGGTTTAGGCTACTGTACAAAGAAGTTTTATCTAATTATTTCATTGTATTTTGGTGTTGGTTTATTATAGTAACGGTAAGTTGTTAAGCTAGATTGGTTTATGCTTTACTCTTTGTTTCAATAAAGAAACCAATTCTGTTATCCATCTATTGATTGGGAACTTCCTGGAGTTGGGCACATTAGTGAAACAATATTGAAAATTCTAAATAACAGTAATATCTTAGTTCTAGCACAAACATTTCTCTTCTATGCTTCAAAAATATCTGTAGGACTGTTTCCTGGCATTCTTCTGGAATTGCTCCTATTGACTATGGTTTCATATCTTAAGTGAAGGATCTACAATATACTGTATTACTCTATATATCTCATTCTTATAATTAATTCTTATTGCTTACCTTCAATGTTCATGAACTCGTGTACATTCTTTCGTGGATCACTTGGTTGTTTTCCAGATTCCACTAGTTGATGTGCGGAGGCCATGTACTTTCTAGTAACATGATTTTTCTGAGAAAGTGAGAATGGAAGGAATCGGTTAGCTGTCCATGCTGTGTCACTTCTATCTTGGACAAGCGAGTTCATAAAAATGTATATATACTTTACAGTCGTATAACTTATCAAACTGAGGCAGTAAATCTTGTGGAAGAATTATTTTTAACTCGTCTTTTAGAGCCTGCAAAAGACATAATATGTTAACAAGATTGAAATTGTCGATGGTATGCATAAAATTGGGTTAATCTTACTTGCAATAGGAAGCCTGGTGCCACATTGTGCTCTAAAAGTATTTGAAGTTCTTGACGGATATTGTAAAGCCTGTGGGTATATGCATTTGCACTGTCAACTTAAAAAATAGCCAATGGCCAAATTTAGAAGATAATCTATGTTAGATGGAATTTACTGTTTTGGGCTCTGCTCTTTGACAGCATTTCTTGCAATTTTGGCTATTGTATCTTCCCACCCAGTTCTGATTTGAGCTCCCGTCAGGGAAGCCTTGCAGCAACTTTATTGCACAAGGTATGGGAAATGGAGATATTAGCCAAATACTAGACTACTGGGAACCAGAGACATATAATTTATGGCATGAACTAAATAGGTGCACTTTTCTATACTGTACTTGAAGTTCCAGGTAGCTTCAAATGAGCGTATAGCTTGTCTTAGGTTATTCCTGGAATTCTGAGTAATTTTATTGGCCAATTGTTGAGGTAGCTTTATCCCTTCTTGGTGTGCTATGGAGGCCAATACTTTCAGAATCTGTAGAAAAGAGAGAATTGCTTAGATGGAAGATATAAGTCAGTCAGATTTGGAGAAGGTGAATCGACAGTTTGGAAGTATGGGACATAGAGACTGCACCTCTTCATTTGCAGGTTCGAGGAGTTGAATAACCCTGCACAGTGGCTTTACAGACTCAAGTTTCGAGGCATCACTACAGCAGAAAAATACCTTGTTACATCCTTTGAACTTCTCTAGCATCCATTTCATATACAACAGGGAATCAGTTGATAGCTTGTCTGCTTCGTATAGGATAATAGCTGTTATTCATTGGATACTGTTATTGATCTGCAAGTTTGAAGCCATATAATTCTTGTTAAAGATTTGATATATGTACCTCTACTGTTCCCAAAGTTGCTGTGCAATACTTTGTCAGAATTCTGATTTTTCTCATTGATAAGTTCAAGTATCACATGCTTTGCATAACCTTTGAGTTCAGAAAGGCTGACTTCAGTATGTTGTGGTGATACCATTAAGCTTACGTGGATGCTCTCCACGGCTTCTCCCTGTGAGTCAAATATTTAAATCTACTGGGAACATACAAATTTAATAAGTTCCTTGACTTGGTCGTATTTCCCTCTCATGTGTAAATTTAACTAGGTAATGAAGAGGGGTTTGCTAGCATTTAGAAGTGTATGCAGTGAAAAGGCATCACTAAGCAGCTTGCTTCTTTCTTTTGTGAGTTAAATCAGTATTTGGATTGACTGCTGTTCTGCTGTTTATAGATGACTAATATGCTAAAAAATTCAATTCTACTCTTCTAATTGTGCTTGCAAAGCTTATCTAATGCAATTTTTGGCCTGTGGATATTACATAAGTAGAAATATTTTTGTGTCCAAACCCCAGGCAGGGGAGCCCGCCCCCTTACCCCCAGAAAACTCACCAGCAAGTGGGATCGCTGCGGTCATGGACGGATTCACTTCTTTTCAGGGTCCATAGTTCAACATTGTTCTCACCTAGACTTTTGTTTTTGTGCTTGTAACAGGTCTAGCATTTCATTGTATGAAACCTAGCTAATTTACTAATTTCTGAGCACTATTTTATATGATTATCCATTGAATAAAAGTTATAAGACATATAATGCAATTATTAATTACTATTATTCGTGATGGAAGTCTATTCCTTTGTTGCTCCATTGTTGTGCTGAAATTTAGTAGTCATTATGCATGTCTAATAAGCTGAAAAAGAGAGAAAGTAATCCCAAAATTAATTAGGAATATTCTATGAGGTGCTACTATTTGCTTATGCAGTTTACCTTGAAGTGAAATTCCTTGCGTTCTTCTTTTGCCTGTGGATAACAAAGTCAAATGATCACATAACTGCAAGTATGCACTACGTATTACTGGGACAGAGTAATATCCGCATTTGAATCAGTTTTCATGTAAATACTATGAATATAGGCAGTCTTTCAAAATGATTGGTTTAGTTGCTCTTAGAGTGATACTTAAGTTAAACTAGACTAAATTGTGTGCATATTAAGAACCGCATTTTCCAGCCCTTGATATCTGTTATATAGATGAGAATTTAACTGTAACCTGCACTTTGTCTGGTCCAAAAACTTCCCTAAGCAAAGCACAAATCATGGTTCTCTTTCCTACTCCTGGGTTGCCTTCAAATATGAAGTGACCACAGTCTTCTCCTTTTTCGTGAAGATTTCTTACTACTGCCTGTAGTTCAAGTGCAGCTTTCCTGTTGCATAGAAAATCCTGCAGGTGCAGAGGCCTATACTTCTCTGCCCAGATATACTCTCTTTCATATTCATTTGTGTTTGTCTCCTGGTTCTCGTATCTAACTCCTCCGGTGGATGGAGTCTGATGTGCTGGTGCTGGACTCTGTAAAACCATCGGTGATGTTGGTGCAGATTGTGATTCTGAGAGTGGTGTTGGTGGTGGTGAGGGAAATGATAGTACTTTCGGTTGTGTTATCTGAGGTAGTGTATGTGGTAATGATTCGAGTAGAGGTTTGTTTAGTGGTGACAGTGGCAGCCTTGGTAGTGGCTCAAAGTCTCTCTCCCTCAAGGGCTTCTGGGAAGCCATAGTAGTATCTTCATTTATAATTCCAAGAAGAGTGACATTTTCTCTCTCAGACTCCTTTTTTTTCTTCTTGGCTTTGACTTTTGCGGCTGCTGCTACACTCTCTGTGGTTTTTGATGCACAACCATCTTGGGAGGTTTTGTTAGAAGAAAAACTTGATGAGGAATTGCCTCGTTTGTGTTTTTTCTGGCTAAACCAAGACGAGCTCCATTCACGCACCTTGAAACGAGACTTGGAGCCAGAGCTGATGGAACTTGCTGACCACCGACTCTCTCTTCCAGGACTACACTCGGAGTGTTTTTCCGTATTGATAGCAACGGAAAAGTCTGTTTTATAGCATGGCCTGATAGATTTTGCTGCATTTCTTTCGCTTACAGGGTTGAACCCTGAGAGTTTTGCTCTGTTGATATCCAGCGAAAAGTCGGTTAATCCCTTATAATAGGGGCTGCTGCCATTGTACCTTGCTTCTATCAGTGCATTTCTTTTGTTGAATTCTTGCAGATTTTCTTCTGTCAGGTTTAGATCCATTTTATCTCCTCTGACATACTCACCAAGTTTCTTGGACCAGGTAGTCACCGGCGAACTAACTGAACGAGCTGACCTGACCAGCTCGCTCAACAGAGGTAGCTTCAAGCGGGATGGTGAGCGTGGGCTGGTGTGTTTCGAAATGAGGACCGACATCGAGAGAGTAAGATTTGATTCAAATTTCTTTTCTTTCCTGATAAGAAAAAAGTTGATCTTGTATTATGGTGTGTGAGGAGAAGGTGTTGTTTTTGCCACTCCAGACAGACAATAGAGGCGTTAACTATGAGAAAAAAGAAGTAAAAAATGAATTTGGTGTGAAATACTATGGAGAATTGGAAGTGATGGATCAATGCAAATATCAATACTTTTTTGTGTCATCATGTCTTGACAGACTGTATTTAGGAACAATCAGCTGATTTATATAGTGAAGAAGAGAAACTATAGATTTGTGGTCTTTTCTATCATTGTAATTTGATCCAGCTTGTTATAATGTGTTTATAACCATGAATCGACGATCAGGATAATTATATGTTTATACTTATAGTTATAGGGGATTTTTGTTGAAATTTTCTAGTAAATTTTGATTGTTTTCAAATTAATAAACAAAAATTATATTAGTCTTACATTAGATGCATATTTATTTCAGAATAAATTGTGTTATATAATCTATTTATGATTAAAGCTATTTAAATATTGATTAAAACTAAGGCGTTGACCTTATTGATTACATAGTACTATACACTATCAAATATTGATTATAACTATTAATTTTAATTTTTGCTATTTAATAATTTTTATAATTAAAAAAATTTATTGATATTTAAAAAATAAAATTTAAAATTTTGTAAAATTAAATCTAATATTGAAATTAAAAAAACAAATTCAGTGAAGGATAACAAAATGGAAGAAGAATGATAATTTTGAAATAATATCAAAGTTAGTACATAACTAAAATAATATCAGATTTAAAATGTTAAAAGTGTAAAAAGACCAAATTGCCCAAACCCCCCAAAATAATATCAAAGGGTATTTTCGTACCAAAAAAAGCCAAAAGGACCAATTTCGAGATAAACCCTTAGTCCAGGGACTACTGGCGATATTTTTAAAGTCCAAGGACTATGGGCGAGATAAACCCATAGTCCAGGGACCATTTGTGTAGTTCATTCGTAACTTTAAAATTAGTTGTTATACTAGTACATCCCTATAGTTACGTAGTTATATCATTGCTAATTTTAATGAAGAGATAAGTAACGTTATCATTACTTTGTAGAACTGTTTGACACTCCTAACATTGCGTGAAGGATATTTATTACTTTAACTATGAAATAAAACTTATAATTCCTTTATTTTTTTAAAATAAAAACTTTTAAAACATCATGAATAAAATTAATAAAATAAAAGAAAGAAAAAATGTATCACAGTATTAGTGGGAAATGAGTTCCAATTTCGAGAAAAATAGTTTCTTAGTAAAATTGAAAGTTTCTACTTTTAAGAAACAGACCAAAATGAAAATGGTTTCCACCTTTCAAAAACTGAGCAAGTAATTTACAACATAATTTCATGTCTTTTTCTACTGAAAAATTATGTAGATCAATGCACGTTGTAGCCTCCTGCGGGCTTTCCTAATGGGAAATGTTAGTGAAAATTGAGATTAAACTTTATATAGTTTTAGGGATTTTGGCCCCTGAAACTATTAACCTACTAAAAAAATATGCTATTTTCTATAAACTATAAAATTGGTAAGAAAAATGATAAACTTTGACCTTAATTGTATTTTCCCATGACGGGTCAGAAGGCTGCTCCAGATGAATTATATGACATTTTTAATCCTAGTTGTTGTTACTTCTCTTCACGTAGCGTATGATTTGTAAAACCATAGAGGTAAAATTAAACCATTTAAGAAATAAAATATTAGCCAATTCAAAGTACGATTTTTCAGTCAAATTCTTAGATTTATTGAAAAAGCTAGGGAAGGAAACAACGTCGTAAGTTTTAAAAAAAATTCTGGTGTGCATACACAGACTTTACAATTGTCCAAGTAGATCGTATATTGCCGGGATATTTTAAAATCGGCTCAGGCGGGGAAATAACACGCACCACCAAAGTTTATGATTTTTCATATTACTTTTATAGTTTATACTAGGAAATAACAGATTTGTGGGAAAGTTAATGGTTTCAAGTACCAAAATTCCTTAGCTTTTTAATAGAAAGCGGGGTGTATCTACCATTCATTTATAGTTAAAAAGTGAACCAGGACTCATAATGTTAGACGACCTACAATGGCAAACATAGACTCCTAATGATAGACGAACTAAAATAGTAAATCGAGACTCCTAATTGCGGACGGAGGGGGTATTAAAGTTTTAATAAAATAAAATTTGAATTAAAATTGGATGAAATAATTGGTTCTTCGGTTTCTACTAACTGACTGGTTAAAACTAGTTAGTTCCGATTCCAGTTCCTAAAAAATTTGCAATCAACTAGTAATTGATTTTTCGATTGGGGTTAGAATCAAAACCGACCGAAGAATCCAGCCAAGGGTCGAGCATACCCGCTTGTGTGTCAGCCCCCTAAATCAGTTGGAATCAGTCCAATAAGCAGACCTAGGGTCGGGCATACTCTCTCGAGTCTCCCCCCACCCCCAAATCCGTTGGCGGGGTGGGGGAGGCGACAACGAGATGTCACACCTCCTTTAAGAGGTAAAGAGAGTCCTTGGCAAATTTGAAACACAATTCTATATGGGCCCACACCAGAACATGACATATATACCTGAGAATATAATTGTGTTGAACTTGAATGCACCTAAAATTTGAAAATCAAAATCAAAAACCGCGCCACCGATGGCCCCCTCCACCCCTCCTCCGCCACCGGATACTTCCACCTCCACCTCCTCCGCCGCCACAGCAACAACCGCGCCCCTATTTCAGAATCCTCCCCGTCCCCCAAATCGCCACCACTTCCATTACTCCCCACCCCCGCCTCGCCTCCCTTCCAATCCCAACCCTAATTACCCCCAATTGGCCCCCCGCCCCCCTCATTCCCTCCCCCATCCTCAGGATCCCTCCCAGCTTCTCTACCCGGTCGCCTCTTCCGGTCGCGGATTCCTCACCCGCCCCGTCGCCTTGCCAGCTACCCGCTCCACCCAGCGACCCCCATTTATGTTCCCCTATCTAGATCAGGGTCAGGGTCAGGGTCAGGCCAATCCGGTTTTTGTGCGCCCGAACCACTTGCCGCACTTGCTAGCGGGCTCGGCTCCTACTAATTCTGCTGCTGCCGGAGCAATGCCTGTCGTTAAAGGAATTCCTGTTCCGTCTTCACACCAGACAAAGGTACTTCACTGTTGTTTCTGATACGGGGATTTGAATGTATTTGTTGTGAGCTGTAACTTGCTGAATGTGTCTTGAATCGAGCACAATCACTGAATTTCGGAATGAATTAGATTAGTTTTGCCATAACTTAATTTCTCAATTTCATCCGAAAGTAGATCCAACATTGTAATGAGTTTGAAGGCGCTAAAACCTAAAATTTCTCAATTTGATGCATTGCTTAAACACTAGAAGAATTGGCACCTATACAGTCTGCCTTGTTTATACCTGATTATATGTTCTGATTAAGATTTTTTAGTGACCTATTGTTGCCTTTGATTATACTATTAGATGCACTGTGGTATTAAATGGTTATCAGAACGTTTTTAGACAGTTGTTGTCTATGAAGTTCATTAACTGCTGAGAGGATTAATCATTTATTAAGTAACAGTTACGCTTAATTAGGTGAAAAGATTAAATAACATTGGTCTTTTATATTTGTAATATAATCTTCTGAATTTTCTGTCATTGTACTTTTTCACTTTGAAAGGTTGGTTCTCCTTCAGCTTCGTTATCTGATAACAATGGACATAAGGATTCAAGGTAAATTTTGTTGTAATTTCAGCTTTCATCTCTTGTCTTCTTGTTCTTGTGCTATAAATTCTCAGGGCTGCACTCTATTTCTTCACTTTTGCAGGGATAGAACTAAAGATGATGCTTTTGTAATAATAAGGGATAGGAAGGTAAGTTGTTCTTGTGGAAGACAACAATCTGTTCTTCCAGCAGATTGGTGAATTTCATTATTTTGTTTTCAGTTATTTTCCCTTTCAACTATTCTAGTATTCATATTGGTGAGAGATGTCTTTCTTATCTGTTTCAGGTTAGGATACATGAAGACGCGACACTTTATTCCCTCTGCCGGTCATGGTTGAGAAATAGTTTTCCTGAAGAAACACAGGTATACTCCTTCAAAGCTCTGAAAGAGGTTTTCCATATTAGATTTATTGTATTTAAGAATTCCAGTTTTGTCAACTGTATGTATTCAATCTTGAGTGGATAATTCTGTATATTCTCATTTGCTGAAAGTCAGGGGTATTCCCTTTTTACCAGAACCAAATACTAGCTCCAAAAATAGGAATCTAAATCAAAAGCATTTTTTAATTTGCTTTGGTAATTGGTAGCTTTATATTTAGTGTCAATCTTTGGTAAATTTTTGAGCCAGGGCATATTAAAACTTTAGATTCACTTCTCCCTGATAGTTCACATCTTTAGCAGCCACAGTATCTGGATACTGTGAAATCTCTTCCAAGACCTTTGCCCATACCAGCACAAGATGCAAATTCACCAGATAAAATAGCAAAAGACAAAGAAGAGGAAGATGAGGTTAGTCATTACAATGTTTCTACTGGACCATAGAAATGAGTATTTCTTTTCAATTATACTCCAATGCCAAAATAATGATGATCTATAGATAATTGCATTTGTCCAGAAATTGTGATTGTGTGGAAATTTTGTGGTGGCTAATGGCTTTCAAGGAATGGTTTTGTAGATGAATTTTCTTCGTTGTGTAAAGTTATGAGCTTGGAATGATGACAAATTTAACTATTTAAGTATGAAATGACTTGGTGTGTTACCTATTTTTTTCCTATGCTATTATTATTGCATATAGTGATGTGGGACATTGTCGATTTATAACCACGTAGATTTCCCGATGTGGTAAATATTGAATGTCCTTGAAAATCGAATACAATTTTACAAGTGCCTCGTTCCTCAGAGTTGAACAAAATATTATGTTGATTCCTTCTCATTTTTAATTGGTAATTACTAGTAGTTTCTAACTCACATAAGTGTCTTTTAGCTGTGTGTAAGTTTAGGGAAGCACTGTGAAATATGATTAGATCTTCATTTGATGTACTATTAAGTGTCTTTTAGCTGTGTGTAAGTTTAGGGAAGCACTGTGAAATATGATTAGATCTTCATTTGATGTACTATTTTTAGCTGTATGTTAGGGTTATCTTGTTACTTTATACACTCATACCTGTTCCTAGTCTGGGAAATGCACAACTGTGTTATGTAGTATATGAAAATGGCAGGGTCCAGTACTAAGGAAAATAGCATGAAAAAGCTTGTTCATTTTAGTCTACTCCCTTATGAATTTCAATGTTGTTGTCAAAGGTATGAATATGAAAATGCATTAAAGCTGGCTACACTAATTTATACCCTTTTATGTAAAAAGATTAGTGTCAAGTGTCAACATTTACTCACTGTTGGGACAAGAAGGTACCTTGCTGCAATATAATAGCAGTAGCTTGTTTAGCCATTCATAAAACCCAGCTCACTAAACTCTGCTTCTAGCACAATGAGTTAGAATCGAGTTTTCACATTTATGAAAGTTCCAATTCATGGATGTTTTCACGACGTTTTATGATTATCCCCATTATAATTGTGAGATTTCTCTTCTTTCCCTTTTGTTGTAAGACATAGGATATCTGTGAGATATTAAACATGGTGGAAACATGAGGTTTTTGAGAAGTGAAATGAATTGTGTATTGCGATACGTGGAGCTTAGTCTTGTAAGAAAGTGAAGATCTCCGTACAGTTGTATATATTTAGCACCAATTTCTTTGAGTTCCCCTTGCTCAAGATTGTAATGTATGCTTTCCTGGGAATCAGAGGAATAAGCAAATTTACTGGTACTCATTTTCAGGATAAGGACTCTTGCGAGCATCTGTCTGAGAAGGAACTGTTGCGGAGACACATTAAACGTGCAAAGAGGGTTCGATCACGGTAAAATGCATCCTCTATTTTTGTCTTGTTGTGAGATATCCTATTCAATATTTCTGCATTTTATATGTAGTGGCCTTTCTACTTATTTTGCAAGTTATCTTTCCTATCCATGTGCAATGTGTATGTTTGCCCATGCACATTATGGGCTACCCATTGATATTTAATATGTGTCCCTTTTAGTTGTTGCTGATGCATTGTAAATTCCCTTCTAATTTGATCTTTACACTGATGATCTTACTTATCATACGTGTCTTATACAATTTGTAGTGTAAATGAGAAACTCATGCTGGGATGTGGTTCAAGATATGTTTCTTGACAGTCAATTATTAAAGTTTCTTTCTGGATATTAACTAGTTTAACCCCACTAGTTCAGATCAAATATTTATCTGAAGAATAATTGGAGTCGCTTCCTCATTAAGTACTGTCAGCGCTACTTTTGCCGACCAAATGCCTTGAATGCCTCTACGTGGCACATTTTTATTTAGTGCTAAATTAATACTGCCGGAAAATTTTTCACTGTAAATCTACTGGTCAAATATTGTTCAAATTGAATACAAAACTACAAGTGCTAAAAAGTGTAGTTGCTCATTTTCATTTTTATCATATGATCATATGCTCATGCAGACATTTTTCACTGATTGTTTACATTGTTTTCCTCTATGTAAATGTTACAATGATATTGGTGCATCATTGCAGGCTGAGAGAAGAACGTCTTCAACGAATTACAAGATACAAAACTAGACTTGCTCTTCTCTTGCCACCAATGGTAGAACAACACTTCAAAAATGATTCTGGTCCACCAAACTGAAAAAGGCTTCGATGTTTGCCATCCAGATACCCTTGACTCCCTCTGAAAGGAATGGCACCCTTGTAAGATGCAGGATCACATCAGCGTCACATATTTCATATTCTTTGATTATGTGCTGCATTGTGGAGCAAAAAAAAAAGTCATACATTCTCAGTTTTCTTATCGTGCATTCCCTCTTTGTTGTGTTTGCCCCTTAAGCATTTCTGTAGTTCTTTGGACCTAACATAGTTCGATCTCAGTAAGTAGGGTGATGAGAATCGAAGGCATTTGTAGGATGAACGGTTGTCTGTAGCAAGGCAGTCCGAAACCAGCTTAGATGTTGCAAATTCTAGGGCTAGAGTGTGAACTAAAGATTATCAGTATGCAAATGTAATGTAACGAATTTGTTTGTTAAGGTCGTCTTGTAGTAGTTACTTATCTTATTATGTGTGTCGTGTTCATACTACAAGTTTTATTTCTGATGATGTCTCATCGAAGTATCCATAGTATAATTGTTTTCTACTATTGTCTATGTTTTCTTATTTACCAGTTGCATTATTCAGTCGTAGCTGTCTCCAATGATGAAAACTTCAACGAAATTAATTAAAACTTGACTTTTGAAATTGTGTACAGATGTGCCTTTACAGACTGTGGCATCCTTTTTTATTTAAGTACTTTTCTCAACAAATAATTCTATAGTAGAAGAAACACGTGTTACTTTTGATTCAAAAATCTTGACGTTGTACTTCATATATTAACTCTGAATCTTTATATTGGTCGTCTTCTAACCAATCACATAAGGAAAAGACTTTGAATGAGAAAAATATAATTAATCAAAGTAATCTATCGTTTCAAATATGAAACAGTCCTTAAATTTGATTATATTATTTCTAATCACATTCATCAGTTAAATTTAATAGGTTGAGAAAATACATTTCTGTAAGCTTTCATGTGACATGTGAAAAACTTATCGAGATGAGATATAATAAGGTGATACATTTTTCAACTTCAAATGTTGCATCTAGCTTTGAGCATCTTCTCACCTTGTACTTGAAAGACCAAAGCTAAATTTAAAGCATCGTTTTGTCTGGAGTTTGCGGATACACTGTTATATGGTGAGCTCGTTACATAAGGAGGTCGTTAATCGAATAATGACATCAACTTAGTAGTATTCAATATCATTTTAACATTTACATAATTTCTTAAAATGTATCTAATGTATTAATTATTTACACGCGAATGGTTTAACCAATTAGAATTTGTGACATACAAGTGAATCATCTATATACTTTAATTTTATTATTTCTTACTAGTAGGAGTACTATTTTATGTGATTACAAACGATACACGTGTTCCGATAAAAATGAAGTTGATGGTTTAAATTAGCATATATCATACTATGACAAAGAACTAGATAGTGTATATCTCTCGTTTGATTTGATCATTAGTAGTACTATTATTTTCATATTAACGTCGTTGTCTCTAGTGCCATATCTAGGAAGATAAATGAAGTCACTTATTATATGTCTACCTAACTATTTCAACTACGTAAATGGTGGACCCAACTTTTTTCATGGTCTTAATACGTAAATGAGCTGTTTGATGGACTTATATAGTTACATAGACATGTAGCCGTGTGATATTGTTGTATAGTTGGATAAGGACAATATCACGTAGGAATAATCTTGTACACGAGTCTTGGTCTCGGCCCGAGTACTATAATCTCAAGCAACCGAACACCCCCCAAAAGAATTTAACAAACCACAAGTCAGCCAAGTGAAGTCATTGCACAATGGTTAAGCAGTTAAAGCAGTTTTCAATCAGCCCTGGCTTAGCTGGTAAATTGCTAAGTTACAACCACTATACGAAAAATAAGAAAAAAAATTAATCAGGAAGAAGTAGGATATGGTCTAATACACTCCATTTGATTGCAATCAATGATTTGAAGAATTTTTCCCAGTTTCTTAACATGACCAACAATGGCCTCCATTACATTACAATTTACTACTCTATCGTCGTCCATGTCCGATATCAAATAAGGTGTTCCCAACTTCGACCTAGTAGAATTACCTGATATCCAGGATCCTTTAGAGTAGCGCCATTTCTCGAATCTCCCTTACCAACCCTGACATAGAGATGTTCAAGTAAACAAAATTAAGGGATATTACAATATAGCCGCTCAAAGTGTGCTTAAATTTCAAGTAGTCTTTCAAAAACTTTAAAAGGTCGGGAAAAGAATTCTGTAACCAGACACTTGAGTGCGGGTTTAAACAAGTACCGACTAACATGTTCTTGTGTAATCCTGCCAAACCTCAAAGGTGCATATATAACTCAAGCTATCAACTTCTGCTCATCAATCACTAAACTCATAATGGCCTTAAATTATCACACCAATCCACTAGGTGTCAAAGAGCACACATAAATCAACCAACATTTGGGTACTACTTATTTTCTATGGTTCAAATAATCTTCAAATAGGCCACCTATACTAAGCTATAATCAACCTAGGAGATACTAGTTCATAACATGCAGGCAAAAAATGCAGACACTGTGTATCGCCTTGTGAATTCTAAGGGACATAAGTAAACAGGACTAACGGACAGACATGTGTAGCAAGGCATTAGAATATATCCAAATTACGCTGGAAACTACATACAACAATGGAAAACAATTTACGTAAACACAAGCGTCCATGATTGGGGAATTTAAGATTGTGCTATGGCAAGGGAAAGAGACACATGGCAGTTTAAAAGACAGTAAATTACAGGAGTTAATTGGGTAATAAATCCTAAATAAGCAAGAATTTACCATGTTATTCCTGATGCAGCTAATTCAATCTTCTTCTTCTCAACTCACGGGGATCATGGCTATCTGAATCTAAAGTCCTCGACGTTAAGCTTCTCCTTCGGAAAGTGGATGACGAAGGAGCCGAAGGCAGACTCACATCACTAGAACCCATTGGCCTCGGAACATTGTGAGCAACAGAACTAGCAGCATCAGTTGATTGGGAAGAAGATGGAATGGGCAAGACAACACTGGTATTCACAGTTGAAACTAGAGGCTGATGATCAGGTTGTATGGTAGTCGATGGCCTAGTAAAAAGATTCCCAACATCAACCGACAAAGACCGTGCTTCGTTTCGCAATAGCCTGTTGTTAATAACTGCTTCCAGGTCTTCCACCAGTCTTTCTGCATTACTCAAAGCAGATGAGAGGGAAGAAAGAGAAGCAGCACTCTCGGATAATACTCTTGAAACCTGATGGATCCTCGAGCGATGGCCCCCTGCTGACTCAGCATTTTGTCCAGCCTGAGTATCCGAGTCAATATTGAGGATACCATGGCCAGCTTCTTGTTGTGTCTGATTGCCCACTGCACCAATACTAATCCTGATTCGCCTAAGTGCTTCCGCAACAGGAACATGGGACAGCCCTTGAGTCATTCGCTTTTGTCTGATGCTTTCAACTCTATGAGCCTTCGGCCTTGGAGGTATCTTCAAGCCCGATTCTGTCTCACACACACGCTCACTCTCCCCATTACCATAAATGGGAATCACAGTACCCTCTGAGACCTCCCCCTTACAAACCGGACACTCCTTAGAAGTAGAATCAACATCCGACACCTGATAAAAGCACGCCCAACAAAACAAGTGACCACAAGTAGTCAAGACAGGCTCCCTCGCAAACTCCAAGCATATATTACAATCGTAAAAGCTTCCACCCTCCTTATCCGCCTTCTTAACCTCAGACCCCATCTCCAACGCCTTCGCCACCAAATGCGAACTATCCCTTTTACAACCCTTCCCCCTCTCAGAACTACTCTTGAACGCACTCGTAGTCGTACTACTATTTTCATTAAGGCTCCCTCTCTGACCTGCATCTACCGTCCTCTCAATAGGAAAATAATTAAGCTCCATAGAATTCCTAGCCTGTCGCCAGCGCTGGCGCTGCCTTGTACGAGCAGTAACAACCTCCAGCTGCCGGATCCTCTCCTCTATCCTATCATGAGCAGTCCCTAATTCATTCAACATCGACCCATACCTCTCAACCCTATGCAGAGGTGGGTTTGAAGGCTCTTGGTTCAAATCAAGATCCGAAAAATCCACATCCATCAAATAATTCTCATCCATCACTACACACACATACACACACAAAACTACCAAATCTCAAATTCCTGAGAGACCACCTCAGTTCACCCACATATAACCCTAAAAAACAGAACTTGTAACAGAAATTGACCTTGAATGAGCAAAATTAGGGGTCTAGAAACCCGAAACCGGAAAAGAAAAGTAGAAAGGCGCTTAAACAAACATCTGGAGATGAAAATCAAACGATGAGACGAGTTAGATTCGTGGTGAAATGAATGAGCGCGTGCGGGGAAATTGAAACACTGGAGAGTGAACCTGCGCCGGGAGGAAGAATTTTTGGTGTGAGAAAGTGAATCTCCATGAGATTTTGGCGATTTGAAGGACGGAGCTCCTAATTCATCATCATGGGTTGTGCGTATCTAGGAGAGAAAGCGAGGAAGACAGGCTGGGTTGGGATAATTCTAGAGAGAGAGAGAAAGGGTAGCATTAGCATTAGCATATGCTACGATTCACACTTGGCGCACTTTCGGAATCTGTGCTCTCCTCTAATATGGAGTCAGAAGTCATTAGGCCCGTGTACGACGTCGTCCTGTCTTAACCTCAAAGATCAACCCTAAAATGCGATGTTTTTGTCCCAAAACATTTTTTGTGTTTTTCTTAGTAACCTCGCCATATTAATCTCTAATTTTGTAATAATATTGATGAAATTACAAAAACTAACAAAATTTCGAACATTATAATTTTAAAAACTTTTTACTCTGTTCCTCTGTAGTAGATGCATATTTTTAGCACGATATTTAAGAAAAATTATTTTCAATGAGTTAAGTAAATGGATAATAAAGTAGGAAAAGTAAAAGGTAGAAAGATGAATGAAGAATAAAGTAATAGAGAAGAAATGTTGTTGTTTTTTGGTAATAAAGGAAATGACTCAACTATCATGGACAACCTAAAAATGAATAAGACTCAGCCATAGATGGACGAAAGGGAGTACTTAATTAAATTGATTACATACTACAGTACTACTTATTACTCCAAAATAAAGTTTCTAGTTCGTTGAGTGTGCCAAATTTTCTTCAATGAGATCTTATCTGAGTTGATTGTTAACTCATTCTTAGCGGGTAGAAATGTGTCGCTTTGTGATGAATTTTGGGGGCGAGTGTTGAGATAGAGGTGGTTTCATTGTCTGCCGAATTTAGTTGTGTTCCATTCATAATTGATGATCATTTTATGTATGATAATGCATGGATACATGACGTCAAATATATGTCAAATATGCATGATCGATAATGCATTCACAACAAACATTCCATAGTCACCCAATGTACCAAAAACACATTTAACGTCGTTTTGTGTTCCTTCCTGCAGTTGAGCTAGCAATACTTTGTTCGGGCAACTTGACACACAAATTAGTTTCATTAACACCGACCACTTGACATAAATGACATTAACCAGATAGTAGCTTATACATACTACTCGCCAGTTGGCTGTGAAGTCGGTCATCATTGCCCTACTAGTGCATACCTCGCTGAAGATAAATGAATGGTTAATGTCTAAATGATCTTGAGGTCATTGTTGAACCTATCAGATCCAAAATCGTTAATCAACAATTGTTTTATACATGGATGAGACAATTATTTGACTTAATCACACCAAAGAGCATTAGTTATTTTAATGAAATGATAACATTTTGAGCCTCACTTAAAAATATCATATTATACACATACAATACAATTATAAAAATAAAATGTTATAATTTAATATTTTATCTTCAAATTCTATATGCGATTTAACCAACTTTTACAATCAAATGATTATTACACTTTTAAATAAAGGTAAATGCTTGATTTTTTTTCTCACACCATAGTTATTTCTTCAAATCTGGATTTATCAATTGCGATAATTAACATCCAAATTGTCAATAATTGTGCAAATCTAGCTCTAGTTAATTTTTCGAATACTAGAAATCCGAGAAATTTGATGCGAGTAAAAGTTGCACATATATTCGTGATCAACCTTCAAGCAATGAAAATCTTGTTAGAAAATAATTTGTACCTAAATTGGTCATAGTTGAAAGCTAAGGGTATATTTGAAAAAAATATACTTCCACATGTTCCCATTAATTGCCACGTGTATATATTTTTAAAAATTATTTGACTTTATAAAAGAAATTTGTGAATGTTGAATAATTTGACTATTTAATAGCCTGTAAATAAAGTTAATAAGATCAAATTTTAAAATATAAGTTAAAATATTTATAAAAAAATATGTTGATAAATCTGACATTAAATCGCATTACGCAAGATCGCGCTTAGCCCAATCTTCAGCGATAACTATAAAATGGAGTTCGCGTTTATGCACAAACAGAAATCAGGAGAAAAAAATGGCGGACGAAGGAAAAGTGCCAACGTCGCCGGCGGCTGCAGATGCGCATCTTTTTGGCCTACTCTCTAATCTCCTTCAACAGGTGCACTAACAATGTCATTTTACACCGCTGTTCGATTTTCTGCATATGCGATCTAATTCCATATATTGATTGATACTCCGTTTTAAACTATTTTAGATTTGATAATCCGATATTTGATGTGTGGATCTGTTTCAATCGGATTGAATTGTGGACTATTTTGCCTGACGAGAAAAAATATTACTGTACTATGTAGTTGTTACTGGGATTGTTGTTGTATGGAATTTGGGGTATTTCGGAATGAGCTATGCTCGTTTAATTGCTGAATTCGTGGTATGATTTTGTTTGTTTCCTAGCGCATCTTCTTCGTCTGCAATTATCATGTGCTGTGGTTCATTGAGGCGCAGGTTTTCCCTATTCTTGTTAAATTTGGAACTTTTATCTCAATTGTGAATGAGTGATTCTGATTTTTTGGTAAATCAATGAAATGAAAAGAAAAAGTATGTCCGTTATCTTCTCTATGCTTCTCACCGATTGCCTTTTTAGTGATGTTTGAGTGAATTTTTGCTTAGCTACTTCTTCTAGTGCTAAGAAATGGCAAGGCAACTAAAACAGAACAGCAGAGAGCATCCAATCATTTGATACATGTATGCTGGTGTTTCCTCTGTGTGATAAGCTAGATATATAAAGTAAAGGATTGTGTTTTGACGAATAGGATGGTCAGACAAGTCCTAAACTAATCAATCCATCAAACTAAATGGTAGATTACCTTGGATTATTTTCATCTATCCATCATATCACTCAAAGTAAACACATAATAATTCAAAGAACTGCACTTTCCTTGTATCCGAGCATGCAGTCTCAGTTGAAAAAAACAAATTGGAGAAGTCAAGTTGAATCATCGTTAGCACTGCATAACATAAGCATGTGGCAATAAATTTACTAAGTGCAAGAATGTTGCTTTTTAGCTGGATGGCAGTGAATAACTTGCCACCATTTTTTGTAGAGAATTATAATTCCAGAAGTTGAGTAGCGGAAGTATGGAACAGTTCTATTGGTACATGATCTAAAGCATTTGAAAATTTTCAATGTCATTAGATAACTTGCAAGCAACAGTCTTCTTCGTGTCAACGTACTTCATATAATATCATCCAACTGTTACTTCATATAATATCATCCAACTGTTATTGTTAAAGTATGGCTTGAATTATTGACTTGTGAACAACTTTTTGTAAAATATGCACATAATAGCATCACATATGGTATTATTCTTTTAAATATGAAGAGAAAGTATGCAATCACAAACATTCCTGTTCGCAACTCTTTTCCACTTATGGCTGTCAAGTATCTTCTTTACAAATTCAAGGCACTCCCTTTGCAATCTACTTATTTCATCTACTTACAAACAATTCTGCAGGTGGAATCACTGACCAATCAAGAAGAAGTGGAGTTGCGGGCTAAGATTGAAGCTCTTGGACTTGAGGTCCGAAAACTTCCTTCAGAATCAGCTCAACATCTTAATGAGGTAGATGGACTTCAGATGATATTATCTCATTTTCATGTTATGATCTCTCAATATATCTCTGTGGTATTCACTCAATTAAAGAATAGCTTTTTTCTCCAATTAGGTTGAGATAGCAAAAGAGTTGGACAAATTATCCGCAAAGCTTGATCATGTTGATGAGTTGATATCTTCAACAATGGCTGAAGACCCGCAGGTCCGTGCTCTCTTAAGCACTACAGCTGATGTCTGGATGCCGGTTATCACCGCAACCTCTGATGAAAGACGTACTTTTACATCCATGGCTGGAGAAGATGGTGTCGGAGGAAAAGATCAAAACTCTGAGAAACTGTAGCTTCTGAATATACCATATGAATTCTTTATTAAATGAGAACAAGATTGAGATAAACCTTATATATCCATTTAACTCAGGCCTAGAAGTGTAAGGAGTTGAATATGTGAGTGTGATGTGTTACTGGAGATGTGAGTTCAAATTATTGAAGATGTATAATAAGAAGCCCCATTTATTCTCACTGCGTTTGATAAGTTCCATGTTGCCATTTCAAGCTTCCACATCAGCTCCAACTTTACCAGAATTACTTGTCTTAGGAAAAATTTTAAAAATCAAACCATCGTAGATTGCTAAAGTAATTGGATAAACAGACCCAAAGTTCATGATTTTAGATCTGCAATTTATTCCAAAAAATGTTATACTGCAAAGTTTAAAGGTCATATGTGAATTACGGATTGAGTTACGTATCCGACAATCTACACGAGAGATTAACTTGTAATATGACATGATCAACTAGTGCAAAAGCCAAAGTCAGCACAGGTGCAAGTAACGCATTAGTATACTGTCAATATTGCCTCATGTTTATGCAACGGAGAATCAAACAATGTTAAACTCAGTCTCATTTCAACTGTGGAGGATGTAAAACAAAGCCAATAATCCACATTACAACGGATCCTATTATCCAAGAGATGAACAAGAAGACTAGGAGACCAGCTAAAATCGTCAGGAATGGAGGACTCGAAGCACCATCACTCGATTTAGTGTCATCTGCTTTTTTCTCAGGGTTCGTATTTGATGCAGATACTCGACCCCGCCTCTTCTTTTCTTGCAGATAGAGTTCCTTACTGAATCTGAAAGGGTTAGACATAACAAACTTGACTTGAACATCAAGAATCACCAAGAGTTTACTCCAAAAAACAAGGCCAAGTTGATCAAATTTGGGAAATTTAGGGAGTGTACTTCAACATATTCGACGTTTATCTATTAGACTGTTTGTTACACAACTTATATATCCAAATAACAGTGATCAGGCATCCAGAAAGATATCAGATATCTAAATGGTTTCCCAAATTTATTCAAAACCAATATCATGATAATTTTTCAAAACAAAATGCTGCTCTAAGAAAAAGGAAAGACAAATTTACATCTCAGTCAAGGCCTAGCTAGGACTATAGGATAGAGCTAAGCAGGGGGATACTGTATATTCTATACTAGTGATTCAGTGTATCCTTCCTCTAGCATTTTTCCAGATTTACAACTACCTTACATAAAATAAAACTAACACAAATCAAAGATTAAATCGTCACTATCTGAATCGCAACCGCAAAAACCTTCAATCAGAAACTAGAAGCAATACCTACAAATATTCTCAGCTCAATGAGTCGCGAAACCAAATATCCAATCTAAACCGGAAAAATCGCTACATTACATATTTTTTTAACAAGCTCAGATAACAGAAAACTGAGAATGCGCCGATATAGAGAAAATCGATGATGAATTGGAGCTTGAAAATGAGAGAACATGTACCTTACATTGAGATTGGCGTTCAAATTAAGGCCGGCAGGAACAACACGGTTAAGGAAAGGGGAACAAATTGCGAGTGAGGGACGGCGGAGAATTCCAATTGAGTATGACGGCGGCGCAAAAGTATAGAGAGAAGCCATGATTTAGCTGTTTGAAATGTGAGCTAAAGTGGCTGAGCATAAACAAAAGGGAAAAGGAAATATAGAAAATGGAAATGAAAAAGATGATAAATATGTGGCCTTTTATATGCCAACTTGGCTTTGATGGGTCAGAATCTATTTCTTTCCTCCAATAAATAATCTCATTAGTAACAAATTTAATGAGAGTAAGAATCAATAACCAGATTATGCCTTTACCATGCCTATAAAACTCCTACAAAATCTAAATATATGGAGTAATAATCTTCAAAAGAAGCCTACAAGCATTATACAAAACTTCAAATATGAAAAATAGGATTAAGACAATGTACACACTAATGAAAATAATCTCAAGAGATAATGAAGATTTTTTTAGCTTAGTAAAATATATGCAGTTATGCACTTTTTCTTTATATTCGTTCTTTAGAATATTATAACCTTCATGTACTGGTTCAATTGTCGTGTCTATTCTTTTATTGATATCATTAAGTGTATGGCAAAAGAATTAGCAACAGTCCACTACCCATAAAATGTGTAGAAATCCACCATTAAACATGATTTAACAAATAGTCAATAGAGCTTGAGATTTATTTGCCTTTTATTCTTCAAGAGAGGATAGTCAGCCTATCTTATCTTTTTATACTAACTTATAAGTTTAATTCTTCTAACTAATCTTTTTAGCTTTGTAATTTTAAGTTGTATGAATTGGTCACAACACAACCAACAAATATGTGGTCCATTAGCAGAAAAAAATTAGAAAATTAGATGTGATATGAATTTTTTTAAATATAATAAAAAATAACATGTCTGAGCCCGGGTTCGATCCGGGGACCTCTAGTGTGTGAGACTAGCGTGATAACCGACTACACCACCCAGACCTCGTTGCTTCGTATATCTCTCACCAATCAATTTAAATCATGAATAGCTACCTATACGTTGTTGGTAATTGGTAGCTTGATTTTTTATTAGGCAATGTAATCAGATAGTACAATTAATCGATGGTTTTTCTGATTTAAAGTTTTATTAGGCACGTGTCTTTTTCTCTATTGAATAGTATGGATACGTGACAAATTTTTTTAGGGAAATTCATATGGGAATATGGGATTATATAGTATAACAAAAATAACCATGTACTCCGTATAATGATTTTCTAGTGAGATCGATGTTCCTTTTGGTCACCAGATTTTAGGAAGCACTGTTCCAAACTTTATACTCTTGATTCTTATTTCTGATTGTGACAACAAATACTATTCATTAAAATTTAAATTGTTTATATTGTCTCATATTTTTCCCTTTCAATTGGGGTTTACTATATCTATTACACCACTTTATTATTCTATTAGATTGAATTTATACAGTTAGATTTGTTTAATTTGATTTAAAATTTTGACGACTTGATAGGCTAGCAATGAAGAAGAGAATGGTTGGTTGATGCAGTTACTCAGGAGATTAGAGAGAGTGCTGATAATAAAGATTGTGGTAATGTGGTCAAATTTTGATTGAGAAAGATAAAAAAGAGAAATAAAAAAGACTAATAAAATAAAGACGATAGGATGATGAGCAGTTTCTAATGGACTTGATGATTCCTGATTATATTGAGAAGCAAACAGAGCTCATCATCTACGCGGTATCCCCGTCCCTCAACGGAATCCCCTATCTGCAATTCGCTTGCTCGCACGAGCTTCCCCCATTCATGTTTCAAAACTAGGGCACCGGAACCAGCCCACCTCTTTAAGTGCAATATGTATTCAACTCCATGATTAATACCTGCAGTCATCGTCACCACCCTCAGAAAATCTCTTCTTCCAATCGATTCCACTCTTCCTCTCTCTTCCTCCGTCAAAGAAGCCATCAGATTATTCCCGTGTCCGCTGATGAGCAACCGGTTGTGATTCCTCTCAACATCCGATGAAGTAAGCTTCTTTTCAAACATGAAAATTGGAATTGGAGCTGGAGCTGGAGCTTCTTGTTCTTGTTCTTCTTCTTGTTCTACTTCCTCCTCCTCTTGTTGTTGTTCTTGTTCTTCCACCTCCTCGTCCTCTTGGTTAGGGTTTTGCATAGTAGGCTGATCTTCTTGTGTAGAAGAAGATAGGGACAAGACAAGAGATAAGCCATCCTCTTGATTAGGGTTTTGTATAGCAGGTTGATCTTCTTGTGTAGATGATGAAGCTGTGGAAAAGCCAATAGATAACTCAAGAGAAAAGTCATCCTCTTGATTAGGGTTTTGCATAGCATGTTCATTTTCTTGTGTAGATGAAGCAGTGGGAAAGCCAAGAGATAATTCAAGAGATAATCCATCCTTTTGATTAGGGTTTTGCATAGTTGGTGGTTGATCTTCTTGTGTAGATGAAGCAGTGGGCAAGCCAAGAGATAAGCCATCCTCTTGATCATTAGGAGGATTGTTTTCAATTTTGGCAAATGACTCAACAGATAATTCAACAAGATAATAGGCATCCTTTTCACTAGGGCTTGTTGTTGTTGTCAACTTCCTCTTTTTTCGTGAACTCTCGCCCATATCGACATGGCCAAGAGATAAGCCATTGAGTTGATTAGGGCTTGTTGTCGCTGCTAACTTTATCTTCCTTGAAGTTGAAGACTCGTCCATCATCGAACCCATATCGCCATCATGAGTAGGAGAGCAGGAGAGATTACCATCAGATTCAGCACGAACATATTTTCCAAACAACATCATTGCTCTCAATATATTATCGAACCCGTAGGAATTAATATATTATGATGAATGATTTGTGATGGTGAAAGGTATTTGCAGATTGAGATTCATTGGATATATATAGAGGAGATTGCGTTTCAATTTCAATTCCATTTCCTATTCGTTGTGGGATTATTAACTAACAACATTCCCAATCCCTTTCATTGTAGGATAATATTAACAAGATGAACTAAAATTCCAATCTTCGTCTTTTCTTTTTATTTTAATTTGCTTTACGAAAATAACGACATCTTCAATTCATATGATAAATTTAACAAATTGCAGAGACTAATTTGTTTTCTACCCCTATATATTTAACGAAATATTCTTTTCATATTCTCAGTTCCATTCGCTTTAGGAAAATAACGGCATCTTTATATAAAAGTAAAAATCCGATAATGAATTAGTTGCTTTCCAGCCCAATTTAAAAATATATTATATTTGTATATTGTTTCATTCTCCTGGTAACATATATATTTATTATTGCAAAACTTTTTTGTAATAAGCTATTGGAAATTTTCTTCAAATTATTTATGTCATTCATACATGCAAAAAGATATGGTTCATATATACAACTGTTAGATGGTTTTCAAAATACAAGAAATATTACTTCATTCATTCAATATTTTGAGTCATTTTTCTATTTTAGAAAGTTCCTAAATAATTGAGTTATTTTTATTTTTGGCAAAAAGTAACACGTACTTTATTTTTTTCATCTCTTTTACTTTATTCACTATCTACTTAACGCATTATTTTTAATCCGTATAAAAAAGAAGCGTTTCTATTAACAAGTAACGAAGGGAGTATTTAATAAACAAATTATGCACGTTGAAATTTATTTTAGAGAATTGAATTTGAAGAAGAGGGTATTCGAAGAAAATATAATGGACAGAGTAAAAATAATTAAAGTAGAGGTCATGGATTGATAAATCCAACTAAAGCTTATTTCGTTTTTTTATTATCTTATCGATTCGATCCACATGATAATATCATATCACCATATCATCGAGATATGCAAAAAAGAATCTTTCACGAAGGGAGTATTTAATAAACAAATTATGCACGTTGAAATTTATTTTAGAGAATTGAATTTGAAGAAGAGGGTATATTCGAAGAAAATATAATGGACAGAGTAAAAATAATTAAAGTAGAGGTCATGGATTGATAAATCCAACTAAAGCTTATTTCGTTTTTTTATTATCTTATCGATTCGATCCACATGATAATATCATATCACCATATCATCGAGATATGCAAAAAGAATCTTTCCTCAAATTTGCCATAATATATACTCTCAAATTACACTCTTTTAACTCAATGAAAATTGACCATGTTTATATAATTGTACGTTTTGTAAGAGCATTTTTACTCATTTGTACTAAACTCAAATCTATTTTAATATAAATGATTTTCTTTTTAATTAATTGCACTGAACTTAAATTTATTTTAGTATAAGTGATTTTCTCCAACCATTCACTAATAAAATTTGGAAAAGTGTTTAGGTTTGTTTTAGTGTGAACTCTCTTCTAATTATTTATTTTTTCTCCATTTTAATAACTTATTATAATTTTTCTAAAATACGTAAAAAAAATAAGAAATGTGTAAAATACGATGGGAGGGAGGGACAACATTTGATATAGAACATTTGATATCATACCACAAGTAAGAGAAAAGGGAAACTCACATCACATGATGATTACATTTAAGGGAAAGCCACATCACATAATTATTACATCAAACCATATCGAACTAAATTGAGAATTAAAGAAAAAGAGACAATGTTAAAACTCTTAATTCTTGTCGACCATGTTAAAACTCTTCATTCTTGTTCTACATGGACTTGGTAATGATCCTCACCTATATAAGTATGGTTAACCCTCCCTCTTATAAGGTCTTTTAAGGGGTGAGTGACCATATCCAATATGGAAGTCCGATATGCCATTCCGGCCTACACGTGAGGAGAGTGTTAAAACTCTTAATTCTTGCCCACCTTTTTTCTCTTGCCTACCCACGTGATGGAAGTCCGATGTGTCATTCCGGCCCATACGTAAGGGGAGTGTTAAAACTCTTAATTATTGTCCCACGTCGACTTGGTGATGATCCTAGCTCATCTATATAAGTATGGATAACCCTCCCCCTTATAAGGGGTGAGTCACCCATTTCTAATAGACCATTTTTTCTGGAAGCCCATCCGTGCACCACATCTCCTTTCTGCACCACATCTGCTTTCTTCTTTCTTGAGTTGATTTGATAGAGCCATCAATCCCCATTCCATAACGAGATTTAGGTAATCACCATGCTTTCTTAACCCCAGTGTATTTTTAGACCCATTCTGATTGCTCTTCTTAACCCCAGTGTATTTGTAGCCCCATTCTGATCGGTCGCGACAACCTTCCATATACTGTTTACAACTTTCTCTTTTTTCCGGTAGTTAAAGCATTGATCAATTTTTCGGAGTCAGACTTCGCGGTGACAGACTGACATTAGGATTGACATCACGAGCTCTGAGCTCTTTGGTAAGCATTATACCATAATCATTGTAACATCCCGGATTTTCGAACCCTAATTTTAGAGCCCTAAAATTTTATTGATGACGTGGGAGACGAGAATTAATTGAGGAATGAATTTATTGCATGAGTTTCTTTGACCGAGTCGAGTCTAGGGTTTGCGTTGGAAGTTTGAAAAGTCAAACTTGTTGATTATATGATGTGGCATGTGATTAATTAATTTATGAGGTGGATTGTTTGTTTAAGGGTGAGTGAGATTATTAGGATACTTTCCATAACCATTTTATTTTTGAGATTTTCGAACCCCTTGACTTTTGGAGAAGGAATTCTATTTTTCCGGATTTAATTTAATTCTTGGGATATTTATCCAAATTAAATCCAAAACCCAAAAATTCTCTATTTTCTTGATAAGGAAAAAAATCGAACCCTATTGGCTCTAGGTGATTTTCGAAAATCACCTCTATTTGGGAAAGAAGAATTATTTTATTTTTAATTGATCCCTTATTTGATTTCCTTCCATACCTAGAATTTAAATATTCTACAAAATCTTTCCATACCTCAAGAGATCTTGCCATATCTTATTTTAGTTAATATTCAAAATCCATTCCTTATGAAGAACCCCTTCTACACGCCTATTTTCCTATTTATTGGGAGGATTCTTATTTTTATTTTGCTCCGTGATATTTTATTCTACTCCGGAAAATATACCAAACGAAATCTTGGCTAAATAAGAGCCATAATTTTCGAAATCTCCATGCCTTGAAACCCTAGTTCTTTTTTTTATTTCTTCTTCCCTACTCCACAATATTTATTTAATTGTGTAGAATCAAATCTTCTCAAATATTCTACTTATTTACCTAGAGATTTTATTTAACTCTATAAATAAGAGAAACCCCTAAACCCTAGCCATCAAATTTTCGCCCCCCACCCAAAGTACACGTCTCCCTCTCTTCTCTCACTCTCTCAATTTTTCTTCTTCTACTCTCCAATATTTCGTCATCTTTTGGAGAAGAATTGAAGTTTAATCCAAGAATCTTGAAGAACCAAGGCTAATACTTTGATTTCTACCGTTCGTTTTCTCAAAAAGGTATTCTCATATTAATCTTCTTCTTCTAACCGATTAATAGGTGCTCTTGAACCCTCATGCATATGGAACGAGTGAAAGGGGGGAAATAAATTGATGATTTGGATGTATGTGTGTGTGTGTGTGAAATCGTGTGTGTGTGTGTGTTCGTGTGCGTCGTGTGTGTGCGTGTGTGCGTCGCATGTGTGTGTTTGTGTGTGTGTGTTGGCAAAACACTCATGTGCGATATATGTTGATGTTAGATCTAGAGTTAAGATGCGAATGAGATTTATACGACGAACATGATTTTGATTGGTGATATTAAGATAAGTCGATGGGAAAAGGGAAAGCGTTGAGACATGCATGTTTTAGGAGTTGATTTTGAAACTGATTTGCAATATGTGCCTATGTGATTAAAAGGTGAAACCTCGGTTGCGAAGCAGGATAACAAAGGGAAAGAACATATTTGAAATCTAAGCAATCGAGGTGGACTTTATTCTTAAACTCTTTTATGTGCAAATTTATGAATATGGAGAGATAAAGGTGGTTTAACTGTTATGCCATGCCTATGTCTGTTTTGGTTGTGATATTGTGCGCCTGATGCCCAGTTTGAGAGTTCGCTCCATTGGGCTATAGGGCTATGGATATGTTTAAACGAATTCGGGTCTGAGTAGGGCCGCAAACCCTACCAGGTTGTGTACACGGTGGGATCGGGAGCCGTCCTTGCTAGTCGGCCGGTCTCGTGGGCGAAAAGTGTGTCCACACTTTCGTCGCACCATGGAAAAGTTGTGATTGTGGAATTTGATGAGAAAAGTGGGGAGTTGTTTGACTGGCCAGTCTATGGAAATGTTTTTGTGATACTCGTTGATATTTATTTTGATAATTGTAAAACCTCGAGTTCACTATGGTAAGGGTGACATAACTTATAAAATGTTTTGGCAACGAGTTCACTGAGTATTTCAAAATACTCAGCCATTGCATGTGTTTTCCTTATGTGCAGGTTGAACGACGACGAGCGGTGGCGGGTGTTGAGCATATTAATCAATTAAGATGGATGTTTTGAACTTCGAGTGTAGTTGTGTCTTCATACATAGCTGCACTTTCTCTTGGTCGTTTCCGCTGAATTTTTGAAACACTTTAGTATTATCTGGATATTTTGCACTTATTCCTTTCGGTTTAGAAGCTTTAGACTTCTTGTGGTTCTCTTGGAAATTATGTCAAACTCTTGAGATATTTGATCATAGTTTATGGTACCTTTTTTTTACTTATTAAAGCTTCTAGGTTAAACCGTTGACTTATTGCTTTGATAGTTCCTTTAAATACTTTGGTCAAATCTCTTTAAATGAAACCCTAGCCTATGTTTATTTCTTTTAAGTCCGTTTTGGTAGCAGTTGCCGTATTTATTATACCCTAGGGAGGCGGGCTGTTACAATCATGATCAGCGGGCTGAATTGGAGCATCTTGTTGAAGGTATTGACTGTTGGAATATAAGATACTATATGTTGAAGGAGTGTTTAGTTTGGAAAAAATATTTGAGAAGATATTAAATGGAATATATGAGAAATTAGTATATTCTAGAGAATTCTAATCAAATATCTAGATATGTTCTCATGCTTAATTCCAGATAATTCTACATAACATGCAGATATTTCCGTTATAAAATTAAGTATATTTATTAATATTCCAACATTGACTGGGTTGAGAAGAAGACTCAAAGTATCTTAATCATTAGAGAGAGAAAAAGGGGGTGCAAAATAAGGACGGTAGGATTACCTGAAGTATGATCTTGAACTTGAAAAGAAGTTTTTCTTGCATCTTCTTCACTTTTTGTTCCCAGCAGCCCTTTTTCTCCATCATCATCGAAAAGGGGGAACAAGATTGGGTTTCCACCATCTTGTTCTTGATTAGACATGCCCAACCGTCCCTTTTATCCTTCATCATCATCATCATCATCATCAAATAAAGCAAGTAAACTAGGATTACCATAAGCATATCTTTAACTTGAAGAGAAGCCTTTGGGTTTCCAACATCTTCTTCACTTTTTGTTCCCAACAACCCATTTTCTCCCCTATAATCGAAAAGAGGAAGCAAGATTTGGTTTCCACCATCTTCTTATTGATTAAACATGCCCAACTGCCCCTTTCTCCATCATCAAAAGTAAATGAACTAGGGTTTTCATCTTCACAACATCTGATAGTTAAATAGGTGATCAAAATAGGCAAATAGGTGATGCAAGATGGGTTTCTAGCATTTGCTTCTTCATTAGATGTGCCCAACAACCCCTTACCTCCATCATCATCATACTTAAATAGGCAAATCAACTTTGGATTTCTGGGATTACCACCGTGTCTTCTTGATGATTTGAGCCACTTGCTATATCTGTTGCATCCTTTTTCTGGTATCGACGAATAAACAAGTGGTGATGATCTCCAATATACCTCCACCTCCATAACAGATGCAACTTGCCTCTCAACAAAGATTTAAGGAACAATTCATCTCATTTGCAAGCTCAACTCGTCAAGATCAACACCACAAATGCACACAAAACAAAGATAACTCCAATCGATCAATTATAGAAGATAAACCAGCAATTAAACTAGAACAAATTGATGAACAATGGAACAGTCACTAAGAATAAGAACAATAATAAATAGCTACAATAAATGCTACGGATCTCAGATCCTAGCCCAAGTGCTCAGGCGCGCGCGCACACACACACACACAATTTTCATGAATGAGGTCGTGTTGTTCCATTCTCTCCTTTATATCCAGCTCACAAGCCCCTCTCTCTCCTCTTTCTCTCTCTTGGTTGTTAAATAAGATGATCCAGTTGTCCTCATTTATCAGCTGACGTGGCACTTAATAGGAAAAGAGGAAAAGCATGAATAAAGTAGGGTAGAAAGTAACTCAAAATATAGAAGTTTTATTGATTGATCTTGACGATTCACATTTATTGATGAGGAAGACAAAATACTATCACATTTTATTACTAATCAATGGAAACATCTAGAATGTAATTCAATACAAACAAACATCTAACAGACTATATACGTGGAGCAACATTGTGGCTAGCGTGTGGAGTAATGTGGTGGCCACACTCCTTCTTATCCATTCCCTTGGTTTCCTGCAGCAGAACATCTTTCCAGCTAGGAGTAGTGTGAAGATAGAACCCTGTTCTATCGAATTAGAGCACGAACATTTGAAGTGAGAAGAAAAACGAGATAAATCGTAGTTGAAGTGCTAGGGGGCGATTTCCGCTAGGAACCAAGAATGAGAATAATTTGTTTATTATTTCTCAGTGATTCAAAATACTATATGCTATTATCTATAGAATTCAATGACTAATAGTATCTTGCAATTAAAGCAAGATAATTAAATAAAAAGATAACAAAAGATATGGAAAGGAATCACGAGAAGATATGCAAATCATAACTAATTGGAGATGTAGTCTTTGTATCTTGCGAGCTTCAATCCCGTGCGTCTCTCGTTCCATGGACTAGTCTGGGTTGCATTGTGTGGAAGTTGAGTCCCTATCAACACCCCCATCCAAAGGTGGATGGGAAGATGAGCTGGACGACCAATAAATATGCCATTGGACATATATATGCTAAATCTTTATAGGAGGCGAAGCGAAGGCCCTATCTCTTCTCTTCCAATCACCGTTCCTTGTCAAAGAATATGACAGGCTTCTGAAATCGACAAGACCCTCGAATAATGGGATGCAAGCCCACACATCAAGTACACCTTGCATTGCTTCCATAGACTTTGAATCCTTAGAAATCCAAAAACTGGACAGCCCCGCGATCACCCAAGCATAATCCGTGTCCGCCAGGCCTACTTCTTCTCTAGCCACCATTGAAAAATGGGCTCCGAGGTCCGGAGGAATATGGTCTACAAACACCCTTGGCTGCAACATTAACAACTTTGAATGTGGCAGACTATGTTGATCCATGATGAAGGAAACAACACTTTGGTGTGATACCAAAGCCTTGTTCTGTATCAAATTCACTCGCAAACAGGGCATCGATGTTCTTCCGTAATTGCTATTATTGTACCCTATAAGGACATTCTTCCAACCGAATTTCTTCACAATTGTTGCATCGGTGCCGTAACTTGGCAGTAGAACATTTGAGTCTAGTCCGGAGTACATCATTGCTCGATCAAACATGGCATCTTCAAAGGCATCAACAGTGAAATAGTTTGTGGCAAGTCCCGTCGCTCCAGCCTCCCATTGCGACGCAAATGAAGTAACATTCGTTGCCAATATGGGATCTAGAACAAGTGCGATCTCGTTTCCCTTTGGCATTGTAAGTCTGGAACAAATTACCAGTTCATCACACTCCACTATACATGTCGATTCCACTTAAACAATAGGATCAGTCGGCTCACAAAGCCACAAGAGCCTCCAAAGAATTCCCACGGCCCTCCAAGTTCTCAATCGGGATGACATCACTAGGGAGCTCATTGCACATCGGAATCAAGCATGCATCCTCGAATATTCCTTCTAGAACACAACTATCATCAGATATCAGTTCTCCAGTCTTTGCGGGTTTGACGGGGTCAACATCAACAAAGACATTATTGTCAACCAATTCCACTGCCAATTTTTGTCGAGCATCGCCGTATGTATCAAGGAAGCCCGCTGCATCGTCTAAATTCCTTCGAATATATCGTCTAAATTCCTTCGAATATATCGTGCTTCACTCTGCAAGATACCATCATCCACTTTGCAATTCCGGGGGTGCACCTTAGTGGTCACGCCTAAATAATCCAAATCATAATATGACTCTTGACTACTAACACAAAAGAATGGATCAATGTATATAATTGCATCCATTTCCAAGAAACATCAGGCTGCCCTATCTTACATGTAGAATTGGCATTGATATTTCCAGTTTTAGTTACATCCGTGCCTTTTTGTTTCTGAATTCTCATAACAAATCAATGAATCTGAACCAATTACATCATAAACAATGTTGCTAGACTCATTATTCGCAGGTTGAGCACTTAAATCATTGCCATCAACGACCTGTAAAACGTCATCCTCAATAAATTCTGGAGCAAAGCGTTGATTGACAGTCATCAAGAAATCCTCCCATGAGCCCTCACCGTTATTTTTTTGATAATAACGAAACCAATCTAACGCTGGTTGTCCAATAATTTTTTCAACCACAGCCAACCAGACAGATTCGTCCGTTAAAAATAATTAAAATAGTCTTGAATACCGAAAATCCAACCTAATGGATCATCTCCATTGAAGAGAGGTGCTTCGGTTCGAATACGGGTGTGGACAAATTCTCCAATAGTGCGTGACGGCAGAGGTCTCCACGTTCGAGTTGATGAAACGGCAATCGGTTGCTTCGGCGTGTATGAGTCTAGGCTGTTCGGAGCCTCCTCAGTCAGTGCTCACTGCCCAAACTTTGTTGGCATGATAGAATTTTCTTGTGTCTCGATCAGTCGGTGTAATTCTACAAGCGACTTGCGGATATCTTGGAGAATGTGTTGTTGTGATTCCCCGAGAAAAGGCATGGTGTGTACAGAAATTTAGATCATGAGAATTTGAGAGAGAATGATTTTGAACGTGAGTTTGTGGGATTTTGAGAGATCAATTTTGGTGGAGGAAGAGTACAGAATAGAATAATTTGTTTATTATTTCTCAATGATTCAAAATACTATATAATTCTATTATTTATAGAATTCAATGACTAATAGTATCTTGTAACTAAAGCAAGATAATTAAATAAAAAGATAACAAAAGATATGGAAAGGTATCGCACGAAAATATGCAAATCATAACTAATTGGAGATGTAGTCTTTGTATCTTGCGAGCTTCAATCCTGTGCGTCTCTCGTTCCATGGACCGGTCCAGGTTGCATCGTGTGGACGTTGAGTCCCTATCATGTGATGACATGTCTCTTCTTTTGGTGATGTGTTTGATGTGATCAAGCATAGGTTAACAGCACTCGAACCCAGCTCACTCTTACGTGGCGTTCCTCTTCTTCTTTAATTTGTAATCGTAACAATATCTGACCCAAGCTTCCTTTCTCTTGAAGCCTCGTCGAAAGTCATGTCGATCTTGATCTCCCTATTGCCCATCTTTCTTTTCTTGTTACAGCGCGATTTGGTGTGTGTGTTTGATTTTGGTTACATGTGTTTTTGATGATTAACCTCCATCATCATCAACATATATATAGACGAACAGGTTGTGGGCTAGCTAGTTTAATTAATTCCCTATCTTTTTTCCTTTCCCTTTCCCTTTCCCCTCCTCACTGTTAGTGGCCGAATGTATATAAATTTATTTTGCTTTTCTGTTTCCACAATTAATAATATTACTATTTTCAAATTGTAATGTATACATGAAATAAATAGTACTCTCTCTGTCCCATTAGAAATGCAACGTTTTCCTTTTTGGGTTGTCCCACTAAAAATGAAACGTTTCCTAAAATGGAAACATCACTCTCTCTACTTTTTCATCTCTCCTACTTTACTCTCTCTTCATTAACTCACAAAACAACACTTGTATAAAATCATGTGCCGAAAACCAAATGTTTCATATTTATTGGGACGGAGAGAGTAGAATTTAAAATATAATTTTTATTTATTATTTCATTTTTATAATAATGACATTTATTACCTCAAAAATAATAAAAATTGGAGAAACAAAGACTCAAAGAACGTATGTACGAGTGTAACACGTTATTCAATCCACGTTGTTTCATCTGCTTTGACTCTACAAAGACTTTCATACGAAATCATTCGAACAATTAGTTTTACTTATTCATCTTACTTGAATCAATTCCTATAATCAAAATATCATCTATGTATAATAGCAAATAAAATACGACTCGTCATCTTGTTTAACCAGGATATAGAATCCAAATAGCTTGATTGTTTTCATTGTGCTTCAGCTATAGATAATTAGAACACCTAATTAGAAAATATAATGGATAGACTAAAATTAATTAAATAAACCTAGAAGGTTTGGGCCTTATAGACAATGTTGTGTTGAGCACTAACACAACATGATAAGCTATTGGAATTTTTATGATGAACATGTTTAAATTGATAAATTTCATGAGGTTCGAAAATCCCTTAGTACAACGGTATTTCATTTTATATTCATATACTTACTGAGCAACGTATAAGAAGCTAATTCATACAAGTCTTAAAAACCATTAAATTTTAATGGGTTTAGCCCTAAGAGGGAGTTTCTTTTGGAGTACTAGTCCAAAAACATCTTCTCTCTCATGTAGTTTGGATCTAATCCCTCCTTCAATTTCCCAATTAAAGTTATGACACAATGTTGCCACCATGCAGAACGACATGCGACTAGCTAGTGGCATGCCAGGGCAAATTCTTTTTCCCGATCCGAATGGAATCAACTCAAAATGTTGTCCCTCGAAATTTATAACCTTACCTAAAAATCTTTCTGGCTCAAATGATTCAGGATTCTTCCATATGCTTGGATCTCTTGTAATTGCCCAAAAGTTGACGATTACCTTTGTGTTCTTGGTTATTGTGTAGCCATTTACTTGTGTGTCCTCCCCAGCCACACGGGGACCCAGTAGAGGTGCAACAGGGTGAAATCGAAACACTTCATTGATTGTGGCTTGCAAGTATGGCAGTTTGGAGATGTCTGATCCTTCCACAATGCGTTTATCTCCAAGAACATTCTTAAGCTCAACTTTGAGCTTTGCCATTTTGTCAGGGTGGAGTAGTAATTCCACCAGTGCCCATTCTGTTGTGGCTGCACTTGCACCTCCCGGAATAAGTATGTCCTAAGGTAAACGTAATTAGTTAAAATGATAACGAAATTTGGTAAGTCCGATCAAATTTGAAGTTTCTATTTTTCTTAATTTTCACATCTGTGTATAAATTAACGTCTTTTGCTCATGCTCAAATAATGCCATTTCATTTCATGAAATGAAATGATAAAGTTTTGAACGTGACTAAAGACGTTTTAGACACAAATGGAACAATTGAGAGGAAATTTAAAAACTTAGTGATTTACTAATATTATTTTAGTTGACATAAACTTGGTCACATATGCTCACCACACAAAAATGTCTGATTTCTTTGATGGTCAATTCATACTCTGTTCCTTCTGCAATGTCCAAAAGTGTATCAAGAAAATCATTCTTGTTCCGGTAATCGGATTCCTTTCGTTCACGAATTCGCTTCTGGATTATGCCATCCACAAAATCCAGCAAGCTTCCAAGATGATACCCGATCTTCCGTCGGATCCCTTGCAGATCCAACGGTGCAAGGACCGGAAAGAAATCTGAAACATTCGGAACCCCCGCATACCTTGTGAAGGCATTAATATGCTCCCTGAACTCCTTATTCCCCGCGCCGTAGTCAGTGAGATCAATAGAGAAGAGAGTCGAGAACACCAGATCCATCATGGTGGTGAACGTCGCTTCCCCGATGTTCATCACCTGGCCCCGCTCGCTGAACCCGCACACGTGTTCAGCGAGCTTCCGCAGCCTCTCTAGACGCTGGCCCTCGGTTTGTTGAAGCGCCTGATCATAAATATAATTTTATATTTTCAATATTTATAATATGCGGGGATGGTTTGTGTTAAAATGACTACACCTCTTAAAGTGACATCGTGACACTACATATACAGCAATATTATAAACGCTACACAACAATTTTATAAACGCTGCACAGCAATCTATAAATTGATGTATAGCGTGTTAGATATTGCTGGCCGAGAAAAATTGTTGTATACAGTGTTGCATATTGCTGGCCGTGTTTTTTAACTTTTTTTGCCACATGGCAGCTTATTATTCATCCATATGTACAAATGATTGGCTAGAAATGGTGGTATAGTGTTATTTTAAGAGGTGGTGACACCCTAACACTCCCCATGCGGCGATACAAATATGTATCAGTTCACTTTAACCATAAAATAAATAAATATATAACCTGATGAGAGAAGAGCTTCTCTCTTCCCAATTTCCGTATTCTTTTCCACCCGGCCGAGTCCGCGGGTATCACGTTCCACGAGACCTTCTCGTGGCCGTGATTATTGGCTGCGTCAGGGATGGATCGGTTCGCGAAGGCTTGGCCGTGCTTCTTGAGTACCTCCATCGCCATCTCGGGGGATGAGATGACGACGGCGTTTTGAGTCCCGAGGCGGAGGGACATCAAAGGGCCGTAGGTTGTGGCCAGCTCCGCGAAGGACTTGTGTGGGGCCCCGCGGATTTGGAAGGCGTTTCCGATTATCGGCAGGGGAACGGGCCCCGGAGGGAACTTGCCTCGCCTCCGCCGTGAGAGTACAACTACGGCCCATGCTGCTACGAAGGCAACGATATAAACAAGAAAAGCGACCATTTTTTGGTTTCATGATTATGCGTTTCTTCTGTATTTATTGTACGCAAAAAAATTAGAAAATGACTTAATTATATTTATATGTTACAATAACCCTGTTATTATGAGCGCCGGCCGGATTTACTAATTCTACACACATATAGATTTTAATAATTATTAATTTCTACTATATGTATATTTTAATTGTTCCTATCCTAGAGTTTAAATTAATTTTTACTATCCCCAGTTCCCCACTAGAAATTAAAATAAGAGAAACTAATTAGTCAATAGGAGTTGTCCAATTAAGTCCGTAAATACACGGCACCCTTTTTCTACTTCATTCGTATAGTATTATTCGCACTTTTATTATGACGTAAATTTAGAATTGGTTTTTAATTAAAATTCTAAGTGTAATTAGAGATTACTTAATAACAAAATAGTTTATTAACATTAGAATATTAATTAAATATAAATTTTTACTTGAAGAAGAGACTGCAAGTAGTTTGGGACGAGCCAAAATAGAAAAGTGCGAGTAACATAAAATAGAGCGAGTAGTATTTTTAAAATTAAATTAAAAATAGTAAAAGTGAAATGTGATAAGTTTTTAGTGACGAATGAAAATAAAATAAGTGATAAATTTTCGGGGACAATGGAAATAATATGTAAATTTTGTTCTTCTATAAAAAAAATCGAATTACAAAAGTGCGAAATACTGTGAGCACTTAAAGAGTAAATTTCATATGCATATATTTGTATAAAGATATACAGTAAATTTTTGTGTACTAGTAATATGCATATTTTGTTAATTTTATAAAAAAGTTGGAGTACAAAAGTGCTAAACAGTAAATATGGAGTATCTATGAGAATTTTATCAAACAAAGCCAGTAAGTAGTATCTCTGAGAATTTTATCCAACAAAGCAATACTCCCTCTATTCCAGTTGAATCATTTTTCCATTTTGAAAAGTTCCTTTATAATTGACTCATTTCTATATACAGTAATAATTAACTCATTTTTTCTTTACCTCATTCTCTCTTACTTTATTATCTCTCATTTATTCACTTTTCTACTTTATTCTGCCCCCTAAATTCCGCATTGTTTCCGGCGGCTTTCCAGAGCGGATGTTGGGTTTGGCTGACCCCACCATGGCAGCAGCATCCAACTAAAAATGCTAAAAACATGAAATCTAGCAAGAACAGGGAACAACTTCTGTAACAAACCAGCACCAAATTAAGAAAGGTTTGTTTGTAAATTCAAACAAACCTTCAGTGGTATTATTTCAAAATGAATTGGCAGAATGAGTTAAAGATCATAGCCATCGAAACACAAGAAGCATATCACAATGACAAAGAATTTCAGGTTGATATAAAAGATGAAAATTTGAAATCCATATCCTCTCTAAACCAGAAACAGATACAGTATAATTTGATCAAAAACCGTGGTTACAAAGATACGGTACGCCTATAAAGTATTTCATCATCACTCTCATCTTCCTCCGATACAACATCATTATTCCCAGGAAGCTCTAACTTTCCACCTACAGTGAAAGATGGACCAGAGCTTTCAGCTTCTATGTACGCACCTTGAAGTCGCTCTTCAAATCTTTGATCGCTACAATTGAGGAACCACGCCAGAGAGCATCTAATCCCCCTGCTCTGCAGCCTCTGGTAACGCGGTTTGATCCTTGATTCTAAGCTGTATGTGAAGTATTCAGGAAACTCGACAAGCTCCTTCACTGGCCTCCCCATCTCACTCTTGAAATAGTAGTAACTGTTCTTCATGAGCCCGACTTGAAGAGCAATTAGTTGGGGACATTTGACAACCATCTTTGCCATGTCAGCAGAAGCAATACCCCGTCCCAGTAGGAAGTCGACTGGTTTCATAATCACGTTTTGTTTGAGACTGACGATCTGTGGCATCCTCTCAATAACACGAGCAAACCCATCAGGGTCGATCTTCAGCTTCAGGTTGAAGAAGTACTGTTGGGAGGACAGTTTCGCCTTCAAGGGCAAACCGAGAATTTGTGGATACTGAGCAATGATGGATGCGAGTGCTTCCTTCTTGATACCAAAACTCAACAAACAATCCACATTCGGTTTCACAGTCTCCTCAAGATCATAGCCGAGAATATAAGCCCGCTTCTCAAACATTCTAGCTAAGATCTTCTTGGGCAAGCCCAACGAAACCAAATAATCCACGAGGGGCTTAATCATCGTCCCAACTCTCATCCCCAAGATGTAGGGATACTGAGTCACCATCGGACCAATGTCCCTCGGATTAACCCCAATGCTCACCAAGTAAGCAACAGACGTACTCATCGTTCCCTCGAGCTTGAAGCCTAACAGTTCCGGATACTTCATCAACACATAGCCCATATCCTGTTTCTCCACATCAAGCCCTCGCAAAAACTTAATAACCGGTGCAAGCTCCACCACGACACTGACGTGGAGACACTGAGGATAGTTCTTCACAAACTCCCCCATCCTCGCCCTTGGAATCCCAATCTTTTCTAAATACCCCAACACCGGAACCATGTTTTTCCGCACACTACAGCCCAGCATCAACGGGTATTCATTGATATCATCTATAGTCAAGCCTATTTTCTGCAAAAACTCGACTCGTTCGCGCATCACCTCAACGGTGGAGGGCAATTCGAGTTCCTCGAGCTCATCAGGCACAATTCCTAAGGATTTCATGTAATCACAGATGATGACCCTAGATACCAATTTCTCCTTTCGGCCTTGAATCACACCCCAAGTCACAGTAGGCATCTCGTATTCGGGGAAATTCGACGACTTTGTAGAAAAGGATTCTCGAAGCAGCTCATTAGGGTTTTGCAGGGGTTTAAGAGGGAATGCGAAAAATGGGATTTTGGGCGTTTTGCAGATTCTGGAATTTAATTGACCGGTTTTTCGCAAAACCGCAGCCATTTTAGTAAACCTCAATCAAGGGAATTCGATGAATGATTCTCGATTAATATTATTGAAATCCAGAAATTTTCTGAAAGAAGGGTATGGGGCTGAAATATTTCTAAGAATGAAGATTCATGTATACCTATCTATTAATATGAGAAAATAAAATAAAATATTACCTGAAAAATTATGCAGCCATAGGAAAGAGGGTGAATCGCCGTAGTTAGAGAACTGGAGCTTCTGTCCTCTGAAATTGGGCGCTGAAAATGGATATTGAAAAACCGCATACCCGACCCGGATAATACAAATCCATATGATTCGAATTAAAAATAGTTAGTACAATTAAAAAACAATTGGATACTGTAAAAAAATTATGTAAAAATATGCGTATGAGATTTATTATTTCGAACTTATTCATTTAAAATTTTTTATTTTTGCTGTTTGTGACAAGAAAAATTCCAATAATTTTATGTTGATTTTGTTGGGTCTTTTGTTGTAGTTATTGTTAAATGACCCTTCATCGTATGTTTAGGACCAAAATCGTGGTTACAAAGACGCGGTACGCCTATAATGTGATTATTTAATTTGATTTGAAATTTTGATGTCCTAACGTATTATTTTTATAATTCGATGAAAACATATTTTAGTTCAAAATATATTTGTTAGAAATTACTTCAAATTATGAATGATTTATCCCACATGGTACTAGTACTGCAGTAAACTATTCAGTTCTAATAATGACTGTATAAAAAGGGGGTTAAAATACAAGTATCCACAACATGTTCACTCTATTGAACAAAAGAGCTGTTGATGTTACAAGTTTTGCAACACAAATCATTATTACATAGAAAATCACACAGAAGAAAAGTTGTTTGCAACTTTTGGCGGTTGAAGCTGTAGCGAACGTTAACCATCAAACTCCACAGGTGACAGCGGCCGGACTTCCATATCGGGTGACGATGAATAGGAGATGGAAATCAGCTCAGTCCTAAGCTTCTCTTTTCCATCAAAGTGTGGGCTGCCACAACCGTTCTCGCCACTGGTATTTTTAGGAGACGCTGCAGCAGGTTGTTCGTTCTCAGGTACTCTATAAGAGAGCGCAATCAATGATTCACGAGTCGAATCCTCACTGAGTTCCTTCTTGGGTTCTGCTTTATCCATATAATGATGCCTTATGTCCTGCAAATGTTGAGACAGAGGAGAATTGGAAACGTGAAAAGAAGAGACAGAATAAAGTTTCCGATATGGAAACACCAAACAAATAGCGCAGAGCAGAATAAAACTTGTATGTGTATGTCCAAGTACTACTCATTTACTAGATGGAATGATTCTATGAAGTATCAGTGTAACACAAGATTTAAGAGGTAAAGATGATATATGAAAATGCTAATACCAATGTGTATCCTCTAGTAATTGTATATCCAATCATCCCAATGTATACCCTCTCAAATAATTTCACAAACATGACAAGTTAAAGTTGAAGAAAGAGAGGAAATATAATGAGGTATAGGAAAGCTAAACAATATCTAACTCTTAAGGATGAGACCACTCCAAGAATAAAAAAGTTATCTCAGTGCAGATGTTTGGATACATATAATAAAGAAGTAGTAGTATTATTCATTTCCGTAAGGATATCAAGTAGTTCAGTATACAAAGATGATAAGATAAGAGTAAAAGAAAGGAAGGACAGAAAATGCGGTATAGGAAAGCTAAGCAGTATCTTCAAATCCTTTAAAATTACAAGTATTACACTATAAAGATTTCATTCATCCATTCAACTATTAGATCTTTCCAAACAAAGGTAGGAGGAATTCCTCACGTGATTGTGAAAAGAGGACTAAATTTAACGCGTCCGTGTTCCAGTTTTATTTGAAATTCCAAGTTAGAGACATCTTGTTAGTTGCACAAAAGTAAGAAACTTTATTTTCATTCACTCAATTTTCACCACAGAATACATGTGATCTACAGAATTTAAGACAAATTACCAAAAGGTTAGCCTTATGAACACTTTAATTGGAGCAAAAGCTACAGAACTCCTATATGTATTTATAAGTAGGACTTGCAAGCAAGGTTTCTGCCTGTGTTTATGATAGTTAACATCAATAAATCATTTTCTTATAGCTCGATGAGTGTTGCCTAATGAACACCGTGGATGAGTAGTAATCAAATAGAAACGATCAACACCTCGAGAACAGAATGTGATAGATGGATACCAGAACTATAAATACTATTATCAAAAAACATAAACATGCAGAAATTGAGCAAAAAAAAAAGCAAATTGACAGAAGTTCTATCCTTCTTAAGATGATGACTGAACTCTGAAGCCTATCTCACTCATGTCTCGCCAAGGAAAGTGCATTTTGATTGAATAAAACATTCACGTTATACTAATTTGATAGAAACTTCTCATCTAAAATTCTTAACCCCTATTTAAAGCTTAACCCCTATTTGTACACTTGAAGCAAACAAAAATGGATAAAAACGCAAAGCTATTAAAACAAGTACTATAACCGAATAGGTGGTAAAGTCAAATAACAGTCATAATTCAGCTGCGGCGACGTGCTTTTAGCCCATAATTATGAATACACCGACATCAACAGATTTTCCGAAAGCTCCGCAAAATAACTAAATAATACTCCTACTTACAAATCAAAAGTGTGTGGTCAATCAGAATAATAATCGTAATTACCGGCTGAAAATTAAAATTGAGATGGATAAAATATTGTTTAGGCGAATCGCCATCCTGATCATCATCCACACATCAATCAACCAAGCCAGAAAAAGCAACAAAAACAAAACAAGCAACAAAATCCGAGGGTAAAGAGGAAGAATTTGTATAAAATCAATCCAAAAACAATTGGACATGGCTGCTGCTATCAAAATCTAAAACGAGTAACGGAATAGAAAAGTGAAATGAGATTAGAAATTATATTACCGGTGTGTCCAAATACGATCTGCGAATTCCAGAAATCGCGAGAGGAGAAATAGGGGTGCGGATTCGTGTTTATCGGAAGAAAGAGATGCCTATGACGCCATTTTAAACACGAAGCTAGTGGGTTTTAATTTTTATCACGTGTCGTTTACGTCACTGGACTTTTCTGACGTGGAAAATTCATTTCTATCCTTCAAATTTGACTTTTGACTTTCCACCTCTAAAATTCTCCAATCAAAACATTTTGAAATTTCGTGACTTCCGGAATACTAAGGCCATGTTTGAATAATTTTGAAAATGTCAAATCAAAATCTAATTAAATAAAACGTGCATGAGCAATCACACTGGTAATATTTTATTGATATTTTTTATATACTTCATGTTAAACATTTCTATTTTTAAATTATTTAAAAAATCACAAAATTTAAACAAAATTCTGCTACTTTGAACCCCATTAAACCAGTTTCTGGACTATAATTTCCAAAAGAGTAAAGGCCAAAATTGGTCCTGAAAATATGATCATTTTACATTTTTGGTCATAAATTTTATTTTTTAGATTTTTAGTCCTACACATATAGAAATTTGATCATTTTGGTCCTCCGTCAATAGTTCCGTTAAAAACTAACCGTCAACCCGATTTTGACCAAATTAAACTCTTAATTCTAATTTTTAATTCACTAATTAATCTCCTAAATTATTTTAACAAATATCCATTTAAAAACAAAACCCCAAATCACAATCATACATCAAATTCACAGCTCACCCAATATAGTTGAATCACTTCCCCGATTGAAAAATGGCGATTCCCAGGCGATTGCTTGCTTTGTTCGTAGTTGTATTCTGCACAATCTGGTTGGGCGAATCGAGTAGCGACACGAACCGCGTGTTCTCACCGTGCGGCAATGCGGCGGTGCAGAAATCCGATGGTTTCACCTTCGGAATCGCCTTCGCCGCCAGAAACTCCTCCTTCTTCGACACCTCCGTCCAGTTGTCTCCCTGCGACCGACGCCTCGGGCTTTCCTCCAGTGCTCAGCTCGCGGTTTTCCGCCCTAAAGTCGATGAGATCTCGCTCCTCACAGTCAACTTCTTCTCGCTATGTTCGAATCGGGGAGCGATTCAACTATAATTATTGACGGAGATTGTAAATGGATACTCCCTCCGTCCCACACAATTTGACCTAGTATTCCATTTTGGGTCGTCCCACATAATTTGTCTCATTTCATTTTTACCATTTTTGGTAGTGGACCTCATATTCATTCCACTAACTCATTCCTACTCACATTTTATTATAAAACTAATACTTTAAAAGTATGACCCACATCCCACCAACTTTTTCAACTCACTTTTCATTAGATTTCTTAAAACCCGTGCCGGGTCAAAGTGTCCCAAATTATGTGGAACAAATGGAGTATTTGTTAAAATAATTAGGAGATTAATTAGTGAATTAAAAATCAGAATTAAGAGTTTAATTTGGTCAAAATCGAGTTGACCGTTAGTTTTTAACGAAATTATTGACGGAGGACAAAAATGATCAAATTATATATGTGTAGGACCAAAAAATCCAAAAGATAAAGTTTAGGAACAAAAAAGTTAAATGACCATATGTTCAGGACCAATTTTAGCCTTTAATCTTTCCAAAAACATCCAATTATATCACATTTTTTAATTGCCCACTTATTAAAAATTGGGAGAAATTTTGTACTACTACTTCCTCTGTCGCCCAAGAATATGCACACTTTCCTTTTTAATTCGTTTCATAAAAATATGCATTTTCTAATTTTAGAAAGTATTTTCTCTCTAAATAGGTGAGATTCATTCTCCACTACCAATACTTTAATTACCTTTTCTCTCTTACGTTACTAATTTTATATTAAAAAGTACATATTCTTTGAGAATGGAAGGAGTATAAATTAAAAACCGGTAACATTTTTTTTCAAATTTATGTACTCCTAGTACTCACAACAATAGTTAATTTTAATAAAAAAAAATATAAAATATTAGTATAAGATTAAGCTAAGCTATTTTGACTTCAAAATCATTACATAAATTTTCTCACAAAATTTAAATCAACGGGACTGTTAAGAAAAAATTATAAATTATTAGTATATAGTACTCCTAGGTGGCGTTCGGTTGCCATGACTAATTATCGTGAAACTATCCATCTAGAATTAAGTCGTGAGATTATTTTAGTTGGAGGGGAAGGCTATGACTAATAATAATGAGACTATCCATCTATAAACCAAACATGATACATATTTAATCATGAGATTTAGTCTTGTCAACCGAACACCTCCTTAATTGACTATTTTTTAAATTGTGGAATTTGACAAGATTTTATAATTTGTTAACCAATTTTCCCTTTTTGCACAAAATTTCTATACACCATTTTAAAGAATTAAATGAAGAAAATAAAATAAAAATATTAATATTTTCATTTTGAAAATATCTCTTTAATCCAAAAATAAAAATGTGAAGTTTTAGTAGGACATTATATAAGAGTTTTGAGGGTGAATTTTTTAAAATACTAGTATGATAATATTGATTCTTTTCTTTTTTTTCGTTGGTGACTTATACATCCAACTCCAGTAGACACAGGATAAATATTTTCCTAACTAGGCCATGTTTCATCTGAGACACAGCAATCTTAATTGTGATTATTAATTGAAGAATAAAAAATTATACAGTTGGAAATTAGTACTAATATAATTAGAATTGATAAATTTTAATAAAAATTGGAATTGGAACTAATGTCGCTACTTGGTTGAATTTTAATTTTCTGAAGTGACTGCGATTCTTCGCGAGGAAAGAAGAATAAACACAAAGCACCGGAGAAGGAGCACAAGCACCGTAAGAGATGGCGGTGAGGCAGAGAGCGGCGGCGCTACCTACGCTAATGCGGGCGCTTCGGAAAGAGGCGCCGCCCAGGCACCATATTGCGTTGCCTTCGCTTAGAAGAGCTTTCTCTCTCTACGATCAGATCAATATTATCACTGAAGTCCCTGAAGACCAGCTCCGTTTCAAAGAGTAATCACCGATTTTGTTTCCTTTTTTCCATTAATTGTTTCATTATCTACTTATTACAATTTGATTATTGTTGTTTCTAATTTTACAAATCTCAGTGGGATTGGTATCATGCTACTCAATTTCTTATTTGGGGAATAAACCCTAAAAATCTCTTTGTGACCCGTCATTTGTATTTTAATTTGTTCCAAAATTTCTCTAGATAAGGAGTCTTGATTTTGAGCGTTTCAGTGTGTACGCATACAAAAATTCATAGGTAAATTCATGGCATGTAGATTCATTATGTGAATGTGTTGAAATAGCTGCATTGAGTGAATTATGTTTCTTGTTACTCAGAAATTAGCATGTGATATTTTAAAAAAAAATTGGCTTGTGATATTGAAACAGTTTATTGGGGATTACATTTCAACTACTATATAACATGCACATTTTGTGAGAATGGGTGTGAAAGAAATTGAGGGATTGAAAGCTTGTTCATTTGCTTTCACTATTCGGAGTTTCCATGTTTTAGTTCACTCATACAGTAGATGTATGATTTTACATCTATAATGGAATTTTGTGCTGATACATATTCCCACATAGTATAAAATAAACAGAGTGACGTCTCATAAAATTTGACAAAAGAGTCTATGTTCATCTGTTGATTATTTATTTGGAGGATAGATATTGAAGCTGCAAACAGTGCATTTATAGTTGTGTTCATAGTTAGCATACTGACCATGACTTCACTAGTAGAGTAGTAGCAGGAATCCTTGGTGTGTACATATATTCGCCGTGTTCTCAATATTATGTTCGTGACTTTTTATGTGAATAGTAACCCTTCTGAACTTTCTTTAGAATGTTTCTTGAATTAACTTGTTTCAACTTATGTTCTCTTTTTTTTGACAGGTTTGATGACACTGGGTTCAAAGTAAATGGAGTTAGGTATGAAGGTAGCATACTTTGCGTAGGGAATTTATTGATGTCTTGGACGCCCAAAAAATTCTCGGATATCACTCCTGAAAGGTACTTGAAGTTGAATGTGAGACATATTGATCCCTGCATGCACTGATTTATTCTGTACATAAAGCAAGAGAAAAGCTCATTCTCAAATGTTTACTACTGTTGGTTTGATGGGATACTCTATAGTCTATATAGGAGATAAACTTCAAACTTTTATTTGCATTAATTCTAAGTGTGGGAGAGACAGTTGACTTCAACAAATTTATTTTAAACATATGCCACATATTGTTAATATTTGTTAATATCTTATAAAGGTGGACACTTTTTGACGTCATCTCAGAATAAAACTCAAATTGGAGAAGGATATGGCTCCTGGGTTCCTTTCATTTTAGATTCTTCAAGAATAGAAACAAACTAGTTCACCTTAAAATATTGTTTATGTTTAATTGGTTCTTGAGAATCAAAAGTAAGAAAAGGTTTGGAATGATTCTAATTCTCCATTCCCAGGTTATGCCAAAAGTTTTGCTATCATGCTTCGACCTAAGTTATTCACTGCAAAATATTCATACTTCATCAGTTATGGCACCTTCATTATTGAAACCAAAAGTTTCTAAACAATCATTTGGTGATTTTAATGCAACATCTCTTCATGTGATTTACAGTGTAGACCTGTAGCTTGCAGTGAACAATAATATCCGAAAAATAAAGATGTCTGAATATTTACCTACGAAATATTAACTTCTTTAAACTTCAAATATAGATTTGTACACTATTTTGGCAACTATCTTTTGCTATGCATCCATACTGAGTTAAATCTTTCATGTTAGTTTGAACTCAATACTCAATAGGAAAGTTATCTTATTAAAGCTTCTTTTTAGCTAATTCATCAAGCAAATAACTCTATAGAACTTTTTTCAATTCAAATATCTTGCTGAAAACTTCTAATGTTATTCTGTTTACATTTTTGCAGCTTGTCTATTTTTAAGACTGTGCGGCCCATACCAGGTAAGAAGTCTAATTATATTGGCAGCCAACCTCTTATTTGAATTGGTTGAGAGAGAAAAATACTCTAATTTGAATGCTCAAAAATCTTTCTTATACAGATATGAAATTAAGATGGGAGTACACTATTTTTTTTATATGTTCCAGATCTTTATGCACAATGTGAACAGAAGCAACTCATACCAAACCTTCTATTTTATTGAGGAAAACTCTTATGCGTACATGATCCTTTTGTTTTGTATATAGTGTTTGGCTTGATGTGAGGCTGCTTATGTCTATTAATTAAAAAATGAGTTGTTCTTTCAAGTGCACAAAGGCCAGTAATTTGTTTTTCTAATTCCCTGATCATCAGATCTGCTTGTTCTATCATGCTGGAAAGAAATGACAACAATGCTTATCAAACAATTTAGCCTCTTCAGGATATGCAAAAATATCCTGATATATATTACTATGGTTGACCATTTTAACTTATAATTGGCTCCTGTCATTGCCAAATTTCCAGAAGTAGTATTTTTCTTGGGTTTATTTATGTGCCATCCTTATTTGAACTGGTGTTATGTACGTGGTGGATCATCTACAATGTCCACACTGTTTCTGTCACTTTATGTTATTTGTGTTGATAGCTGAATCCGGCCTCTGTTGACCTCAGAGATTCTAGTTCTTGGCTGTGGGAGGTATATTCAACTGAAGATTCCATATCAACCAATCTAACAACTGTTTTCTTGCTTTCCTCACGGAACCTCTCCAATGATTCATTTGCTGCTCCAGCTATAGTTGATTGTAGAGTTGGGAACCGTTTCAACTCCTGTTCCACCAGGTAGATAATTAATGAATCATGAGAAATCAAAAACACGAATACAAAAAATTTATAGCCAAAATCATAAGAATGACAGAACTCACCTGGCACTCGCCAATTGACTTCCTGACAAGCTCCTTCAATACAAGGTGAACCTGATCAACAATTTTTTGCTCAGTCACAGTTATAACAAGATACGGAATACTATATGGGAGAAATGGTATCCAATTCCAATATCAGAGTACTCACAGCATCTACAGAAGCTTCAGCAGGTCCCCTAAAATAATTTAGTGATCCTTCAATAAGCCGTCGATAACCTTGTTCAGGAGCAATCAAGTGTGGTTGGTAACCATCCGCTTCTGAGACAATTTTTCTCACGTTCTGCACTGAAAGATGGCGATCAAATGGAAGTTTTTTCAATGCAGCTGGCAGCTGATTGTCAAAAACTCCGTAAATTCGATCACCTCCGGGACGGCTGAAATAATTATGCAGATGATTAAAATCTATAACAATAATATTCTTTAATAAGCAGATACAAAGTCAAATCATGAGAATGGTCTGATTATGTAACATTAACAAAGAGATAAACAGAAGCCTTTTTCACATTCCCAATATAATATTAAACTACAACTCACGTAAAGCCAAGGACCAACCAACTGGTTCTATTTCTTTACCAAAAGATGTAATAAAGATTACCCCAATTACTACTTGAAAATACAGATGCTTGAAAGGGCTAATATTATCCCCCCAATAAAGCCTTTTTCTTGCAATGTCAAATTTGATCTCTAATGCTATATACATCCCATCAATTTTCTTATTGATAATGAGAACAGTAAATATACTTGCAGCTAATCCAATATCATTTTAGCTTAAGAAGACTCGAGAAATATTGTGGCAACAGAATGATCAAAGAGAAAGATGGATGAAAAAGAAAGAGAGGTGGGCTTCACTAAGAAAAAACTGACTGTTAAAATTGGATCTCCCATCCAGAAAGTGGAGGCAAACCAAACTTTAGTACTGAAATTATGTTCACTATTGAACTTTCAGCAGAACACATGACCATGTAGACATTGCTAGGTTGGAAATCCATTAACTATGTCTATCAGACATGTAGGGACTTGCTGTAAATATAAGTAGGCTACTTATGCATCGTTATAAATCGCCTTATAAAAGCTAAACACAGCAAGACAATGATGCATTAAAAAGTAGGTCAAGCAATCAAGAAACAATATGGCTACCACCAAAACCACAACTTCAGTGTTTGACAAAGGAAAATACTCTAGAGACAAACCGTAACTAAAAGAGCACTGATTTAAAGACCTTTTAAATTAAAAATCTGGGCAGTGCAACGCTAATAAGCTTCTAGACCGACAATATTCATCATCATAATTAGAAACTGCAAATGGAGTGTTTGAGTGGCAAATACTAGTATGTTTTGACTGCTGACTCGTTTTAGTAATGGAAATGAGTGGCAACAAGAGGTAAAAATCACATAATGGTAGAAAAGTACATGTGGTGAGGAGGACAGAATACATTAATCAGAAATAAGTGGGATATCTAATGCATATAAATCATTAAAACCAGGTAAAAGGTTCCTGTAAAAGACTCAGATGTTTAACTAATAATAGGTTGATGTAAATCAGAAGACAAACATACCCTCCATCCAGATGCTCCTTGAATATCTTGTCAAAAGCACGACAAAGTTCCAATATGGTGTATAATTGAGCCTGGAAAACAAGCTTCAGTTGCTGAAAAAGTTGAAATGCTTTAATATAAAATCATGGAGAGGAATGCAAATGTCTCACCCCAGCATCAAGCGCTATAGGCCTTCCAAGGTGGTCCATCTCAGCTTCAAGTTCGTCTATACTTTTGTTGATCAAGGAAGTTATACTTGGAATTCTTGCTCTGATTACAGATTCTAAATGCTGAAAGAGAAGTATCCATCAATGTAAGCTCAAACAAGAAAGCAGCAAGTATATCAATTGCAACTGATAAACGAAATTGTACCCTAGAGAGCAGCTTTGCCAGATATTCAGAACCCATTTTACTAGCCAAATGCCCATAGTCAGGACTTGTAGCAAAGTACTCGCGCTCCTTTCTCCTAGCAGCCATCATATCAACATTTTTGTTTATATCTGCTTGTGAACGATTCACAATACCCACCCAGGGATGTTGTAAACGATAGGATCTTCCCTCCAGAACCTATTGTGAGTAGTAGAGAACAAAAGGATAAGTTCAACTGCTTATCTGTAAAGGTACACAATACAAAAGAGAGGATGCCAGAATAAGAATGAGTCCAGGATCAGAGTGCACATGTAATATATGAAAAGGGGGGGCAACATATAAGAGTGATTGATTTTGAAGCTAAAATGGGGGTAGCAGTAAACACTTTGAACTAAATAAACATCATTACTGCTCTTAGTCCCTCCCGAGATGTAAATCATGTAATGACTAGTTGAGAAGGCTGTTAGAAATATCTTTCTATTTTATTGTGCATAATATACACATATGTGTATAGAGCAGAGGGAATTACATCGACCGCATTGGTTCCTTTGTCCATCAGATCAAGCTTTGTAAGCACTCCAAATGTACGATCACCTGCATGAATTGTATACTGATCACCATATAGCACTACCAAGTTGCAGTATTCAATATTAAAAATCATGCTTTAAATTATAGGAGGAAGGTTCTTACCTGATGGATCCACTTCCCTTGCAATTTTAATTGCATCTGATGTCGCAATATCTTGGTTTGCGGGAGAAATTGCCAGTATGATGCAATTGGGCTGCAAGACAAACAAAAGTGTTTTACACACATGTACATAACCACTGAAAATACATACATCTCATACAAAATACAATAAATTTACCTTCTCAACATAAGAGCGAACCATATTCTCAATGTCTTCGACTATACTTTGAGCTTGCCCCTCTGCAGAGAGTTGTTTTTTGTTTTTCGGCATCAGATGTATAGTATACTGATTACATTTCAACAATTAGAAAAATAACCAATAAGACCGTACCAACAGCAACTTTCGTTAAACCCGGAAGATCAATCAGAGTTAAGTTGACAACTGCAAGAAAAAACAATTAGCAGACAGAGTTGAACCCCCTTATGAACTTATGATATGCCACACGGTGGAAGATAATTTAGCTCTAAAAATAGACATATACCATTGGGAGAATAGATACTGAGGTGAATAGGAACTGGAGAAATCTGTTTTGTCTTTCCTGTGATTCTATCAGTTTCATCCTCAATTTCCTTACGAACCGAAGCTGCATCACAAAAGAACATGACATAAGCACTTTTTCAATAGAATCACTACGAAAGTGCAGCATCACACTTGGTCACTAGAGACATACCAAAATCAGAGAATCGCCTCCTAGGCAAATGGCCAAATTCTGCATACTCCTTCCCATCTTCCGTTTTCTGCAGTTGCAACACCAGTGGTCTTCTCGTAACGATTCCTGAACTCGCAACCAAATTTTTTTAAAACCAACATTGCAAATGATCGAATCAATCCACAAGCAAGTAGTTTGAAACACAATGTGGTCTTGCTGGTGATAAACCAATTGCATTGACTAGAACTAACCAGATCCTCGAGGAAGAAAATCACGCCCTACTATGCTCTCCAAAACCGAAGACTTCCCTGAACTCTGTATTCAGCTCAAACCACAAAAGGAACACATTCAAAACCCACGCAGAGAAATGACAACCTTTTTATGTTTTAACTACTACTACAACAGAAGCAAATTTCAGAAACAGATCAGAAATAAAAGCTACGAACTCCAAAAAATCCCACATCTAATCATGAACAAAACTCCTATTTGCACTCAAAATCAAAACATTTAATAATCCAATGCATAATCAGCACAGATCTGCTAATTTCTCAGATCGCTCCCATCATAAAAACGAGAGCCATCCACTATCCGAGTCTCTACTTCAGCTAATGAGCATAGCAAACCGATTTTTATTACGATAATCGTGATTTAATATACAGACCTGACCACCGACAACGGCAACGGAGGGGAGAGCGTCCCAGAGCGAGGAGAAAGCCTGATCGCCGCCGCCGTAGTCTCCGAGGGCGGTGCAAGCCCTCTGTATTCTGTTTACCAATCCAATCAAACTCTCCATTGTCGCCATCTTATACTCTTAACGGAAAAAAAAAGTAGAGAAAATGCAACAGATCTCAATTGAGAATGCGATTGAGCTTCAGCTACTCGCGATTCGAAAAAGAATTAGGGATTGAGAATGAGGAAGAAGCTTTGAATTGAAATGAGAGACAGTAAGTTGGGTGTGATTTTTTCAAATTCAAATGGAAAAACACAGTGAAACTCGTTGTCTGATTACTGATATAATGCGCCGGATGCGCACCGTTGGTCTAATTGTGGACTAATTAGTCCTTTTTTTTCATACAAAAAAAATACTTACATTTAAATAAATACTGTTGGACCATACTTATATTTACATTTAAGTTTTAAAAATTATAAAGATGTTATTGAGTAGTCATTAATTTTGATTTAAATACTATTATCTGTTGTGTTATGACTCAAGATTTTGTTTATGTGGGATTAAAATGTTGAATTTAGGCTAGCACAACTTTTCACTAAATTTGCAACAAAAAAAAGTGTACTACTGAAAGTACTTAAGGCCATGTTTGATTGTCAGGATTCTATCCAGGAAAGTAATCTAATTCCTTAAATTTTAAATTCATGTGTTTGTTTCGTTTTTAATTAAATTGGGAAAGTAATCAGAATCCGAGAACAAGGAAAGTTAGTACAACTTTTTAGGATTCTGAATCCTAACTTTTCTTAGGTATTCTTTTTCCCAGTTTTAGGATTCTTACATATTTAAGCAATATAGTTAATTTTATTACTAATAATGATAATAATAATAACATAATAATAATAATAATAATAATAATAATAATAATTACAATGTTTTTAAAATAATTTAAAATTATAAATCATACTTAATTTCACTATAATAAAAAAAACTATAATTAAAATTATCATAATTATAACTTATTTTATAACAATTAATAATAATAATAATAATAATAATTTGTTAAATAATTAAAATATAATTAAATAATATAAATCTTATAATAATTAATAAATATTTTATTTTATAAATTAACAATTAATCAATAAAGTCATAGTGCAATTTTAATTTATAAAATTTATTCAATTATAATATTTGTAAATATTATAATTATAATATAATAATTATTATATTTATTGCTATAATAAATGAGTACTATAATACTCCATGTAACTATAATTATAATTGTATTATTATATATTATGATGGATAATCCATATTTAAACTGTCCATCGTAGTAATAAATGTAATAATAATAATATTATTATTTTTAATTAATAATTTAATAAAAATTTTACAATATTATTCTTTTTATAAATAAAATAATAATATGTATATTTTTAGTTTGGTGTTTAAATTAAATATAAATTTAAAATCTTGATATTTTCCAAACACAGGAAAGTAAAGTTACTAGGAATCATATTCTCAGGATTTATTTTCCCAGTAATCATTTTCCTTGCCAACTTTACTTTCCCGCCAACCAAATATTGCCTTAATGCATATCTCCACAATTATTTAACTTTTTACGATTGTAGTATTTTAAATTTTTTTTCTTATGATAAAGTCATGTTGAGTCAAATGATTCCAGTAAATTAAACGCTAGCAGCTAATGAAATGATAATTTATTCATCAAATAAAAAATTGGGAAGATTTTGTATAATTACAATCATTGACGGTGCTACATTTAGACCTAGGAAAGCACACAAGTCTCCCAATATCTTTTACAATTTGAAGGTGTATTTAAGTAATTATGAGTATTTTCTAAAAATTTAATATTTATTTCACTATATTTGTAAATTTGTTTCATACTGTAATAAATAGATTTGATTGCTTGTAAATTCATGAACCATATTTCAATTTTAAAACTTAACCAATTCTTTCTGCTTGGTCATAAAATACTTGAATTTTACATTTATTAATTTATATGAATTTAGGCAAAAAAAAAATCATTGGATAATAATAAAGCTGACAATTTTCGATTCAACATGAAATTGTGACATGATCAAACACAAATTTTATGAGTTTGTGTCAAGTCTTATTGTATACGTGTCCTTATAAAGTTAAGCTGTTAGGAATCTGATAATTTTGGATTGAATCATTGTTCATGAAATTTACACTCAAATGGCATTACTTTCATAAAAATAAAACAAAACAAAATCCTAAATACACAAAAAATTAAAATGGTCTCACTTTCCATTACCTCACTTCAATCATTACACACTCCAACAATCTCTATCGCACTCATTTATTACAGAGATTCTACCAATTTCTTAAAATTGGTACCATAACTAAATCTTAATCTTGAATCTTGAACTGGGACAAATGGATTAGTACTAATATTGTTATAAAAAGATATTATGGAATCTGGCCTCTTTTTATGTGCTATTTACTGTTTGGTCAGTACCCTCAATAAGTGTAGGTATTTTGGTTTTTAAAAATTACTAAAAATTACTCCGTATATTAGTAATATAGCTATAATGATAATCCATACGAATTAATGATAATCCATACGAATTCTCTTCAGTATATACATAATCCCTAGAACTATTACTCATCGAGCATTGTATTTTCCTTTTCAATTTAATCATACAAAAGTTTGTTTTTCAAAAATTCTTCATGTAATACTTTATTAGGAGAAATTAATAATAAGAGTATAAAATAATTATTATGGAATTTGTAGTGTAATTTATAGGACTTTTTTTATTTATTGAAAAACTATTGATTTTTGAGTTTGAATTGTAGGGTTGAAGTTTTCAAAGAATGAATACCTTCGGAAATAGTTTCAGTCAGTGAGAACACACAATATTTTAGTTGCCATAATTCGAGTAAAACAATATAATTATAACATTAATTGTTTTAGCTAGGTATGTAACGTTGTTTTAGTTTCATGTTCATTTATATAGTTGTTGTGATTGAGAATTTTCAATAACATAGCACTCTCTTATATATGACATTCTTTTATTTTTAGTTTATTCTACAAAAAAATTACTGTATATAATTTTTAAAAAAAAATTTATGTCTCACACACTATATAAAAATATATACATTCTCTCTCCACTCAGCACACAAAACATTTTCTAAAATCTTGTGTCATCGTGATCTAATTAAGTGCAATATCTATCCCGGGATGAAGAAATCATCATTTACAGTAAAGTCCCTACTAAATAAATTTTTTGCGTCGCAACTGGATTCAGTTATAATGATAAATATTGGTGAGAAGTGATAATACATGAATAAATATTGCTAGTTATGAGAAATAGTGGTATCAAAATACTAGGAATGTCATAGAGAAATTAAACATCTTACCAAATTAATCTCAGATTGTAGCTGCGTTCTCGACCTGGGACCCAAATCCGGAAACGCCTGGGATCCTGAAGCCCGATTTGATCGCCCCGGGCCTGAACATCCTCGCACCTTGGCCCGACAAGCGAAGCAAGGAGTTCATCATACTCTCGGGGACACTGATTGCGTGTCCCCATGTCTCCGGTCTCGCTGCCTTGCTGAAGGCGGCGCACCTGGAGTGGAGCCCCGCCGCCCTCAGGTCGCCCCTGATGGCGACGGCGTACAGCCACTGATAACAAACGAGGAAAACCATATATAAAGAAGAAAGTTGAGCTGAGATATTGAATTAACTGGCTAACTCCATAGGATGTGAATTCACTGTTTCATTAATTGAACATTGTGTTACACACATTCTAAACTTATTTATAGGTACACTAGGAAGAATCTAGAACACTTGACTTATTCTTGTACAAAGGGAATGCAGACCGTAATCATAACTGAAATGCTAAACATTCTTCTTTAACAAACCTCTAACAACTATGTCTCTCCAAGTACTCTTGTGGTCCTCGCATTTGTTGGGCAAAGCCACAGCAGCTTCCTGATGTATGCAAGCTGGTCCGAGGCGCTGAAGCTTTCTCAAGGGAGTTCGGTGATCAAGATTCGTGAACGAAACTGAAAGGATGTTTTGATCAAGTTGGTTTGGTTTGGTGGTGGTGATGATGATGATTATCAATGTGAGATGTTTTAATTATGATGAAGGAAGGGAAGGGAAGGGAAGGGATGGGGAGAGAGGGAGATCTCTTTCTTGGTGAGAGAAAAGGGGTTGGTTTTGGTGTATGTAGGTGTTGATGGTGGTGGTGTGGTGATGAAGATGGTAGTGTTTTTGTAAAAAGAAATAGGGGAATGTAATTGGTGGAGGTGTGTGTACAAGATTATAAAAAAGTGATCTTAATTCATAATCCTCTTGTGTGTATAAAGTTATGTAGATGGGAAATGCCTGATTACAATCACAATCTTTACTTGATTTTACTACAAAATTCTGATGTTGGGCTTGAGATCATGGAATTTAAACTGGTGTTCTTAATTTGTTCATTTAACGAATATTATGCCCGTATTAACCCAACAATTTTCTTTTTTCTTTTTTTTTTTTATCTTTTTATTCAAAAAGAAATGTCTCACTACCAGCCCAATTGTAGTGGTCTAAAGGCCATACACCAATGTAAATTAGGCCGAATGAACCTTTTCAATGGCCCAACTAAATACCATAGAGCCCTAAAGCCTCAATTTAATTTAGAGTTATGTTTTTTAGCCAGCCATATAGTGGCTGTTTGAGTACAAAAATTAAAGTATTTTAGTATTATATTAATGGTAATCTTACAAAGTTAAATTAGACGTGATAGAAATATGATTATATAGGAAAAGCAAAAGACAAAAAAAGAAAGTAAAAGAAAAAGAAGAGTGGTTACTTAAAAATATTCTTTGCTAACATTAGAAGTTTTGTGTGAATACTAGCACATTAGTCCTTTTACTATATACATATATGTTCAACTTGGACGCCTCCTCACACACACACACAACAATGAGTAAGAAAGAAAATGAGATAGAAGAGAAGGAGGAGAGAAAGATGGTTGATCATTGGAGCCACAAGCATCCACTTACTCCGGTGGAAACTCGTAGAACAGAACAATGTTGTGGCTGTTCAACGTATTTTAGAAGAGAAGAGAAAGGTTATGGATGTAGCCGGAAATGTGGGTATAAAGTCCTACTACATGAAGAATGTTTAAAGGGGCCAAGGAAGATCAGACACGCAATGCACCCTCAACACACACTCACTCAACATCTCAACATCCGGAGTGTGGGAAGGCAGTGTTCAATCTGCCAGTGGCATGTCTGGGGAATTTTCTACAGATGTACGAGCGCAGAATGTGCACTTGTGATGCATCTAAGATGCGCGCAGGGCAGCGACATGATGTATGCAGCTGAAGAGCAGAGTAGCAGCACTATGATACATCATCCGAGCCACCCAAACCATGAATTAAGGTTTCTGAGGAGAAATTGTTCCTTCCAGTGCGATGCTTGCGGCACCACACACGCCAAAGGGAGTTCCTACTTGTGCAGCTTAGATGCCTGTCAATATTGGATCCATGAGAGATGTGCTTCACTACCTTAGAATATCCAATGGGAAGAACACCATCACTCCCTCTCTCTCTCTTTTCATCTCCCATCTCTATATCTCAGATTTAAATACAATTGTGAAGTGTGCAATAAAATATTATCTCCCAAACGTTGGATATATCACTGTGAGCTTTGCAGCTATGCTGTCCATCTCACCTGCGCCTTCAACAAATCGCCACGCACCACTAGGTATACTCCCATATATACATATCTTTTTTTATTGTGCTACATAAATTATTTTTTGTTGTTTTATATATGTTGAAATGTGTGTTTTTGTTGCATGTAGAGAGAAAGGGATTATGGAGTTTCCAATAAATGATATGGCTGTGGGAGAGGACCTAATTGGAGCTTTTGTAAGGAGACAAGGAGTTGAAACACCCATCCCTCATCAAGATGTTGATTATGAGTTCCACCATCACAAACTCACATTAGTCTCATCTTCATCTTTATCATTTCAAGAAGGAAATGAAGAAAATAGTGATGATGATGATGAGGAAGACTACTCTCGTAGAAAATCGGAGTTAATATGTGACGGGTGCATTAGTCCCATATGTCTGAAACAAACATCATCATCGTCATCTTCTTCTTCTTCTTTAGGGAGTAGTAGTAGTAAAGATTACTACTACATGAGATGTAGCATGAGATCATGCAACTACTATCTTCACTTGGCGTGCTTCCAATTGCCAACTCAGCTCTCCTCTCTTCCTCTCATCCACAAACATGATCACACCCTTCTCCTTCAATCCGGTGACAAACATAAACCATGGGAATGGCAACGGTGCAGAGTATGTGGAAACGAAACGAATGGTCTGTACTACGCTTGTGCAAAATGCAATGGCTTCAGAGTAGATATAAAGTGCGCTTCAATGCCGGACACCATATATCACGCAGCTCACCTTCCACACCCCCTCAACCTTCGCACCCATCAAGATACTTCAGGACTACTTTTCGATTTATGCAACGGCTGTAATGGTCCCATCTATGTGGCTAATAATATCTATGCATGCAGCAGATGTGATTACATCGTGCACTTTGAATGTGCGGTGCTGCCAGCATCAACCACCGGACGTAGATGGGACAAGCACCACCCGCTGCCTTTGATGCACAACGCCACTCTAAACAATGACGGACGCAGAAAATGTTCAACGTGGGGTCGGAAAATAAAAAATAAAAAATAGTATAGTATTTAAATAACCGTCTAAAAAAATAATACTACAATTTAAGTAACACTATCTTTTGTGAGCTGCGATAGTTGATTCCTACGAGTATCCATATTTTGAAAACGAACCAAAATTCGTTCATTAGAAACAGTAGTGAACATTTTTCTCTCGTTGTATACCACCATGATATCATTTAACCAATCATCTCCCATCCTATTTCGCAACACTGACTTCACAAACTTCATTGCAGAAAACACTCGTTCAACAGATGCAGTCGCTACAGGCAAAAGTAAGACCAATTTAATCAACCGATAAACTAGTGGAAAGAATCCATCTTTCATCATTTCAACAATTTTCTTTGAAAGAGTCCCTAAATCTTCAACATCAGAGAAACGTGTATCTCGTCTTGCATCAATCAAAAAGGATTTAAGTTGATGAGGTAAAATCGTCATCTCTGTGGACGAAAAGTCCTTTGGATAAAGGGTGGCAAGATGAACAAGTTTATCGACATTGAAATTTGAGAATTGATTTCTTGGATCAAGACATGCCATACAATTCAACAAGTCTGTACTAGACTCGGAAAAACGATTCCTCATTTCTTGAATAATGGAGTCAACAACCTAATTATAAACAAAAAAATGATTGAGTTACTAGTCAATTCAAGTGTCAGTAAATAAGAAAATGAAATTTTAAATTACCTGACAAAAAATCTCAACACGATAATAATGGTAGTTTGTGACAACTGTGCCATCTCTCTTCATGCGTATTCGTCTGGGGACAATGTCATCCATATTAGTAACATCAATCTCATTTACTCGACAAAAATCTTCCACTTCTTGCAAAAGATCATCCCATCCAGATTCTCGAAAAGTTTGCAGCTCTTCTTTCAAACCCGCTATCATATTGATGGCATTCAAAATATTTTGCTCTCTATCTTGCAATGCATAAGATAATGGTTCAACCATACACAACAAATGTTTCATCAAAATCATGATAAACACAAAATCATAACTTTCCATCTTTTGAAGCAAACCTTTACACTTCCCACTTTGCTCTGCATCATCTCCATCACTAAATATGCTTTCAAGAACTTTGACTACTGAGGGCCACATAGATACAAGACGAATCACAGTTGTATAATGAGATCCCCATCGAGTATCACCAGGTCTATGCAAAGAAGTTTCTTGGTTTAGACCTTTACCTGAATTGATTTCCCCTTTTTCAATCATTTCAACCATTCTATCATGTTCGTTTTGTCGAAGTTTATCTGCTCTTTTACAAGAAGATCCACATGCTGTAACAATCGGGGTAAGATAGCCAAAAAAATCAGAAACATGTCGATTTGCCTTGCATACTGCCACACATACCAACTGAAGTTGGTGGGCAAAACAATGGACATACCATGCCGATGGATTTTCTTTTAAAATAAGAGCCTTCAATCCATTAAATTCACCCCTCATATTTGAAGCTCCATCATAGCCCTGACCTCTCAATCTTGATAAAGATAATCCCAACTTAGAAAATACAAAATCAATTGCTTCTTTCAAACACCTTGATGTAGTCTCCTTAACATGAACCAAAGATAAAAATCTTTCTATAATCTCCCCATTCTTGTTCACATATCTTATAACAATAGCCATTTGCTCCTTGACTGAGCAATCTCGAGACTCATCAACCATTATGGAAAATAATCCTTCACCAAGTTCACCCAATATTTCAAGTGTGGTTTCAACGGCACAAGCATTAACCATTTCTTTCTGAATTTTTGGAGAAATCATTTGATTATTACCCGGAGCATTTTTTAATACAACTTGACCGACCTCATCATTTCTTAAACTATACCAATGTAACATCTCTAGAAAATTACCCCTATTTATGGAGGTTGAGGACTCATCATCTCCTCTAAAAGCCAAACCTTGATTCAAAAGAAAACGAATAACATCAAGAGTTGCAGTCAAACGAATTCGATATTCCTTCTCTTGTCTTGTACTAGCTTTACGAACAACATAAGATACACTTTGCCTTTGATTCACAAAGTTTTCATATTCAATTCTAGATTTGTTGTGTGAACTAGTAGCTGACCCAATATGAGCTCTAAATCTTTCGTTGGCTTTTTTCCAATTAGAGAAACCACTACTAACAAAGGTTTCATCTCCGGGTGCCGAATATCCACGTTTGAAGAGAAAACACCAAAAGCAATACGCAGCATCTTCTGACGTACTATATTCAAGCCAAACATAATCTTTATACCAAACATCTCTGAAACCCCTATAATCTTTTCCATATTTTTTTCTAGGAAAATCAAGACCTTTTGGTTGACAAGGACCTTTAGCCACATATTCTCTACGAATACGATCTCGAATGTTTACATCAAATGTATCAATCGGCCTTCGTGATCCGGGATCGACATCGATTTCTTTTTCATCGATTTCTACTTCGTCTGGATTCCTATCAACTACCACATTATTTTCAGAATATTGTGGTTCTTGTTCAGCTTCAACATTAGCTTCTTGTTCAACTTCAACATTAGCACTAGAAGAATCAATAGAATTTCGAGTTCTTTTTTTAAAATACTTTTCCATTTACCTACAAATCCACAATTTAGAATACACAATTATTATAACTATAAATATAATAAAATTATGAAATCAGAAATTAAAACATAAAGAAAAAAATAGTCTACTTCCCTATTATGCAATTTCAGTTCGTGAAATACATATTAAAAGCTACTGTAATATAGTACTAAGATTAAGGATTATAAATTATAGTACACACCATCAATGACAATCATGACTATTTGACTAATGTCTAGTAAAATACAAATTTCAATTACCTAGACAATATTGAACAAGAAAATATCATAGTTTAATTTTATTTACCTACCACCTATCGATTCTCTCTCAAATAGTGAAATAGGATTGCAGAACAGCAGAAAGGGTCGCCAAAAAGCTTTGGAAGCGCAGGTGCCGAAATTCAGTTTTGAATTACAGAAGGGGGGAGCCGGAGAGGAGATCAACTGGAAGAGAAAGTGGTGAGCCAGAGATTAAATAGAGTAAAGATTCCCTCTCCTCTAAGTTCTAGGTAAGGAAATTTCCTCTAAATTCTAGGAAAGTTAAGGTAAGGAAATTTCCTCTAAATTCTAGGAAAAGAAATTGGAGAAAGATATGGAAATTGTTTCCTTTTGTGTTGATTTGGGCTAAACTTCTCCAATTATTGCCTTGTGCGTATTGATTTGGGCAAAGACCATCCGTCCATCCCTCTCCTTACTCCTCTAAGTTCTTGCCTTCTTGGGGCGGGGTCGGGGTCGGAGGTATCATTCGTGGGGTCGACGGCATGTTGAAAGTTCGAAGGTAGTATAAATTTTGGGTATTATGGGATCGACGGTGGGGTCGGCCGACCCCGCGCGACCCCACCTCCGTCCGTCATTGACTCTAAACCGTCCCGGTGATTTCTACTGCAATCAGTGCGAGCAAGAAATGAACCCAAATAGCTGGATGTATCACTGCCGCAGCTGCGATATATCCTTCCATCCGAGATGCCTTGCAACTACATCCGGCTTCTATAGAAACATCAAGTTTGGTCAAAAATATGTGATCGCCACTGCTCACTGCCACACTCTCACCTTTCAAATCCTCACTACAAAACGCCGATGCGACGTTTGTCGTGACGATAGGCATGAATTACATGGATTTTACTGTGCATCATGCCCCTTCTTCATTTTTTACCACCACTGCGGTGAAAAAATGATCAAAGGTGGCAAGGTTAAGGCCGTAGATTGACAAAACAAGTTCATTTGTTACTATACTGCTGTTTTTATCTTAACGTATTTGTTTCTACTCTGTTATTTTTAATTTCTTGCAGCTTATTTTTAATTTACAATTGCTTATAGTTTTACTCCTCCATGCATATGATAACAGAATTTACTCCATCATTTAGTATACTACTGTACAAATTATAACAGTAAGAAATGCTAAAAAACTTTAAAATAATTTAAAGAAAAAGCAAAAGATTAAAGACAAATCACAAGACTAATAGAAAAACAAAAGTTATATTCTTTTCTCATATTGGAAGTTTGTGGTATGAACCTTAAGTAACTTCATGCCTAATTAAGTGGTTGGTGAAAATATATTACTATTAATTAATGAAAGTCAAAAAAATCAAGAAATAAAATACTCCCTGCGTCCGCGATTAGGAGTCCCGGTCACTTTTGCACGCCCATTTTAAAAAAAATCATAAAAAAATAGTTATAGTGGATAAATGGTAAAGTAAGAGAGAGAATAATGTTGACAAGAGTCTTTTCAACATTATTCTCTCTTTTACTTTACTATTTCTCCACTTTAACTATTTTTTATCATTTTCATAAAATGAGTGCACAAAAGTGATCGAGACTCCTTATCGCGGACAAAGGGAGTATGTGTTGTTCTGTTCTCTAGTGGAACGGGTATTATTTTAACAGGTTCTGTTTCTTTTCTTTTTCTTTTCTTTTTTCATATTTATCATTCATCTTATATTTTGTGGTTTGGGCTTCTATTGTAAAATTTCTGAGTCCGCCAATTACCACATTACAAGCCAAATTTCTCGAAAGGTAGAGCGAGCTACGACATTTAATTTAACAAACTAAAATATTTAGCCGCAAGACAATTGGTTAAATCGTGACACGACTCATTTTTCATTAAAACCGAATTTCTGATAATTTTATTTTTATATGCTAGCTCAAACATCTTTTGCTTATAAAAATTACAAAATTATAGAAAATATTATAATACTTGCACTTATTGAAACACGTATAATTTGTCTTAATTACAAAATTATAGAAAATATTAAAAAGGTGGAATCTACTCAACCGTGACAATCTGAATATAATAGTAACTCCAATAAAAACATAAATTTCTCACATATGCATGGGGCCATAACTATTAATAAATGTGAGTCATGTGACTTGATAACTAGACCAAGTCCCAGCATGAATGGATGGAAAGGAGGCAACGTGGTTTAGTTATAAGAGCTCAAGAATTCTTTTTGTAATTAAATATTTATGGAGCTGTGGAAAAATTCAGGTCTTTTTAACTTCCTTTTACATGCAATGTTCTACCTACCATGTGCTCATATTCTTGCAATAAAAATTGGACACATCATAGCAAAAAAAAAAAGTACTCCGTACTAAGAAACACGCATTGTAATTAATGATCAAGAAAATGAAACATGCATTTTATTTTGATAGATGCATTTATTATTTATAGTTTGGAGTTTGGAGTTTGGACTCTCTCTATTAACTATCGTATATATATAGTTGAATTTAGAATTTTGTCATAAATGCATTTCATATTTAAAATTATATTGACTTATGAGAAAAGTAAATAGTTTAGTATGTTTTGTTAATTTGTAATTAGTTTAGTATAATTTGTTAATTTTGTCGGCCTATATATATGGCTTTACTATACTCTGTAGTCAAATCTTTCACATTGTAGGCGTCTTCTTTGATAGGTGTTTTTTTCTGCAATTTGCTTCTCCAAATTTCACAAACTATTTACTTAAAAAGAAAATAAAAGTAAGATAGCTGATTTAAACAACAATATATTGACGAGTTTGGTAATGGCTATATTTGGGAGTAATATATCTATTTTCTTGTTTTTGCTTTCTTAGGACAGCTTTTGTAATTTTGTTTATTTTAGGAAGTTCAGCAATATTTTGACTTCAATTCTATGCACATGCTCCCTAGTATTAGATTTACATGTTTATGGTTTCATTCAAATATTCAATAATTGTGTGCGCAGACCACTAATCTACAACTACTGCTGTAGAAAAAACCTAAAACATTCTTCAATGTTTAACTTGTTTTGAATTTTAAAATATATGATTAGAAATCATAAATAAAAAAGAGTGACGGTCTTTTGCATGTTGCCAATTGAAGTCAATTTCTCTTGTCGCTTACCAATTGCAATAAATCATATACTCCTATTTGTCTACATACTTGTTCTATTTTTTTTTATGTAAATACTATAAATGATGTACATACTCCTAAAATGCACTATAATAATAATTGAATCCAAATGGAGTACATAGAATTGAACATTTGAACGACGTTTGGTGGACTTTTTAATAGCATAAATTGCTTTGGCTGCTTCCAATTATTTTGAGGAATATCGCGTTTTTTACATGTAATCAATAGTCAAATTCTCAATTATTTATAATCTACACATTACCTAAAATTATAGCATCCACCCACTGCCATACTATTTCAACAAGACATAATAGATGAATATTGATAAATGATAATCCCATTCCTCTGTGGAAACATTTGTATCGTAGTCCATCTTCATAATTTTAATTGTCTTAAATCTTTCAATTACT
>NC_062965.1:47458497-47635092 GCF_023119035.1 Salvia hispanica
GGGGTCGGGGTCGGAGGTATCATTCGTGGGGTCGACGGCATGTTGAAAGTTCGAAGGTAGTATAAATTTTGGGTATTATGGGATCGACGGTGGGGTCGGCCGACCCCGCGCGACCCCACCTCCGTCCGTCATTGACTCTAAACCGTCCCGGTGATTTCTACTGCAATCAGTGCGAGCAAGAAATGAACCCAAATAGCTGGATGTATCACTGCCGCAGCTGCGATATATCCTTCCATCCGAGATGCCTTGCAACTACATCCGGCTTCTATAGAAACATCAAGTTTGGTCAAAAATATGTGATCGCCACTGCTCACTGCCACACTCTCACCTTTCAAATCCTCACTACAAAACGCCGATGCGACGTTTGTCGTGACGATAGGCATGAATTACATGGATTTTACTGTGCATCATGCCCCTTCTTCATTTTTTACCACCACTGCGGTGAAAAAATGATCAAAGGTGGCAAGGTTAAGGCCGTAGATTGACAAAACAAGTTCATTTGTTACTATACTGCTGTTTTTATCTTAACGTATTTGTTTCTACTCTGTTATTTTTAATTTCTTGCAGCTTATTTTTAATTTACAATTGCTTATAGTTTTACTCCTCCATGCATATGATAACAGAATTTACTCCATCATTTAGTATACTACTGTACAAATTATAACAGTAAGAAATGCTAAAAAACTTTAAAATAATTTAAAGAAAAAGCAAAAGATTAAAGACAAATCACAAGACTAATAGAAAAACAAAAGTTATATTCTTTTCTCATATTGGAAGTTTGTGGTATGAACCTTAAGTAACTTCATGCCTAATTAAGTGGTTGGTGAAAATATATTACTATTAATTAATGAAAGTCAAAAAAATCAAGAAATAAAATACTCCCTGCGTCCGCGATTAGGAGTCCCGGTCACTTTTGCACGCCCATTTTAAAAAAAATCATAAAAAAATAGTTATAGTGGATAAATGGTAAAGTAAGAGAGAGAATAATGTTGACAAGAGTCTTTTCAACATTATTCTCTCTTTTACTTTACTATTTCTCCACTTTAACTATTTTTTATCATTTTCATAAAATGAGTGCACAAAAGTGATCGAGACTCCTTATCGCGGACAAAGGGAGTATGTGTTGTTCTGTTCTCTAGTGGAACGGGTATTATTTTAACAGGTTCTGTTTCTTTTCTTTTTCTTTTCTTTTTTCATATTTATCATTCATCTTATATTTTGTGGTTTGGGCTTCTATTGTAAAATTTCTGAGTCCGCCAATTACCACATTACAAGCCAAATTTCTCGAAAGGTAGAGCGAGCTACGACATTTAATTTAACAAACTAAAATATTTAGCCGCAAGACAATTGGTTAAATCGTGACACGACTCATTTTTCATTAAAACCGAATTTCTGATAATTTTATTTTTATATGCTAGCTCAAACATCTTTTGCTTATAAAAATTACAAAATTATAGAAAATATTATAATACTTGCACTTATTGAAACACGTATAATTTGTCTTAATTACAAAATTATAGAAAATATTAAAAAGGTGGAATCTACTCAACCGTGACAATCTGAATATAATAGTAACTCCAATAAAAACATAAATTTCTCACATATGCATGGGGCCATAACTATTAATAAATGTGAGTCATGTGACTTGATAACTAGACCAAGTCCCAGCATGAATGGATGGAAAGGAGGCAACGTGGTTTAGTTATAAGAGCTCAAGAATTCTTTTTGTAATTAAATATTTATGGAGCTGTGGAAAAATTCAGGTCTTTTTAACTTCCTTTTACATGCAATGTTCTACCTACCATGTGCTCATATTCTTGCAATAAAAATTGGACACATCATAGCAAAAAAAAAAAGTACTCCGTACTAAGAAACACGCATTGTAATTAATGATCAAGAAAATGAAACATGCATTTTATTTTGATAGATGCATTTATTATTTATAGTTTGGAGTTTGGAGTTTGGACTCTCTCTATTAACTATCGTATATATATAGTTGAATTTAGAATTTTGTCATAAATGCATTTCATATTTAAAATTATATTGACTTATGAGAAAAGTAAATAGTTTAGTATGTTTTGTTAATTTGTAATTAGTTTAGTATAATTTGTTAATTTTGTCGGCCTATATATATGGCTTTACTATACTCTGTAGTCAAATCTTTCACATTGTAGGCGTCTTCTTTGATAGGTGTTTTTTTCTGCAATTTGCTTCTCCAAATTTCACAAACTATTTACTTAAAAAGAAAATAAAAGTAAGATAGCTGATTTAAACAACAATATATTGACGAGTTTGGTAATGGCTATATTTGGGAGTAATATATCTATTTTCTTGTTTTTGCTTTCTTAGGACAGCTTTTGTAATTTTGTTTATTTTAGGAAGTTCAGCAATATTTTGACTTCAATTCTATGCACATGCTCCCTAGTATTAGATTTACATGTTTATGGTTTCATTCAAATATTCAATAATTGTGTGCGCAGACCACTAATCTACAACTACTGCTGTAGAAAAAACCTAAAACATTCTTCAATGTTTAACTTGTTTTGAATTTTAAAATATATGATTAGAAATCATAAATAAAAAAGAGTGACGGTCTTTTGCATGTTGCCAATTGAAGTCAATTTCTCTTGTCGCTTACCAATTGCAATAAATCATATACTCCTATTTGTCTACATACTTGTTCTATTTTTTTTTATGTAAATACTATAAATGATGTACATACTCCTAAAATGCACTATAATAATAATTGAATCCAAATGGAGTACATAGAATTGAACATTTGAACGACGTTTGGTGGACTTTTTAATAGCATAAATTGCTTTGGCTGCTTCCAATTATTTTGAGGAATATCGCGTTTTTTACATGTAATCAATAGTCAAATTCTCAATTATTTATAATCTACACATTACCTAAAATTATAGCATCCACCCACTGCCATACTATTTCAACAAGACATAATAGATGAATATTGATAAATGATAATCCCATTCCTCTGTGGAAACATTTGTATCGTAGTCCATCTTCATAATTTTAATTGTCTTAAATCTTTCAATTACTAAATTATCCTTATTTAATCACTGTGAAAATAAATCACACAATTTTATAGACTACAATTGCATATAGATTACATTTTCCAAAAAAAATATTTTTGATACGTATGAAAATTGAAAATAGACTATCCTCCGACTCCATCATTTGTATCATACAAATGAAAAAATGTGTAAAGCATAGTATATAACTTTGAAAAGGATAATCTGAAGACACGATTGATTTTGTGGATAATGGTAAACAAAAAGTCCAATGGTAATAATTGAAGTTTTAACTAACCTGATTAGATTAGTAATTGTAATAATCAAGGCCTCTTAAAAAGGGGCCAATCTCCTTCGGCCAACTAACTAACCGACAATTATGATTTTTCGAGATATCAAACTGAATTCTGTTGTGACCTGTGATTGACTTTAATTACATCTTAATGACGAATATATTCTTTATTTAAAACTTTTATTTGAAACCTACACCATTACTCTTTCATAATTTACATTATGTTCTATTCTTTAGTACGAAGTACTATACTATATAAATATTTGTCATGTTTGATTAGTATATACTGTACTAGTTATTTTTACAAAATAACATTACAAGTCTACAACCTTGAATAATTGAATCATATTTAACTGAATGTGCATAAATATAAGAGAGAGGGTGAGGGAGAAGAAGTAGGACAGATTGAAAAAAGTGATGGACCATATTATTATAAAATAAAAAATGGACCAATTTATATAGATGGACCAAAATCAAAACAACTATTAACTGCAAACAAAATGAATATTTATATATAGTTTTATAATAAAGTAAAATATAAATATACTTAAATAATGATCTTAAATTTTAAATCAAAATCAATATGTAAACTGATCTTATTATTAATTATATTATTTACTTACTAAATTATGCTTTATTATATTTTAACATATATTTTTTTATAAAAATTGGTTTTAAAATTCTTGATAAATTTGTAAATAAATTTCAATTTGATTTGAAGATAATTATGGGTATAGCAAATGGAAAGGTTAATCCATTATATTAATATGTAAATATTTAATTTGATGTCATGTATGGATGAAGTTTCAGTTCCAAGAACTATTCATAAAATAGTCTGGAGTTGATATATAACTATAGATGAATGATGGAGTATATTACATACCTTATGTCAGCTCCTTACGAGAGCATCCTCTAAAAAGACATTAACCGGCAAAATATTATATAATCACTCCTGTAGAATGTAGTCCTTTATTCCTCAATCATCTCATACTTGAATAGCTTTAACTCCAATAATATGAACGACTATTAGTTACTCACTAATTTCTTAAATTAATTATACGATCTTCTATGTTTATGATAGTATAAAAAATTAATCAGCAGTAATTACCAGATCTTCGATCTTAATCCAGATTGCACGTTATTATAGTAGTGTATCATAACGATACATGCAGTTTATGGTCTAATATGGTAAATATTACTTCCCCCGTTCCATAGTAATGGAGACATTTCTTTTCGGCACAGAGATTGAGAAAAATATTATTAGGTGCGTTAAGTAAAGAGAGAGTAAAGTAGAAAATGAAAAATGTAGAGAAATAAAGAGAGAATAAAGTAAGAGTGAGTAAAGTAGGTATAGAAAAATGTATTGACTTTTATTAAAAATGGGAATGACTCTATTATTATGGAACGCACCAAAATTATAAAATAACTCTATTACTATGGAACAGAGAGAGTACATCATATAATTCCAAAACAATTCAACTCTAGAGGAACTAAAATTGTATAATGAATTAAATTTGTAAATTAGTAGTAATTGTTTGAGATTACTTGATCAAATATTTGCCTTTTTAATTTCAAATCACAATCACCAATAGAATAATCAGCCTAATAAAACCCTCCAATTCTAGATGAATTGGTTAATGTAAAACACAAGCAATTGAGTTGTTTTGTTTCCCACCTAAAATCTAAACTTTTCATTATTTTTTTCTGTAAAACAAGAAACCCTTCATTATTACATTTTCACCTACAATCACAAATCGATTTTTATATAATCCAACCACTAACACCAAAATACCACATTATTTTCCCCAACTACATTCCATAGTCATTATTATTAATAGTAGTAAATACTAAATTTTAAAAAAATGACTAATAAAATCATTCTTACTGTTTCGCTTAGCTCCCAAATCCGCAGCTACAATCAACCTTAATCTTTTCTTTAAAAGCTCATTTATCTTTCATCTTCAATTTGCGCTTCCTCTCTCTTTCTCTCTCTCTCTCTCATCGGATACAAACAGCAGAGGCAAAAACAGAGGACTTCATGATCTTCATCAAATCCTCCAATTCTCCTTTCGATCCTAAAACAATGCCACAATCTGGCTGGATAATCGGTTTCATCAAAGTTTTCCAGTAATCACACACGCAAAAACTCAATTTGCACATACATTTACATATTCCGATAGATAGAGATATAAATGAGGTGCAAGAAGCATCCGGCCGATCAAAGCTGCAGCGTCGGCATCTGCGCCTCCTGTCTCCGGGAACGCCTCGTCGCCGTCATCTCCGCGCAATCGCAGGCGCAGGCGGCGCTCAAACATGCGCTACATGACAGCTGCAAGTTGAACTCACAGCTGCCGCAGCCTCCGTTGTTTCACCACTCCGTTTCACCCTACGTTTCGAGGCGGAAATCGCACACCGGCGCATCCGCGACGTGTCGCCCCCACGGCGGGCACCAGCTCTTCTTCAGCACTCCACAATTGAGGCCTCGCCGCTCAATTGCGGTGGAGATTGAGAAAAATTCGAGGAGTAGGTTTTCTTCTCTGTTTTGGGGGATTTTCAGATCGAAGCCGGGGAGGAAATCGAATTCGGGCGCCGATCTGGTTTCCGATCCTACGGTTTTGATCGATTCCTGCTCGGCTTCTCCGGTGTGGCTCCCTAACGTCATCCGCGGCCGCCGGAAAAAGAAGGTCTCCGCGTTCTCAATCGACGAAACCGCGTTCGGAACCGGACTGAATCGCGGGAGGGGGATGTCGCCGGCGAGAAGTCCCGATCACGGCGACGAGCAATGTCACGGCGGAAAGAGCGGTTACTCGTCGGACTCACAAGGCTGGAGGCAGACGCCGACACCGGCGCGGCGAAACGGAGGCAGAGCGGCGTCGCACGGCAAAAGCCTATCGAGTCTCACGTTGTGTCTGAGCCCGCTGGTGCGACCCAGCCCGAACCGCCACTGGAATCAGAAGGTAGCGCCGCCTGAGATGGCGGTTGCCGGAGACCCAAGGACGACGCCGAAGGCTCACCTCTCCACGGCGGCGTCGATTTGCAGAAACCGCTCCCGAAAACTCGCTGATTTCGGGAGATACCAATACGATCAAACCTGTTGACCTTTGACCATGCCCGCCTTAAATTACGTTTTTGCCCCCACTTTTTTTTTTTTAAAGATGCACTGTACATTGTTTATGCTTGAGTTAGTTGAAAATGGAATTCATAGAAAAATATTACTACTTAGAGCACTCCCAATGGCACTCCCTTATTTCTCCCTAACTCCTGCCATATCAGCGCCACATCAGTATCACATTTTATCCCCAGTTTTTAGCCAACTGCTACATTGGTTTCTCCCTTATTTCTCCCTTATTTCTCCCTAACTCAACATTTCATTTTTACATCATTATTTTTTATATTATTTAATTTTCCCTACAAATGTATTTAATAAATAGACTAATAATGAACAATTCATCGTTGTATTAATCATTGGAAAATATAATACAACAAAAAAAAAAACTACAAATAAAAAACGCAAATAAACAAAGATTTAAAAAAAAAAAAACTAAGACGGAGGGGCCGGAGGGGCGTCGGGATCGAGGCCCATCGTAATCTGCAGGCTTTGGATGCATTTCCAGAGGGCCGCCTTTTCTTCAGGGGTCCCGCCGCCGGTGAAGTACAGCGTGTACATCTGCGTCAGATTGGCGACATTGCTCGAATAAGTGGCTTTTTCTAAGTCGATGTGGGGTTCCGACTCGACTTCCGACGTTGTGCCCTTCCCCTTCCGCCTCCCCTTCGCCTTCTTCGCTCCCTCCGGGCGCTCAGCTCGTGCGGACCATCCCCACTCAAGTCGATGTGGGTCGCGCTCCCCTCGCTCTCCGAAACGCTAAGTCGCGAGCGCACCGATTTCCCGTGCAGCGCGACGTGCATCCCCGTCCGGAATTTGGGGAGATCCTTCAGCTGATCGTAGATGTTCCAATACTTGAACCCCTTCGACAAGTACTTGCCACAATACCTCTGTATGGCCTCATCTCGGACCATATGCTCGTTCTGGCCACTGGGCATGTTCGCCAACAAGTTAGAATAAATACCGTTGAAGTGGCCGCAGTCCCTCATGAGGCGCTCCCAATGCCGACGGATCGCCTCGCTGCCATGGTCCTTCATTGAGGCAGCTCTTGTGGCTCCCGTGACTTCGCGGCAACCCGCTCCCCTGAATATGATCTCAGCCTCGGTAGTTGCTAACTGCGCTCCGCGTTCTGTGACGTGTCCGCCCAGCCAGTGGCTATCGGGCCCCTGGACTCTTGCAGTGTAAGTAGTCCTTACCCGCTCGGCCTCTCATCGGAACCCGTATCGGTCGCGGCCCGACGACGCCGGCGCCTTCCCCCCGCTCCTAGAAGGCGGCTCGGTGGGCGTTTCTTCCACCTCGAAGTCCTCCGCGCTCAGTGTCGCGGCCTGAGATTCTTGGTCGCCTGGGGTTGATCCGGGGGTGTCGAACTGGGGCCGATACACATCGTCGGCTGGAGAGGGCATTCTGCCGGCAGAGTTGAAGTACGGAGAAAGTCTCCGCGCCGGAGGAGTCTGCAAAGGAGACGGACCCGCGTATGGAAGTTGGCCGGGAGGAGAACCCATCGCCAACAACGAGTGCATCCACTGCTCGTTTGCTTCATCCGTGTTGGGAATTTGTGAACTCGACTCTTTCCCCTTACCCTTACCCTTACCCGAGCGGGAATTTTTCTTCCAAAAGCTCATAATTTTTGGAAGATTGATGAAGATTGAAGATTGGGAGAAGAGATTGAAAATGGAGAGAATGAAGATTGTGGGTGATGAATGGAGGAAGTGGAGGAAATATTTATAGGGGTGGGATGTAAAAATAGCCGTTGGGCCGGAAAAAAAAAAAAAAATTTAAATATCGCCGGATTATCGCCGAGCGTCGCCCACAGTGGCCGGCGATCGCTCGGCGATAATCCGGCGAAAAAACGCCGGTTGGCGAAATAACGGTAAGATTATCGCCGGATTATCGCCGATTTCACCACAACGGCCGGCGATAATCCGGCGATGTTCGGCGATTTTTCGCCGGATTTTCGCCACCCCCATTGGGAGTGCTCTTAGTATCTTACTATTTCTTATTGGTTTGCTCTATTTTTCGAATAACAAAAAAATAGACCCAATTGCGCATGTAATTAGGATTTGAAGAAGTGGAGTTTGGTTGAGATATAGAGTGAGAGTTCATTTGCTCCCCATTAGGATTACATTTTGAGTTATGGAGTTAGGAATTTGATGATTGTTGTGTGAGTCTTGTTGTAGTCAAGTGTGTAATCATGCCTAAAGAGTTGACAATCTATCTATGCTCATGTGAATGAAATGAGGAAAAGCAATCGTGCATCCACATGTAATGTAACTATATTTACTTTTTTGTATATAATATAATTGTGCCTTACCAACCAAATAACTTATCAAGTAAATTTATGTTGCAGTATCTTATCCTTAATATTAGTATATGATTAAATTTAAAGTTGTGGTTGATATTCTCTTAATTAATAATTAAATTAAGAAAAAAATTGGTTTCGATTCTTACATGTATGACTTAATTTTATTTGTGTAATCAGTATGAGTTTAAAACTATAATGGTTTCTTAATGTCTAAACACAAATGGAATCATGTTATTATAAATCTAATTTCCCAACAAGATAGTAACAAACAAGCCCTATATATATTTTGAAAAAAATTCTTAATATCATGTCACTTCATATTTTAAAATTGAGAAGAAATTTCATGGATAGTTCCATACACTAAATTGTGAATGCATAAAAACTCAAATATGTCCTTTCATATAATGTTACCTTTTGAGCTAATTGCTTTAAAAGTTACATATATGAATAAGAGATGCAAGATGCGATGCATAAAAAACTCAAATATATTAGTCATGTTCGAGTATTGTATAATCAATCAATCATGTGAGAAATCTAACGCCACCACAAGTGCAGCTGCATATCTAGTTCATTCACAAAAAAACTTAATAACAAAAATAATTAATCAAACGTGGCATACAAAGAATCGAGAATGATCAATGCATCTTTTGCATAAAGGAGCCATAATAGACTCTAGAACATATCTACATTTTAGCTGTAAAATTTCAAGTTAATTGTAGTACGATTGTATTTATAGATGAAACATTGATATTGTATTAATTTATAGATGAAACATATCCATGTGTTTACCAAGTACCAACCGATGTTATAATTTATTTTTTAAATGGATATCCATCTCCTAAGAATGCATATATTTATATGTTTATATCATATTTTGATTGATTTGGAACATACAAAATAAAATGACCTTTTGACAGTTTAGTTACTTAGAGACGAGAAAATGACTTATTTGAATACCAACTTATAGTCCTAATAGTAAAACATGACCTTTCGACAATTTAGTTACTTAGAAACGAGAAAAATGACTTACTTGAATACCAACATCTAATCCTAATCGTAGAACAAAATAATAAGTATAAAAATAACTAATATGAGCACTCCACGTATAAAAATAACTAATATGAGCACTCCACATTTCCATCTACTACTCCCTCCGTCCCAGATAATTTGTCCCTTTTTTTCTATTTCGATCCGTCCCACATAATTTGTCTCGTTTCACTTTTTACCATTTTTAGTAGTGGATCCTATATTCCATTTATTCATTTCTACTCACATTTTATTATAAAATTAATATATAAAGTTAGGATACACATTCCACTAACTTTTTCAACTCACTTTTCATTACATTTCTTAAAATCAGTGCCCAGTCGAAGTGAGACGAATTATTCAAAACGGAAGAAGTATTATAAAAACAATTAAATAGTAGAGTATCAAAATAAGTTAAATAACACTTTGAAATGTTGACTGACTACATTATTTGTTGTGCCAAAGAGATCAAGCTGAATATTACTCCTCCACCCTAGAAGTTTGTCACAAAGAGTGAAAAATAGAAGTGTTAAATTTTCTGAAATGGAAGAAGCACTAGCTTATAAGTTCAAACGCAGCACACTCCATTCATAAATAGCAATTTTATTTTCTCATTTTGGTTCGTCCGTAAATAGGAGTCTCGATTCATAATTATAATAAATAGGTCTGATATTCTACTAACTCATTCCACTTACGTATTATTTAAAATTAATATATACAGATGAGACTCATATTCCACTAATTTTCTTTCACTCTCTTTTCTTAATACTTCTTTAAATCCGTGCCGGAAATAAATGAGAACCCCATTTGTGGACGGAGATTAAAATGATGATAATCATAACTAATATTATGGCAATTAAATTTTGTAGTTTCCTTTTCGAATTACCATGGATCGATCTATTTGTCTATCTCTTTGTTGCACATGTGGAATTTTGATTCGCATTCCGACCAACATGTGCAGGTTGTGTTGAAATCCTCATTCCTTGTTCTATATCGATTACAAAGTAATAATCAAGGGCGGAGGGAGGGTAGGGCCAGGGGGGCCCATGGTCCCCCCACCAATTCTTAAAAAAAAGAGGTATTTTAGTAATTTCACGTTAATTATAATTTATAATATATATAATATTAAAAATAGCTTTCAACAAAATTTATATGAACTGTTTCTCCTTAATTTAGCTTTCTGCTTCTGAGTTCTTCGCTGTAGGTATGTAATTTGAAATTCTTTATTTGATGTGAATGTGTTAATAGTTTTATATATATACTAGTGTGGGTACGTCCCAAACTCCCAATGTTATTAATTATTGTTTGCAACGGCAAATTTTTAGATTTGAGCATATTGTATATTTTGGTTACTCTTATTCTTTTAGTTGTGAAGTATAAGATGAATTTTATCCTTTTTTGTGTATGATTTTTATTTTGCTAATCTTAGTACAGAAAATATCAAATATTTTGCAAACTTAATCAGTTTTGACTATTTTTGTAGGTATATGGATTGTTATTTCAAAAAACTTTCTTCCATTGATTATTTGTCAGTTGAACCTCTACTTCCGTTGAGCATATTGTCTGAACTTGAAAGTCAACTTGAGAACTTTATTTTCGATGTGCGATAGATGAAAAGTTTTCACAAATATCAAGAATCAGTTGTCTTTCTCAAAGATGATTTCTACAAGGAAACATGGAGTTTTTCCAATGATTTATTTATTAGTTAAGTTGTTATTGATCTTATCAGTTGCCACTGTGTCAGTAGAAAGAGCCTTTTCAGCAATGAAGATAATCAAGACTTCTGTACATAATAGCATGAGAGACCAACTATTAAAGGACTGCTTAGTTCCTTATATATATAGAAAAGGACGTGTTTGTTAAACTTACCAATGAAATTATTATGCAGCGATTTTAGAAGATGAAGAATAGAAGATAAATGTTATGATGTGATTGTATTTAACTTTTACATTTTGAACCTTATAATTTAATTTATATAATTTGTTCTGAAGTTTAATTTTGGACCCCCCATGATTAAATTTCTGGCTTCGCCACTGGTAATAATGCATGTCCCCTTTATATATTTTTGGATAATACTTCTCATTTATTAGATCTTTTAAAGAGGTGAATATTAATTTCAACATCGTATCAACGTAGATCTAAATTGATGTAAATATCTTTGGTTATCCTTTTGTTTTATGTGTGAAAGAACAGGATGCATTCCGGCTCACGTATTATATACTCCCTCCATCCCAGTTCAAGTGATTGATTTCTTTTTTGTCGTTGTTTTGCGAAGATGATAATAAATAGTTAAAGTAGAGAAAAAGTAAAGCAAGAGAGAGAATAATATAGAAGAGAGTCTTATCACATTATTAAACTATTTATTATTATTTTTCCTAGACACGTGGTCGAAAAAAGTCAATCACTTGATAGGGGACGGAGTAGTATTTAAACCCAAGATCCATTTCTTTCAAAAGGGTGCAATACGTTGAGTTGGATAGTAAATTATCTCTAGTTAGGTAACACAAATTCATTATCCATTATCTTTTGACATTCCTTTTCGCCAAATCAGCGGCAATCAAGACTTAAATCAGCGTTAATCTGTTGACTTAGCTATAATCATCATTCCTTTATTAGTCGATCTGTTGTATATAATTTTGGTACATTTGAAATATTATCTGAATGAATTTTCTCTATCAACCAATATTTTTATTTAGAAACTAAAGCATTCGAAACCAGGTACAAACAGCTAATACATTTACATTGAATAATATAACATATGTATATTTGAATTTTTATAGAATAATACGATAAACGACTTTAACATTATAATTATGTTATACGGAGAGATAATTAGCGTGTTCACAGGGAATTAGTTCTCCGCAATCCCCGTTTTACATGCAATATTTTATCATGATTAGTTAATAATAATTGAGGTTTTTTCTTTAACTTGATCGTTGGTGATACTCCAATTGATTCTTTTTCTTAGAATTAATACGCCACGGTTATATTGACATAGAATTTATATTTTGTGGTTATTGGTAGTTAAAACTTAAATATACGATTATCATGACTTAATACTACGCACTATAAACCCTTAATTTATTGTGAGGATAGAAATTCGTATTATCTTAATTGTGAAGATTTATAATAAATGTACTTTCTCACGTATTTTTAACCTAGTGCGCGCCAACCGAATTATTTAATATATTTTGAGTCTGACTAAACAAATGTATTTGAAAATGTCTCTAAATTTAAAATCAATTATTTAGTATGTAGGCATGTTTGGTAAGGTGGATAACTTATCTAGAAATGGAATTTTATGAAGAAAATTTGTTCATGAAATTTCAGCTCTAAATAAGTTATTTGCGTATAGAATTCCATCCTTAGATGAGTTATCTATGTATTTATTCATCAGTGATAATTTATCAATGCCGATTATCAATACTTAATAGTACCAGTAAATACTATCATACGGAGTAGTTTTTTATTGGGTAATTTGTATCTTTACATTAGAAATAGAGTCAAACATTTCCTAGTTTTCGACAAAATTGCCTTTATACTAAATAAATAAAATAAAAGTTTGTTCGATGCTCTAGACTTTAACCAACGTACTAATTCCAATTAATTTATTTATATTAGTATTTATAATTTATTTTTCATAGCAAGATAATAAATTATCATCTAACACATTATGTCATGCTTCAATCCTTGGAATGAAATTTTATAATAAAAATGATTGAAGTTAAAAAAAAATACTACTATTCCTATATGTATAAATTAAGCTGATAACTTTAAAAGGTCAGTATTGGAAAAAAATTGACAAATTTGATCAAAGTCTCCAATAATTCGAGAATGGTTGAAGTCAAAAGAAAATGAACAAAAATAATGAAACAGAAGCAAAAGCATATAACCAAAATGAAAAGATATTATGGTTGTAGATGAAAGAGACCACTTAATGTCACAATAGAAACCTCCATACACTATGCTTCCAATTGGGGGTGATCAAATCGTGTGTCTTTCTTAAGTTTCAATAATTATTTCCAAGTTAAGTGTATCTATATCACTAACCCATCTCCCATTTTCTGAAAAGTCTTAATCGTTGGTCATATATATATTTTGTACATATAGGGGCTATACTTATTTTTTTTATTGTCACCACTCACCACCAGTGAAAATATTTACTATATACAATTAAGTAAGTGCACAATTACGATAAATGTGCATTATGATTTATGCAATGCTAAACATTTCCTTTGAATTTAGCATATTATTCCACACAAAGCCAATGAAGGAAATATGATTTTCAGTAGTCAATTTTGGTGTTCTATTGCATTTACCAATTTTCACATTTTTTTCTTTGATTTCTATTTTGCATGCTTTAGTTGATATTTATACTTATTATCGATAATTTATTGCACCAAATTAGGATACATGCCTAAAGGTATTGCCACTTTTGAAAAGTAAAAGAGTTGTTAGAATAAATTCTAGAATATAATTTGTTTTTAAAATAAGTACTCCTTTCATTTCATGGTTAATTGTATTATATTTTTAGGATTCTGATTACTTTTCATGTATGATGAAAAATCAAACAAATATTGAAATTTATAAGTTATAGAATCAGATTAATTTTTCAGAGTTCTAGCAGATAAATGGACTCTTAAGAAATTATGGAAAAATATAAAAATGGGTGATGTGATTTCAAAGGAAAAGACTAAACAAATACGGAGTAATAAAATTTGTCCGATTTATTGATTAACTGTGAACAAATTTGTTTGTGAAATGTTACTTTGGACTAGGACCACATAATCTACAATTTAATGAACCTTTTTAATCTTTTATGATGATTTATTTTTTGGAAACAGAATACTGACGGTTACGAAGAATAAATAACACTATGTATGCAAATTGTGTATAAGTGCGTGTTTGATAGGGACCTGCACGAGCCACCCCATACACATGCTGACGAGTCATGGGGAACAGACGTAGAAGATGAAGAAGTCAACAAACCAAACGACGACGAGGAGCAGCCCGTGACCGCAAGACCGGGACGACCGAAGCGTAAGGGGGGCATGCCAAAACACCTCGCTGATTATGAGCTTTATTAGAAAGATACCAATTAATTGTTTTTCATTGTTTTCCTTATTTTTGCTATTTTTTTCCTTTCGCTGGACCTTTTTAAATTAGGATAGATTTACTAAATCTTTTCGGGTTTTCTTCTTGATTCTTTCCCGAATCGTAGAGTCGATCAAGCAGGGTTGCGATCCTATAAATAATAGGATCCATTAGAGAGTCAAAATCAACGAGATATATGAAATAAAGTTTCAATTCTCGAAGAACCCTGCTTTTTTCCTAGAACTTCAACTAGGAATTGCTATTGTTTTCTTCAATCTCTCAACAAACACCGGTGCTCAAACTCTGATAGGATTAAAAGCTTATCAATTGGTGCTCTCATTGAGTTATCTTCCTCCATAACTGTTTTTTTTTTCATTGTCGAAGATGTCTTCTCCATCAAAGCCGTCGTCTGAGGATGAAAAATCACCGTCTCCGTTAACAAACGAGGAGCTGAAGGATGATATTTACGCATCTAGAGCGTTACTTACAGGCCAAGACAAGAAGTTGGCTCATCTACAATTTGACCTAGAGTCCTTTACTCGTCGTCAAGATGCCCGTACCAAGAAGATAGAGGATAGCTTGGCCTTCCTAATCGAAGCGTCACAGTCGACACACACCAGTTCTCCACGGCCGAGCACAACCCCTGCTAACGCCAAGCGTTGGCGAATTCTGCCATCCCTGACCAAACCACCATCAGACAACGACACCGAACCGCTCCCGCGCGTCAAACCGGAGGCTCCCAGATTTAATGGTGAACATGCACAGGATTGGATTCGCAAGATTTAGAGATACTATAACCATCACTATACACCGCTTGAGGATCGGATTTATCTGACTTCCTATTTATTCGATCATCCTGCATCAAATTGGTTGACCTATTGGGAAGATAATTGCAAGAATAAAGGGTGGGACGAGTTTCTCTTGGCAGTTAAGCATCGTTTTGATCCGGATCTTTATGTTGATCACGTAGGTTGTCTCGCGACGTTACGCCAAACTTCTTCTGTGGTTGCATATTAGACGGAATTTGAGGAGATTATGCAGAAGGTATCAAACGTGGATGATGATACTCTTGTTTCGTTGTTTATCGCTGGGTTACAGAAAGATATTAAACAAGAACTCTTGACCACGAGACCGGCATCACTTAATGAGGCTTTCGCCATTGCTCAAAGGATTGCTGCTAGAAACAGGGCAGTTGCTGCGTCGCCAATCACACGCCCCACCTGGGCGGACCGGGACCCCAGACCCCGTCAGACAAACACGCCGGCGCTGACCACTACTGCCCCGCCGAAGGCAGCAACAGACAATAACCGCAAACCATGTCCAGTAGTCCGCCTGACTGCAGCTGAACGGACAGATAGAGCACACAGGAATCTCTGCTACTATTGCCCCGAGAAGTACACTCTGGAACATGTCTGCAACGGGAAATTCTATGCTCTTATTGGTGTGGAGGATGATGAGGAGGTACCATAGTTCGATGATGACGAACCGAGAGAGGAAGAATGTGAAAATATGGTAATAACTAGGGATGTCTCCAGCATACATGTCATCAGTCCCATCATTCGTCCCCGTGCTATTCGATTGAAGGGTCAGATAGATGGCCATGTCATCAGTCCCAGCGTTGTTCTTATGCTTGTTTACAGACTCCTATTTCATTGCAAGGCAACACTTTCGACATAGACTTATTTATTCTACAGGTTAAAGGACCGGATGTTATATTGGGTGTTCAATGGCTTCAGGAATTAGGGGATGTCACGAAAAATTATCGGAATTTGACAATGAAGTTTGATTGGGCAGAGAAACCTATTTTTCTACAGGGCGATAGTGCGAATCCTAAGCAGATTTCGTACAATAATTTGTTCTCCCTTATAGGTCATGAGCCAAAGTGTGAATTGTTCGAGTTGGTTTCATCTGGGACAGACAGCTTGACGTCCATAACAACCGCGACAACATCACCACCTGACGCCCGGGTACAAGCGGTCCTTGATGATTTCGAGGCAGTTTTCTCAATCCCGACGACGCTTCCTCCTCCGAGGCGGTGGGATCACAAGATACATCTTCCAGAAGGGTCTCGGCCTATCAATGTGAAGCCTTATAGGTACCTTTATTTTCAAAAGGCGGAGATAGAGCGTCAGGTAAAAGAGATGTTAACGCAGGGGTTGATTCAACCTAGTACTAGCCCGTTCTCTTCTCCGGTCCTCCTCGTTCGCAAGAAAGATGGCACGTTTCGTTTTTGTGTGGATTATAGGGCGTTGAATGCGGCTACCACTCCAGATCATTTTCCTATTCCGACTGCAGATGAGCTTTTCGATGAGCTCAACAAAGCTCGTGTATTCCCCAAACTTGATCTTCGCTCTGGCTATCACCAAATTCGTATGCATATATCGGACGTCCATAAGACGGCTTTCAGGACACATGATGGCCACTTTGAGTTTCTAGTGATGCCGTTTGGATTGCCCGAACGCCCCGTCTACATTTCAAGCGGCCATGAATAGCATCTTCCTCCCCTTCCTTCACCGGTTTGTCATTGTATTCTTTGATGACATTTTGGTCTACAGTAGTTCTATGGATGACTACACTACTCACCTTGAACAGGTTTTACATGTGCTTCGTCTTAATTGTTTTTACATTAAGCTTTCTAAGTGCTCGTTTGGGGTAGATACCATTGATTATCTGGGTCATATCATCTCTGCGGGAGAGCTCTGGGTAGACCCTACCAAACTGGAGGCGATGACAGCTTGGCCTACACCAACGACAGTTAAGCAATTGCGGGGTTTCTTGGGCTTGACTGGTTACTATAGACGGTTTGTCAAAGATTATTCTCTGATTGCTTCTCCCCTAACAGATTTACTGAAAAAGGAAGGTTTTTCGTGGTCTACGACGGCTGAGGCTAGTTTTTCGACTCTTAAGAAGGCAATGACCGAGGCTCCAGTGTTACATCTGCTGGACTTTGATCTTCCGTTTACAATAGAAGCTGATGCCTCTGAATTTGGGATTGGTGCGGTCCTTCTCCAAAATAACCACCCATTGTCTTACTTTAGCAAGAAGATTGGGCCTAAACGACGGATGGCTTCAACTTATCATAAGGAATTATATTCTATAGTCGAATCCGTACAAAAATCGCGGCAATACCTTTTGGGTAGAGAGTTTGTGATCCGCAGTGATCAACGAAGCCTGAAAGATTTGTTATCACGGGTAGTTCAAACACCTGATCAACAATTTTATGTCCGAAAGTTGATGGGATTTAAATTTCGGATTGAGTACAAATCAGGGGCATCAAACTGAGTCGCAGACGCGTTGTCACGCAGGAATCCGGACGGTTCAGACGAAGGGGCATCGCTACTAACCCTGTATGCTCGCCCATTGCCCATGCTTATCGAGACTATTAGGACCGAGAATTAGTCACTTCCGAATTTGATACAACTACATTATGTTGTTTCTGCGAATTCAGCGTCGGCTCATATCTCTGCTGCATATGGGTTTCTTTACTTCAAGCACATGCTTTACATCAGTAGAGACTCTTCAGTTCGCCTGGATATTTTGCGGGAGCTTCACGATGCCAAGATGGCAGGCCACCCTGGCGAGAAGCGTACTTTTGCACGAGTTGCTGCCTCATTCTATTGGCCAGGAATGCGGTCTGATATTCATTGATATGTGGCAGCTTGTGCAGTCTGCCAAGCGACGAAGTATATCACTGACAAACCCTCTGGATTGCTTCAACCACTTCCTATTCCAGATTCGGTGTAGGCTGCAGCGTCCATGGATTTCATAGTTGGTCTTCCTCCTTCGCAGGGTTATACGACAATCATGGTAGTTGTCGATCGATTGTCTAAGTATGCTCATTTTGGAGCATTGCCAACTGGTTTTGATGCGCCAAAGGTGGCAAAATTGTTTGTGCATACGGTGGTAAAGTCGCATGGGTTTCCTGAAAAACTACTGTCTGATCGTGACTCGATTTTTATGAGTGATTTTTGGATACAACTAATGACGCTTAGTGGGTCGAAGTTACAATTTACGACCGCTTACCACCCTCAAAAAGATGGGCAGTCTGAGGTTACTAATCGTTCTTTGGAGCAATATTTGAGGGCCTTTACATTTGAGCAACCACGAAAATGGTTCGAGTTCTTGCCTTGGGCAGAATTGGCTATGAATTGTAGTGTTAATGTCAGTATCGGGATGTCACCTTTTAAAGCACTATATGGTCGAGAACCTCCCAACATATTCGGCACTCCAGCTATGCCTGTTAGAGTTTGTATACTAGAAATCACGTTTCGAGTGATTGAATACTGTAAAACTCTTATTTTATTTTCCAATGAATAAAACAGATTATTTTTGTCATAATGTTGTTATGTTTTACATTTAATGGATGTTAATGCATGTTTAAATGTATAAGTTAACTCAACAAAGTCTAAGTCTTTATTTTAGTAGATCGGTTGAGGGCGTCGTCCACTTTAAGGTAACATGGTCAGTTCTAAACAATGAAAAAGGTGAATTTTCACAACCTAGTTGGAATTTGACTATCCATCGAGAAAGGTTGCAATGTCAGTCCGCATATTTCTAAGCCTTACTGAAATAAGATGACATTGGTGTGGTATAGCACCGAACGGATCTAACAGCAAGACTTGTCCTTATGCTATCAACTGAAAGGCGAGGTCTTGATAAATATTTGTTTCTTAATCAATGTAGGTTAGCATTGTGCATACGGTATTGATTATGCATTACTTTGACTTATCAAATGGTGCGGATTTTTCGTAACCCAATTATCCCGATATATTGGGTAGTGGTGATCAATATCTAGCGGTGCTAGGATTGCTATTATATTGAATCGTGCGCGAGCCGAGTCTCGTTTGATAATGTCCTCAAGAGAAGCCCGAAACAAGGTTTTATTATTCGGAACCTAGCTAGTTGAAGTTTGATTACTCTATGAATAATAAATAAGCGTTTCATGCTAAGTCTACTCTTGGAATTAATAAGAAGTTAATTAATTAAGTCCATAGCAGACATTAATTAATTAATGGACATTTTTATCTTAAGCGCGGGAAATGAAAGTTAAACGGAAACCCGGATTACTTGTAATTTCGGATTTGGATGGGGAGAGTTCAATATTACTTCTGTAGTGGCTGCTCGTAATATTCCAATTATAACTTATATTAAATTGTGGGTTCAATTTAATTAGTAAAAAGTAAATTGGATGAGCCCATATCCAAAACCTTCCATAGATCCCTGTCTGGGCCCAAAAGGAACTTAATATAAATAGGAGAATAAAGGAGACAGAACAATCACAATTTTTATACTTAAAATTTTTGAAATTTTCGTCCCCCTCTGAAGGAGATTTCGAATTCTACTCCCTTTCCCAAAAGGATTTCTTCTCGTCTTCTTTATTTAAGTCCTAGTATTCTGGTGAGATCAGCCCACACCGATATCGGAGTACAGTTCGGGAACCATAGAGAATATTTGTAGTCTAGTATTCAAAGCGTCACGTGGAGAAGCAGCTAGCCATCTTCAATTCTTTGGAGAATTAATTAGGTATTTTTCTGCTCCGTAGAAAAGCATGTTTTAAGTTTCAATATTCTTAAAGCATGATTAAATCAAGTTATGTGCATGATACATGTAAGAATTACGCGAATAGATTTTGTCTAAATAATCTGCTAAATAGATCTGATTATTATGTGATTTATTGGTGTGATTGATAATTGTTAAATTATGTTAATCCATGAAACACCGCTTCCGCTGCAAGTTTCATCAATGACTGCTAAGAATCCGTTGGTGGCAGCCACGTTGGGTGAGCGGACAGCTCTATTGAATCTCCTAAAGCATAACTTGGCTTTGGCCCAGCGTCGCATGGTGGACACGGCTAATAAGCACCGGAAGAACGTGGAATTTCAAGTTGGTGATCGTGTGTTACTACGTCTTCAACCCTATCGCCAGGTTTCGGTGGGTCGTCCTTTATCTGTAAAATTGGGTCGACGTTATTATGGTCCTTATGAGGTTTTGGAGAGGATAGGAAAAGTGGCATATCGGCTACAATTGCCGATCGGTAGTCGAATTCATAACGTCTTCCATGTCTCCTTGCTGAAACCGTTTGTCCCTTCTCTGTTGGATTCGGCGTTTCAGCAACTGCCGGAGCATTTTCGCCGAAGTCAGCCTCTTGAAACTCCCATCAAAGCAATTGGGGAGCGTACTACATTGGTTGACGGTATCCTTCAACGCCAGTGGTTGGTTTTATGGTCCTCGAATCCCACGAAGCCTACATGGGAGTCGAAGTATTTCCCGAATCTTGTCCTTGAGGTCAAGGACGTTGTTATGGGGGGGAGAATGGATAAGGACCTGCATGAGCCACCCCATACACATGGTGACGAGTCACGGGGGAACAGACGTAGAAGATGAAGAAGTCAACAAACCAAACGACGACGAGGAGCAGCCTGTGACCGCAAGACCAGGACTACCGAAGCGTAAGGGGGGCATGCCAAAACACCTCGCTGATTATGAGCTTTATTAGAAAGATACCAATTAATTGTTTTTCATTGTTTTTCTTATTTTTGCTACTTTTTTCCTTTCGCTGGACCTTTTTAAATTAGGATAGATTTACTAAATCTTTTCGGGTTTTCTTCTTAATTCTTTCCCGAATCGTAGAGTCGAATCAAGCAGGGTTGCAATCCTATAAATAATAGGATCCATTAGAGAGTCAAAATCATCGAGATATATGAAATAAAGTTTCAATTCTCGAAGAACCCCGTTTTTTTCCCTAGAACTTCAACTAGGAATTGCTATTGTTTTCTTCAATCTCTCGACAAACACAGGTGCTCAAACTCTGATAGGATTAAAAGCCTATCAATGTTTGCATTTGATTTAGATAAATAGTCATTGTCGGTGTCATGGTGTCTCATTCACTGTGTCACATCCTTAAATTAATAGTACTCCGTATTTATAATAATATATATACTCTCTCCGTCCCGCTTAAGATGACACGATTTCCTTTTTAATTTGTCCCAACTAAGATGACACATTTCCATTTTTAGAAACCTTCTCTCTCCAATTAACACCCTCAACCATTTTTTCGAGTATAGTACTATTTTGGTCCTTAACATATGGCCGATTTATGATTTTGGTTCAGAATATTCACATTTTGTTCAAAAAGTAAGTCCAAAACAAATGAAAATTGGTATTGTTTGCATCCATTTTTGACGGAACCGTTAATTTTTTACGGTCAATAGTCATTTAGCGAAAATTTGACCAGCTTAGACTTAATGTGAGATTATTAGTTGGTTAATATTATGTTAATTATTTTGCTAAATAATTGAATATTAGCATTTGAAATAAAAAAAAAACAAATCTCTTCTTTCTTCCAAAATCCATTCTTCCAAAATTTTCTAAGTCTGAAAAATACGAAATGTCACTCTCTTTTCTATCTTCTCTCGCGTCCCTCTCCTAAGAACCCTAGCTCCGATTCCGACCAAGAAGCCAGATTCTGACCGATTATTGTTAGTTGTCATGAGTTGGATTACGCCCAACTCGCTGTTCCGTCACGCCAACGGTCTCGGTGAAGTGAAACACGCATACTCGAGAAAGAGGAAGACGACAGAAGGACGTCCGCCTGACGAACAAGGAGCGTCGGCTTCATCGGATGTTGTGGGTTCAAACCCTAGTTCTTCTCCTCCGGTTCCAGAAGTTCGTTGTTCTCCGATTCCAGAAGTTGAAGATGAACCCTAGTCCTTCAGTGGACGACAATATTTTTTTGTGGATGTAACTATGGTTGTTTTTGAGCGTGTATCAGGTGTAAATGGCTTATGAGAATAGGACTCTGTTGTTTTTGATGCAGTACCTGACTATGGCTTTTTGATCGTGTAAATGTTGAGGACCAATTCGAAGTAAAAAATGAATATGAATGACTACTTTGTATTGTATTTTGTTGTCCATTTATTGGTTCAATTTGATGTCAGTTTATTGACATAGTTGACGAAGAAACAATCACATATGAAGAAGCAATCCCATAATGTATGAAACCAACATCACTTACAAAATTTTGTACCTGTAAGTCTGCAATTGGTGTTCGTAAATGTTCAGGACCAAATGGAAGTAAAAAATTTATATGAAGGACTACTTTGTCTTATATTTTAGGATTGTCCAATTAGGGCTTTCTGGCGATTTTTCTAAGAAAATTATGAATGATTCACTTCAAAATTCAAATACGAACAACAGTGTTACAACAACAACAAATTCAAATTACTTATCTACTTCAAAATTCAAATACGATTCACTTTGCAAACACTACATCAAATTACTTGAATATACACAAAAGTGTTGCAACAACAACAAAACAAAGAACAAAGCTCAAAACATTCACTAATTTCTGAATTTTTTTCATAATTTCGGTAAAATTCAAAGCCAGCTCCTCAAAATCGGCACCACCGACTGAGGCTGACGAAGAAGAGGCCCGAGCTTCGACATCACGATTTGGCTCGCACCACTTGAAGAAACTGTATTCCTTCCTCTCACATACGAAGTAAAGCTTCCCTCTCGACGGTTTGCCTTGTCCGGTGACAATACGGAGCGTCACCGTCTTCTTACAATAGCAGAGATTTATACAATGTTTTAAAAATCGGATCGGCCGGCGGACCGGCGAAGCTACTGATTCATGGTTCAACCGGTCCAACCGGTTTAATCACTGGTCGAACCGTTATACTATTATAAATGTGTGTATATATAATTAAATAATATACCAAATATTTTTAGTATATCCCAAAAACATTACACCTCCACCTATAAAAGTTTAGTGAATGATAGAATTTTATTAATTATTTTATTAATAAATATGATTAAATATATAAATTATACTACTAGTAAGTTATTGTAAATAAAAAATTTCAATAGTTTATGTATAAAAATAAATAAGTTCATAGTATTATTTTCAAAAATTAATGCAGCAAAATAATATTATACATAAAGATATATTAATAAACATGAATTAAAAATATATATTGAGTAAATAGTATATAATCAAATAGTATTACACTTGGGTAGCGTTCGGTTGTCATGACTAATAATCATGAGACTATCCATCTAGGATTAAGTTGTGGGATTATTTTAGTTGGAGGGGGAGGCTATGACTAATTATCATGAGACTATCCATCTAGGATTAAGTTGAGGGGGTTAATCTTATGAACCAAACATGATACATATTTAATCATGAGATTTAGTTTTGCCAACCGAACACCCCCGTCAAGTATAGTTAATCACATATTCATAATATACATATACGTATTATACAAATAATAATAAAACAAGCAGTTAGTGATACATAAATAAAGTGGATGACAATTAAATATCACTACTAATTACTTTGCTATTTAACACGAATTATTAGTTTATATAGATTAAATATTTCGTGTTTAATATATAAAACTAACTTATGTTCATATTTTTATCAATAAGTCCTTGTAGTGTAGTGGTAGAACTGTTGATAAGTTCATAATGAACTCTTGAGTTCGACCCCTAGTAAGGTCGAAATTTTAAAATTAAATTTTGAAAAGCTTTAAACCGGTTTCCGGCCGGTCCTGTCCGGTTTTTAAATGTGTAGTTTATCTCACTTTTAGTAAAGTTAGGTTTATAAGTACATAATTAGGCATGGGTTAATGACTTTTTCTTGGTTCTAACAAAATCAACCCTTGTAGAAGATTTACTTCTAAATTCTCCATTCCACCATTTTTTCAGTGGACCACCTTTTCATTTTACGAGGAAAATTGGGTGAATACACCTACACTTTTTTGAGTTAAAATTTTCATTTTGAAATTTTGCATTGGTTCAATTTTTGTGTTTCAATTATTAATAGAATCGAAATTACACAATATAATTTAAATATTTACCAATCTCAGATAGAATCGAAATTACCCTAGAAAGTGATGCCCACTTTGATGACCTAGGTATATAGATCAAATGGATGCTTGCTTATTATAGTAAGAATTAAATGCACCTTCTCATTTTTTTTCTTATCTATGTATGCATAGATTTAAAGTAAATATTTAAATATTGTTTGTATTTTCATTGGCAAAATATTCCCACGAATTATTATATGTAAATATTTCAAAATGATTCATAGATATAGTAAACTAAAATTCAAATTACTTCATATAATCATATTCCGAAAGGGTAAAGGCCAAAAATAAGAAGACTGTATTTTTCATTCACTTTATTTGTGTATGTCCTATTTTGATAGCATTCATTAAAATCCTACAATTAGGTAACAGTCATATTAGCTGTATTCAAAATTTCATGTCAATGGAAGTATGTATGCTTTGGCCTTGGACTAATGTTTTCTTGGAAACATAGTATTTAAAAAAGTGTCAATTATTTCTATAATTGTATTATCATTCAACTGGCAATATAGCATAATTTGCATTGCATTGGTCAGATTATATGCATACACTTATTACTATTGTTTAAGATGTCTGCTTTTATTAATTTGCATGTCCTTTAGTTTTGTTACATGGGTGTCTTGTGTTTCATGTACCTAGTAAGTTTTGACACCTATTCTCTATATGTTACTATTAAATTGTGAATATGTTCCAACAAGTCTTTGACACCTAAATTGAAAGTATATAGTAGTTAGTAGATGATTCGATATATCTGGATAAGTGAAATGGGAATCGATACATAAATTACTCTAATAATTGTGTTGCCAATTTTTTTTATATTTCGAAATACTTCTCATTTAATTAAATGAGCAAAAATGTGATTGAACTATTTTCATTATACGTTTTACCCTGATGAGAGGCTTTTTACTCATTGGAGAATGATGACAATTGAGGAGAGGCTTTACTAATAGGAGAGTGAGAGTGAGAGTGAATCATTTGGTGGATTCCGTGGATTATATTGGGATACATAAACTTAATTAGTTCCCAACATATATACATGTTATGTTATTTTAATTTTCAACATTTACCAATCATGATATACATTTACCAAACATACATGAAGTTATGTTATTTTAATTTTCAACATTTACCAAACATACATACCCAATAATTTTCAATTTTATTATACATGGTGTGATTGGTATTCTTCCTATATACTGATATGTTATAATGCTCCAACCAAATAATGAGGTTAGGTGATAGTAAAAAATTGCATATATATATAGAGACTGAGAGAGAGTAATAATGGAGCTGTGATAGAAATTATTGTTTTCCCCATTTTAATCAAAGTTAAAATTCAATATTACTACCAAACACACAAACTTAGTAATTTTCAATTTTCAATTCTACATTTACCACACATACAAACCCAATAGTTTTTAATTTCAAATTAAAAGCTCATGTGACCTTCTTGAACAATTTGTTGATAAATAGTACTCCCTCCGTCCCAAGGTATTAGACCAACTTTCCTTTTTGGGATGTCCCAACATATTAGACTCATTTCCTTTTTTAGCAAAAAGCATCTATCTTATTTTATTCTCCACCTACTTTTTTCTCTCTTCTCTCCCCTACTTTTTCCCTCTCTCATACTTTATTCTCTCCACTTTAACTATTTAAATATCACTTCCTTAAATTATGTGCCCAAAAGAAGTGAGTCTAATACTCCGGGACGGAGGGAGTACTCCTTCTTCGACTCTCCCCTCACTCTCATTCTAACTCTAAACTCTTTACTCACCCTCTCTCACACACTCTCCAACGCCGCGGCCACCTGCAGGTACTATCCGCCTCCGTCCCTCCCTAAATTTCGATTTTAATTTTTTTTTCTTTTTTCAATTTAGTGTTTAGAGAAACTTGTTAGAAGCCCCCAAAAAATGGAATCAAAGTCATTTGTTTTTTATTAACACAAGATTTTAGTGACGTGGTAAATAATCTATACCAAATTTGTTTATAAATGAGCATTTCAATTGTACTAATCTATTTTTTTTCTTTTGTATGTGAAGAATCATGGGTAAAAATATGATGATCACTTGCTTCATGATACTGTTGTGTACACTTGAAGTCATCTGCGTAGAGCAAGTCAACTACACTTTGCTACACTCGGCTGTTCCAAAAGGGGCAGGTAATTAATTATACTTATATATTTTGTAAATATTGGAGTACTAATTATCATGATAATACTCATTAATTAAATTATTATTTCTAGTCTGTTTGGATGGAACTCCACCAGCATATGCCTACAGAGAGGGATTTGGAGATGGATCTACAAACTGACTAGTACTGTTGGAGGTATTTAAATCTTTCTTTAATTAGTAATTTTACATTATATTTTAATTAATTATGAAGTTTATGATTTCTTGTGTTGATTTAAAATTCCCATAGTTCCTCCCTGTTGTTGTCCAAATTTGATGTGTCTGATGGAGATTTTGTGCATGTGTCCTCAAATTAATTTCTTGGTCCTTTGTTCATGTTCATGTGATGATACATTTATCTTTTTTATTTTTTTCCCATGTTCTTTTCTTATTTTACTTTTTCATAATTTCAAGAGTTTTTACGAGTTCGGAATTCCCACAATTCTTGTGTTCTTGACCAGTTTAATTTGGTATGGGCTCTTCTCCACACCTTACTTTTTCACAACACAAACACTTAAGTTACCTTAGTCTGTCATTAATTAAATACGTTAATTATAGGTAATTAATTAATAAATTATTAATTTTTCCTAACGAATACTCATGGAGCATTTTGCAAAAGCAGAAAAAGTAATTCGTGTGTATAAAATATGGAACATTTCTCACCACACCTATTCTCAAATATTGTATGGGCCATTGTGTCAAACAAGCCCATATACATTTTCTCACTTATCAAACGCACACAAATTAAAAAAAAAAAAAAGCTTTTTCAAAGAGACTCAGAAACTATTCTCAAATGTTTTCTGGATGTTATTTTCTTGGCCTATCTTTGAATTCATGATTCTAGGGATTGGTACTACTTATTTGATAGTAAAATTTATCTCAACTTAAATATTACTCTTTGTAGTACATATAGTACAATATAATTATGGAGAAAATAAAAATCTTGGAGATGCTGCTTTTATAAAAATAGGGGTATTATAGTATATCATTAATTTGTTTCAAAAAAATATTTTGAGCATGTGTATAAATGTAATTTATAAATTTATTCAAATTAAAAAGAAATCTGGTTTTGGCATGTTAGGGCGGTTCATGGTGTGATTTGGAGGCAGAGACTAGCTGTCGAAAAAGGTCAATGTCCTATCTTGAAAGCACTGACTATGAATTTATTAAATATGGGATAACATTCAAAGGAATACTTGACTCAGATAGTCAATTTAATCCCGGTAAGTTTACAATTAATTATTTTAATTATAATTCCGGTATGTTTACAAAATTAATTATTTTAATTATTAATTTAACCGGAAGCTAACTATGCTTTTTTGTTTTTTTTAGATTTCTACAATTGGCATAAAGTTTTTGTGCACTACTGTGATGGCTCGTTGTTTTTGTCAGACGTCGACCAAGTTGATCCTGTAAGACATATAAATATATAAATATGTATTTATATATATTTATAATATTAGTATTTTTATCATCAATTTTATTAAATTATGTCATTTACATCAAAATAAATTTATTATTCAATTAAAATTAATTCAGACTAACAACATCACATTCCGAGGTGGGAGGATCTATAATGCTGTAATGGAGGAGATGCTTGACAAAGGAATGTGGAATGCTCACAATGTACATATATGTGCCTTAAACCAATTATCAATTTTTATATATTCATTAACATATATTCATAATTTTGATTATGTGTAGGCTATGTTGACGGGTTTCTCAGCAGGTGGATTGAGCACAATCCTACATTGTGATAGATTCCGAGCCCTCTTTCCAAATACTACAAGAGTCAAGTGTGTATCGGATGGTGGTTTTTTTATTCGCGGGTAAATCCAAAATTAAAATTAATTTATGTTTTACATACGCAATACAGATAGATTACATGTGAAGTCACCTAATTAATTTCCTAACAGGGAAGGTGAATTGGCAAACCAATCAGACAGCCATTTTGCTGGAGTGATTGCTGCAAATGTATTATTCTAATTCTTACTATTTAATTAATAATTAAGTTTTCATATAGTACACTAGATTAATTTGTAGTACTGTTTTTTGGCACAGGAACTTAGAGCATTATTGCCTAGTTCATGCGCTTCTAAAAGGGACCCCAATTTGGTGAGATGACTATAACTTGTTTAAATCATTTTCCTTTATACTACACAATACAAGAATCATAATCACATTTTAATGAAATTAATTTTTAGTGTCTCTTCGCCGAGTATTTGGTTGAAGATGTTGCCACTCCACTCTTTATAGCTGAATCAGCTTTTGATATGTTCCAGGTATGAAATTATAGGAGTTTGAATTGTTTATTGTGTACTGCAAAGTCGATACATATGTATGCATCATATTGTGTAAGAAGTTGTTGCTATTATTATTATTATTATTATTATTATTATTATTATTATTATTATTATTATTATTATTATTATTATTATTATTATTATTATTATTATCATCATCATCATCATCATCATCATCATCATCATCATCATCATCATCATCATCATCATCATCATCATCATCATCATCATCATCATCATCATCATCATCATCATCATCATCATCATCATCATCATCATCATCATCATCATCATTCCTGATGTATTCTGCTTGCCATTTAGCTTAAACATAATTTTTCATTCATATAAAAAGTACTCCAAGAAACAAAAATAATATTTGTCTTCTTATCCATCAAATATAAATAATCTCTACTGTTATTCATCTATGTCCAATTTAATATAATGCAGATTGCATACGACTTCATATTAACTATTCCTGGTCTGGATCCAAGAAAATGGGAAAATTGCTCACGTTCCTTGGAGCAGTGCAATGCTACACAAATAGGAATAATAAAAGGTAGTTTTAAGTAATTTGTTTTTTCCATTTTAAAATTGTGAACTAAGTAAATGTTAATTTCTCACCATTGACATTCATATTTTCAGATTTTGGAACTATTTTCAAGAAGACATTAATGAAACTCAATAACTCTTCGAGTAGAGGGGTATTTTTGGATTCGTGCTATCTTCATACACATATCTTGCAAAGCTATAACTGGATATTCTTTCCGGTACTTGACAATAAAGTAAGAATATTACTTGATATATACTAGTGTGATCAATTTTCTTATATACTAGTACTAATATTTGGTGTGACATACTATGTGATGCAGAGTGTAGGAAAAGCTATTGGTGATTGGTTTTATGATCGAAGTATATTTCAAGAGATAGATGCTCTTAATTTATATCCACAATATTGTTATCCCCTTTCAAAAAAATAATTGGCCGGTCTTCTTGTTTGATTATGCTTGATATGTATCTGATAGAGACGACCATTGTAATGTAAATCAATAATTTTTACATATTTTTAGTCTTCTCGTTGCTAGTTCTCTTTCCGTTCGTCATTAGGACTCTTATTTCTTGACGACACATATTTTATGAAATGTTAAAAATAGCGGGTGGAAAAAACTTAGTGGAATGTGAGCCCATGTAGTATATTAACGGACTTTAATTAGTTTGTTTATTTATTTATAAAATATTATGTAGTAGTATATGATTATTATCATAACTTATTGAAACTTTTCTGATTTGTGTTAATTGTAATACTCTAATAGTTATGTCTTCTTGACTGCAAACTTAAATGCATATTTAATTTTTAACATTAATGATTTAGTAACAGATAAAAATTTACGTATCACCTTAATTTAGTAACAGATCCATCTAAACTAGTATTTTCATATAAAGATTAATAAAAATTATAGTTGAACCATTGTGAAAAGGAAAGATTTATAATGAAGTTCAAATCCATGATCAAGATAGTGACAGTCCTTGTAATATGTGCAACAATTATATATGAATCGAACTCATATACTCCGCCAGGCTCCGATTGCTACAAAGACTTGCAGCAGAATTGTGTTGATACGGTTCGTGAGGCGATATGTGCAGGACCTAACGGTCCATACGAAGAAATAATACATAGATGTAGCGGCCCACTTACTGCTAGAGTTGATAGTGAATGTTTCTTCCAGACATTGGCCGTCGATGTTGGAAAAACTTGTAACCTGAGTCGTGAAGATTCAATAGCTATGGCAAGTCTAATTTGGAGATATGTCTATGATGGACCTGGAGCTACGTGACTGCACCACCAAACTTTTATTACTACTAAATAAGGTGTAACAAAAAATAAGTATAATAGTTCTATTGTAAAATGGTGTGACTCAATGAAATATATTCTGAAATATGGTTGGGTATTACCAAATTAATAAATGAACACTAATACTTAATTTACTTTATTATTTGATGGATACTTACATTTCTGGTTCTTTAGATCTAGTGTTAATTATCATGAATTTATTTTTCATAATAAAAATTATTGTATCTGTAGTATCTTATGGACAGTCTAGTTTCCATTCTAAAATTATGTTATTGATTGATCTTGACTCCATTCCGATGTGTACTTATCAATGGCCTATTTTCCATTAAAACTTCAATTAATAAATTCTGAAAACAACGAAAGTGAGTGTTTGAAGCTTATTATATTATGGTTAAGGCATTTTGATAGAAATCCACGGGTTCCATCCTAAAATCAATTGGTGATAGGAGGAGTGGCCCATGAGATTTATATACTAGTTTCAGTATTCTCTTGACACCGATGTGGGACAGTTATATGTTACTCCCTCCGTCCCAGTTTAGGAGTGCAATTTAGTTAGGGCACAAGTTTTTAGAAATTGTTGGTGTGTGTAATAATTGAAGTGAGGTAGTGGTTGTTGGAGTGTATAATAATTGAAGTGAGGTAGTGGAAAGTGGGACCATTTTGACTTTTTGTATGTTTAAGATTTTGCTTTGTTTTATTTTTATGAAAGTAATGTCATCTGAGTGTAAATTTCATCAACAATGAGGTCAAATTTTATGTCCAAATATGGTAAATTCCAAATGGAACTCTTAAACTGGGACGAACGAAAATGACAAAATAAGACTCTTATACGGGGACGGAGGATGTATTTTTTAGTTTCAATTGCCAACACATTTGATAAGTATTTCGTATGTGTAAGTTTTGAATTATCATATATATTGAGATATTTGATGTGATTGTAATGGGCTAATGGCCTTGCAAGCATCACATAAATGATGCCTAGAACATATAAACTTTACCAGGATGCCTCTTTAATTTTTTACGAAATAGTAGTTCAGAGTTTGTTGAGGATTTTTTTGTGTTTTGTGTTTAAATAGCGGTTTAGAGTTTGTTGAGGATTTTTTTCATTCTTGTTTTGTACACTCTCTCGATTTGATTAAGCTCAGAATAATGCTAATTTACGTTTTCGTAACACACAATTCTTCGAGCAATTCGTTCTTTCATCCACCGCATCACTTCATTTCTTATAATTACGTGGACTCAATCATAAGCATGTAAAGTTATTACATACTTATGATGATTTGTTGATGATTGTTTAAGTATTTCTTTGTTTAAGGTTAGACTTATTTATAATTGATAGACCAAAAATAATACTAGTAATTTTGATGATTTTGATCCATAAATTCACAGAAAGTATTTATAGAAAAAATTAGGAATGAATATTTATAGAAAAAATTAGCTAAAAAGTATAAAATAAATTAAGATCAATTAATATAGTATAAAAGAAAAAGAACTTATAGAATGAAATGTCTAATTAAAGAAAAAGGAAAAGAACCAACGGGTTGTATGGTAGCACGGAGTTGTGGTGACCTTTAGGTCACGGGTTCAAACCGGGTAGAAGTCTACCCGCTGGGAGACGTTCTACCCTTTTTTAATTGTGATTTCTCGTGCCATTATAGTAATTGTAATCTACACTAGTATAATGACAGAATATATTTAATTTGATTTTTGTCTTGATTATGTTACGAAGAGTTAGAGAGAAACTTATATTTTGTGTTAATTGTAATGACTCAGATCTAGGGGTGAAAGTTCGGGTACCCGCGGGTACCCAAACCCGAAAATTCGGGTACCTGAACCCGAAATCTCAAAAATATCATACCCAATACCCGACCCGTATGTGAATTCGGGTACCCTAATACCCGATGCGGGTACCCGAACCCAACTAATCGGGTACCCATAAACCCGGAATTATTATATTTAAAATTTATTCTTTTATATAAATTAAATTGTGTTGAGAATAGAAATTATTAAAAATAACACCATACTTATACTATTTATTGACTATGATTCTATATTATATAAAATAGACATTAGACAAATAGACACTACTTAATTTTAAAATAATTTTTTTTTTATATAAATTGAAACATAAAAGAGATTAAAATAATTTTTTAAGACATTAAATGAACATGTAAATAAAATGGAGAAAGCATAACTAATTAACTATATATTTTCAAAAGATAACAAGTAAGAACATAAATAATGCAACATGAACCGAACAATGAAATGTCAAAGCAACCAAACATAATCTAAATAATGTCAAAGCAACCAAACATAATCAAAATAGTAAACTAAGAACTTTATAACCCAAAAACTAAGATTCATGCCATTCAATTCATCTTTAAGTGCTCCTCATTTTGTCATTCATCTGTGACTTTGTGCAGGCCATCTCTCCGATGGTAGCTACCAATACTACATAAATAAACAAGAAGAAATGAGAGAGAGATAATAGTAAGAACAAATCTAAAGAAATGTACTTACCACTTTGAAACTCTTTTTGTTGATCCTCTTCAGATATGTCTTCTTCATCTTTCTTTTCTATATTACTAGTCTTCAACCAATCTCCGGCGCAAATCAATGCCTCAACCATATTGCAAGACAATGAGCTTCTATACGCGGTTAGAACACGACTTTATGTACTAAATACAGATTCAGAAGCAACACTAGAAACTGGAATTGCCAAAATATCTCTTGCCATCTCACTCAAAACATGGTAGCGTGGATTCTCCGACCACCATTTCAAGATGTCAAAGTTATCCACATCGTTCTTTTATACTTTGTGTTTATTTTCTGTGAGATAAATAGCGAGCTCATTCGCATTGTTGGGCTCTTCATCATCCTGCAATGCCATAAGACTAAGGGAGCCTCGACGATCCGACCGACCATAACGAGGAGGTAAAGTATCAGTAGCAGACATATTTGAAGGTATAGTAGGATTCTTAGTCTCATGTTGTGCTCGATAAAATTCAAACAATGCATTCATGGAGTTTGTCACCTCTTTTACCATATCAACCCCACGTTCAACTCCGTAGATTGACTTAAAGCACGTCTCCAAATGTTTCATCTTCTGTCGTGGATCAAGTACAACAGCAATGTATAAAATCTTATTCATCTTAGGATTTAACTCTGTTTCCTCCATCCAATATTTTCCAATCTTCAACCTTGAAATTGAAAAAAAAAACGTGATCATGTAATACACAAAAAAAAATTAGTAGAAAGTAGAATTATTATACAAACTAAAATATTTTGGTTAATTGTTTACCTCATTTTGGTAGCCATGGAACTCACTTCATATTCGTCATTATTCTCCAATTCAATGATGAGATCAAAGACATCACACATCTCGGCAAAAAAATAAATGTGAGGTAGGTTTTTTTGTGGCGGAGATGAGGAGAGTCAACTCGTAGAACTTCTTCAGGTATTCCATCATCTTTTTCACATTTATCCAATCTTCTTGTTCAATTACTCCTATGAGAAGTTCATCGTGTTTTTTCTTCTTCAATTCTTCACCAAAAATGGGATGCATTTGCCCAAAGAGCGTGAATGCCTCTTCGTACTGTACAGTCGACTCTAGCATCAAATAAGTAGAGTTCCATCTAGTTGGAACATCCAAACACAATGACCTCTTGCAATCAATCCTGTCTGAGAGCATATTCACGACTCTATCCCATTGTGTACCTCTTTTTGGTGAACTTTTGAGCCACTTCATTGCCTCTCTGATTCGGCGCACAGATATGCCAATTTCAGCCAAGCCATCTTTTACAACCAAATTCAGTACATGAGCTACACAGCGCATATGAAAGTACCTGCCATCCAAAATATTCGTGTTCGATTTGTCAAGGTGAGACTTGATATGTGTAATAGCCAAATCATTTATGGCTGCATTATCCATAGTGCAAGAAAAGAGATTTGTCAATCCCCAGTCCTTCAGTGATGTGACTATAGCTTCACCGATTTCTTCCCTCTAGTGACCTTCAATCTTAGAAAAACTTAGTATCTTCTTGTGCAGTTTCCAGTCTTTCTCGATGCAATGTGCAGTAACACAAATGAAGCTTGTGTTCACCGCAGTCCAACAATCACTTGTGATAGATACTCTTCCCATGCCTTCTTTCTTGAAAAATTTGTGCAAACCTTGTTTGTGCTCAAGAGACAACCTCACACAGTCTGCTCTTATTGTTATTCTTGACGGAATGTAGAACTGTGGACACATACTTTGAACAAATTTTCTAAAACCCTCGTGTTCCACAAATCTGAAAGGGAGCTCGTCGAGGATGATCATCTCGCATAATGCTAGTCTGGTCACCTTTTGATCAAACTTCCAACTTGTCAAAGATGCAGTACCACCATTTTGATCCATGGAGTAGTTCAAAACAGTTTGACCTTGATTCGCTTGCGATTTGGATAACCTCTTCAAACATGCAACAGTATGGTTTTTTAAACCATTGGTGCCGCCGCGTGGATCGGCTGCAATCAAAGTACCACAACGCTTGCACTTTCCTTTGAGCTTTTTAATAGGAGGATCACCTAACTCAACCCACACTTTGTCATAATCTTTCCAACGTAGAGATCTTGATTCCCGATGTTCCTCATCTTTTCTTTTATTCTGAGCTTGCGTAGTTTGTGTAGATTTCTCCCTTTGATTTTCGTCTTCTTCTATATCTCTTAATACAAAACCGTTGTTCAAATTATGCTCATTGAAAATCGTATTGTCATCCCCTTCCATCCTAAGCAAAACAAACTAAAAAAAAATTAGACAACAAGTTCCAGTATTCCACAAGTAAATTAAAACCATTAAAAAGTAATCCATAATCTCTAAAAGCAATATATATATATATTATTAAATGACACGTGGCATTAATCTAACCGTCAGATGACAAAATCGTGGGGCTAGGATTAAGAAAGAAAAAGGACAAAAGATATGAAAAGGATTTGAATACATCCCTATATATATATATATATATAACATATATATGCACACGTGACTACTCTTATAACCAACAAGTTACATGCAAAAATAACAAAATATAAAGCATGTAAATTGATTAGGTGTAGATCTTAGAGTTTAGTGTGGTCACCGCCAACCATGAAGGAGGTAAAACAATAAATATGCAAACATGAAAACTGCAAAGAAAATAAAAACCATCCTGATCTAGTACAAACGGAAAAAAGAGAGCAGCAACAGCGGTGTGAAGGAAACTTGAAAAAGTGAGGCACACGAAAAATTTATAAATATACATGTGATTACCCTAGATTTACCCTATATTTACCCTACGAGCCATAGGCCCTATACTAAATAAAAATATTTATCACAAATACATAATTAATCGGGTTTAATCGGGTATTAGTCGGGTACCCTAATACGGGTTTCGGGTACCCTAAACCCGAAAATTCCTAGCATTAACTACCCAAACCCGTACCCGAACCCATAATTTCGGGTTTCGGGTACCCAAAACCCGTCGGGTATTGGGACTGGGTCGGGAATACCCGAAACCCGCGGATTAAATTTTCAGCCCTACTCAGATCGGTATGTCTTTATTACAAACTAAAATGCATTATATAGAATCTTTCAACATTAATTTAGTACTCCATAACGGATAAAAATTTATGTTTCAACATTAGTTTAGTAATAGATCCATCTAAAGCAGTGTATTTATATAAAGACTAATAAAAAATATAGTTGAACAAAATTTGTCAAAAGGAAAGATTGATAATGAAGTCTAAATCCATGATTAAGATGGTGACATTCCTTGTAATATGTGCAACAATCTTAGGTGAATCATATACTCCGTCAGGACCAGATTGCTATAAAAACTTGCCTAAGTATTGTTTTGATGAGGTTCGTGAAGCCATATGTGCAGGACCAAATGCTCTTATAAGGTATAATCGACTATACAAATATTTATTTAAAGTCCAATATTTTAATGCGAGGCTTTGATATATACTAACTTCATCCTAAAAAAAAGACTAGTTTTACCATTCTGAATTGTCCCCAAAAATTATACCAAAGTTTAAATATGAAATATTTTTAACCGATTACATACTACAAATAATGTGGATCACTTATCCAATAGCACTATTTCCACAACCTTTTCTCTCCCCCCCCCCTACTTTTTCTCATTTCAATCTTATTTACTAAATGTATATTAAAATATGTGCCATTTATAAATTTATCTGTTTTTTTTATGACGCAATATAATACTTCGTCACTTTATGAGGTGAATATGAAATAGAGGTTGAATGGAATATAACTTTATTTCAAATATCTCATCGACGTTATAATATTTGGGTAACTTTATACTCCATTTGTACCATACTAGATGCCACACTTTCCTTTTTAGTTTGTCTCATAAAAGATGTCACATTTTCTTTGTTAGAAAAAGCTCATTAATATAAATATACTATTTTCTCTCTCCACCTAACACACAAAACAACATCACCTAAAATTCCGTGCCAATTCTCAAGTGTGTCATTTATTATGAGACGGAGGGAGTACTTCTCTTTGAAATTTTATTTTGACCCCAAACAACCATTCGATACACATTGTTACACTCACTTTTTCTCTCTCTAATTAAACATGTTAACCAATAACTCATAAAATTCTGTGCCGGCTAAGAAATGTGTCATCTTAGACGGGTGGGAGGGAGTACAATAAAACTAAATTTTATTAGAGTATAATATAGTACATCATGTTTAATACTACATCCACTCCATAAACACATGATTACAAGAATATCCATCACAAATTAATACTACATCTACTATCACAATTCATTTACATTCACTTGCTGTAATACTGTTCTTCAAATGAGACTCATATCTACTTTAAATGGAATGAGGGGGAGTATTTATTTGAAAAGAAAATTGAATTTTAAAAATTAATTGAATATATCAATTCATACAACGTCTTTATCTAACAAAAGTGCAGTTTGTTTAAATAAAATAATTATATATCCTGATTTAGTGGAGTAAACTCTTGATAATTAGTACTAACAAATATCAACTAAAGCATGCAAAATTGAAATCAAAGAAATAAATGTGAAAAGGTGGTACATGCAATAGAACATTATAATGTGTGCAAATATCAACTAAAGGGTGCCAAATTGATATCAAATAAAACAAATCTGAAAAAGATGGTATATGCAACGGAACACCAAAATGGATTAGAGAAAGTTATTGAAACTTAACAAAACACCTTTTGGAAGCATAGTGTAGGTTTCTAGTGGGAGATTAAGTGGTTCATCTACAGAAATAGTATTTTTTTTCAATTTGGCTTCAGACTTGGCCATTGTAACCAGAGTACCTGGCCATGAGGACCAGCTCAGAACGGAAATGGGCATAATCAGACTCCAAATACTGTCAGTTCATACATTTGAGGAACTCAACAAACTCTGCATCGGAGTAGAACGTTTCTTATGTGGCATGTCTGAATAACCAGTAGGAAAAGTAATCTTGACAGTCACCCCTGCAGCAATCAAGAATGCACGATAATGAGAACTTATAAAGAATTATTGTGGAGGTTGCACGATAAAGAAAATTTATAAAGAATTATTATGGAGTTTAGTGTATAACCTTCATCAACGCGAAGAGTGTAGTTGGTCAGAGGCATGTGACAGTCCAATGGCCACACAACCATCTTCGTCCTCCAGCCAAAATACCCGGTCCTTGCTAAGGTGAAATACAGATCGTATTGTGCTGTCAATAGCCTCTCGATCACCATCAACCCCTATCTTCTTTGTGGTAATACCATTAGTTATAGCAATGAACCTTTCATCCAAACGTCTTTTCTTTATGACGCGACCTGACACTCAGAACATGAGGAAATTACAAATGGAGTTAGTACACAACATTTAGATGGAAAATTGAGCAAAGAAAGTGTATTTGATTGTGTTTTGGCTGGAGGACGAATATATGATTGTTCAACAATTGGACCGAAATATTTGGGACCCTACACTCTTCACCTTGATGAAGATGCTACACAAAACACACTTCACATGCCACACTCAGCCCAGACACTATCCCCTCCCGAATCGATCGCGAAAGTCTCTTGGATTATCTTTTTCAAGCATTGAAAGTGGGTCATCTTCGGTGGATTAGAAAGAATAATTAATATAATATTGAAGGTTTTTTGCATAGTTATTTACATTATAAACATAATTAGTAAATTGTTGAATTAGATGTCAAACATTAAGAAACAAAAGATAATAGTTGTATCTAGGTCCAACTCGCTGGGCTAGTCCACCGGGTCAATCCACCGGTGTGGTCCACTTGGGTTCTAAGCTAACAAAACATTGTTAAAAGATTATTGAAACAAATAATTCTCCAATCACAAAAAAAATCGAGAGAATGAATTGATAGTGAAAGCAAACATTATTTATACATAAATGAATATAATTTATCTTATAAAAAACTAATTTCAATACTATCCTCAATAACAACAAATATATATATAAAAAAACATCATCCTAAACAAAATGAAGAAGAAGTTGAAAATTGTAGTGTCTTAGTGTCTATAACAACACTGTAATATTTAAATATTTATTATTTACGAATAATATATTTAATTAATTATTTAAAAAAAATAATACATCCAAATCTAAAAGTTGCATTATCTAATAATATTATTTAGCTCTTAAAAATTAGTCAAAGTGCTTATTAAAATATCTAAATAAATATTCATAGCAACTACTTATAAATAATCAAATTCAAGCCTAATTTATAAGTATTTAAATTTATACCCAAAATTTATAAATATTCAAAAATAAGGCCAAAATTCGCCTTTTATATTGATATAGATATAGATATAGAATCATGACTCTTATTCGCGGATAAACTAAAATAAAAAAACAAGACTCCTATTTGCGGATGGAGAGAATACATATTAATTTTGACAAGATTTACCACCTACTACCACTTGCAAAATATAAATAATTTTGTATTAATCTGAATTTAATTTAAAAACTACAAAGTGGTTCAAATCCAAATACCTATAAAAATAATAGGCATTGTTGCAAATAAGATTATTTTATTGATAAAATTAATTTTATAATTCTATCAAATAGTCAATTACAATTATTTGATACGAATCAATTCTTAATAAATCAGCGAAGAGAGGTGTGCATGGTGCGTAACTCACAAGTCTCTAGGCCTAAACTTGTGAGGATTTGGGCTAACTATGTCAACATTAGGGCAACATTAGGGCAACATTAGTTTATTATAACCCGATCCAAAAATAAAAAACAGCCCAACAATATAATATTAGGCTCAAATCTAATAAGCCCAAGTTGTCTTCTCTCTTTCCTAAATCCTGAACATGCTTTATATGTCGAAGATTAGATTGGTTTGTATTCAACTTGACGTAAGATTTAGCGCGCAAAAGTTTTGCTAACAACACTTCATTCTAGCGCGCTCTCTTTCTCCTTCTCCGTCGCGCCATCACCAAAGGTGCGGCCTCCGACTGAGCAGCGTTGCAGCCACCCTCTGGCCTTGACCTGTCCACCACCATCGCCTCAGAGTGGCTCACCGTCTTCCAGGTTGGTGAACTATATCTGTGTGTATGAGAAATCGTCGTTCATAAATCAATTCGGTTTTGCTTTTCCTCAATATAAGCTGCTGATTTGGTTCGTATGCATTCAGCAATATGCAATTTGAGATTGTGAAGACTGAAAAGTATTGGCTGATCAACTGTATGGGAAATGGGAAGATGCTTAAGTAGAACTAAGCTTTCTCTTGTTCAACTGTGTGAACAATTTTATATTACATTCAATTAGTTTTAGCTTCTAGCAAGCAGCAAGACAATAATCCAAATAGCCATACTATGCTTTTTTTCTTTTTCTTTTTTGGACTTGGAGATTAAATGGAAGGATGAATATATATGCGTGGAATTTCTATTTATCTAATGATTGATAATCTGTTTTGTTTAACAGATTGTAGCATGTGGGTTTTAAGTTCTCATGACATTATGTAGAGTGGTGGTGCCGTGATCTTTCCAATATTATTACTAATATGCAGAGAATGTTCGATGTATTTTGTTCTCACTGCACCAAGCACTACTACGCACTTGCCTTCGCGCTCACCTCTCCTCGATTCTGCAACAACTCCTCGATCCTTCCTCCCTAACAGTCCTGCACTCTATCCACAAGGTACAAATCTGGAGATTGCCTTGCAAGTCAATCCTCATCAGCCCATGTTGCCTCATATATTCTCTCCTTTCTCTGTCATAATAAATTATTATAGTAGTAAACTTTAATTCCACCATCTCAACTCCTGCAGTGGTTCGGCTACAATGCAACAATGCCCGACCATAGCTACAATTTGGGAGACATGACACATGGATGTAAGCTAGAGTTGACGGTAAGGCACAAACCATAGGCCTAGTAAAATACAGTCCAATCAAAAAATTAACTTAGTCTAACAACAAAAATAATAAATTAAATAAAAGAATATATATATATACTCCTGACCCAAAACACACGTACATATATGTATTTCCAACCAAGTCTCACATACTAAATCTAAGTTGGTCCAATTAAATAAATTGAAATAATAGTGGCCCGCTAAGGAAAAAAAAAGAATGTACCCAAGCCTAAAAACTAAACATAAGAAAAAGAAATAGGAAGAAAACAATAACACAACATACTCCCATTCAAACCAGAAAAACTCTCCCTCTCCCTCTCCTCTCCCTCTCCCTCTCCCTAGCTCTCAAATTGAAAATCAAGTCACTGATTTCGTCTCATTCTATCTCAAATCGACAACACCAATTTTTCTCACTGACTTCGCACAAACGGTAAGTCTCATCCCCCAATTCCCCATTCTAAAACTTTTAAAAGATTTTAGTTTGTTTTTCATGAGGTTTGAAGAATTTGAATTGGTTCAAAGGGCCTATTACTACTGCAGATTAAAGATCGTATCTTGAGAAAATCTCTCAAAAAAAGGGTTCAAAGTGTTGTTATAATTTCTGTGAGTGAACTATCGTGAGTGAGGCACTTAAGCCATGGAATTGAGAATTGAGGGAAAAGAGTGTACCTCTGTTGCAGGGAGAGAATTTCAGATTTGAAAAAAAAAATAACTCGATGAATTAAGGTAGAAAAAGTTGGGTGTTACAATTCTCTTCATTACTTTTTATTGCTATCTTTTTTATTCACTTTTTCCGGGCCTTTTTAGTTTTCTGGCTTCTTTCCTTGCTATTCTTGATTGGTAGGTTGTGTTTCTTCATTGTGTTTTGAAACTAAACTGTAATATTCTGATATAGGTTGTGGCCGGAGTTCAAGGGTAATATTTGACAACAGTTTTAATTTGTTCCATTATGAATTTTATGGTGATGCTTTATTTTTATTCTTTCTGCTGCAGAGATTAAAAGTATAAAACAGAATTTTAGTGAACGGGTCGTGAGTACAGCTGCCTAGAGATGGCTATCGAATGCCTAGTGCTCGGTAACGAATTGTATTTATTCAGGACACTTTCTAAACTTTCCTAGAAACTGTTTTATCTTTAATTAATTGTCCATGTAATTTGGACAGGCGCGGGGCAAGAAGTGGGGAAGAGCTGCGTGGTTGTGACAATAAATGGCAAGAGAATAATGTTTGATTGTGGAATGCACATGCGCTACAAAGATCTTCGCCAATACCCAGATTTTTCTTTGATTTCAGATTCTGGTGACTTTACCAGTTCACTCTCTTGTGTGATCATTACACACTTCCACTTGGACCACATTGGAGCCCTTCCATATTTTACTCAAGTTTGTGGATATGAGGGCCCCATTTACATGACGGTACCAGACCCATAGTCATCATATTCACTATAGCAGTCCCCTTTTCCTCAATTATGTTTGGCTTTTTAAAATTGAAACAGTTTTTGCTGCTGTAGTATCCAACGAAGGCCTTAGCTCCACTGGCACTCGAGGATTATCGAAATACGCTTGAAAGAGGAGGAGAGAAAGCGCAATTTACTTCTGAGCATATTGCAGAGTGTATGAAAAAAGGTAGTGCAACTTTTTATGAACTCTCTATCTTTGTTTTGCCTCTTAGTTCAAGTTTATGCAAGGAAATTGTTGTTTTGCATCTAACAGAGTAAAAAGTATCGAGGAGGAGCAAATATATAGAATGAAAGCTATAAATAACTAAAGAATTTGACCTAGAGTATCCAGTCCAGCCTGAAACTCAATTATGAAATAAAATAACAAATATAGTGAATTAAAATCATATAGATACACCTAATTAATCAAGTTGTTGGTCACTTGGTTGCCAAGGGAACTTGTGGCACATGTAAACTTGATTCGGGAAAAATTTGCTAATCCGTGGGCTCATAGGATGAGACCATATTGCTTAGTGAGCTATGGGTAGGAACAGTTCAGTTAAACCAAAAATAACATGACAACAATTCAGTTCAACCACCTACATTTGGAGTACTGTGCCCAAAGAAACAACTATGCATATCACAATTAATAGTTACCTATGCATATCACAATCACACACACTCTACTGCTAGCAGATATTACACTGCTAGAACATTCACGGAGCAGGCACAAAAGAATCTCCCACTACATTGAAAGAGGTTAATCTATGGTTTACAAATGATAAAAATATACTTCCTTTCAACCTGTTGGCTGTTCTGTTTAGGTTTTGATTTGTATCACTTCAAATCGTTTTTTTTTGGGTATGATTTTACTTGATACCTGATAATCAAAGGGCATACTTTTGAGATTACCTTCTCTGGGCATAATTATCAGAAAGGAGCAGAAATGTTTGACAGTTAAGAGCATTATGTCAAATACTACTTACATCATTAAAATGCCAACTGCATGCCTAAAAACATTCTTTTTGAGAGGTCTTCTTTTTCTTGATAACTCTCAATTCGGTTTGCAATGTCATAACACCTTTTGTTTCCTCCTTCTCTCCTCAGTGCTAAGAACCATTTTCTTTTCTGCTTGGTGTCTCCTTAAATGATAATTATTGCTCAGTCATTCCCATCAACTATTTCTACAGGCGATCTTGTGGACCTTAGGGTAATAGAAACACTAAATAGTTTCCTTTTTAGATACTATTTTAGTTGACTCCTGGCATGTGCTGTTTGATTGTATGCACATTTTATATCTGTTATTTTTAGTAATCTTATTGCTCCTTTTTACATGTGCTACGGTCTATGCAAACTAGTGACTGCAGTGGATCTAAAACAGACTATTCACGTTGATAAAGACCTTCAGATTCGAGCCTACTATGCAGGGCACGTAAGGCTTTAATTCCTTGCTCCACTTGTGTTACTAATATCTCTTACACACACACACACACCACAAACTTGTGCTTCTTCTGCAAATGACCTGCAAGATATCTGTGTAAGGTTTATAATAATGTCATAATTAAAAATACCCAGCCTTTTCCCTCAAATTATATATTGATGTGTAGAGAATCCCTTATAGTTCCAGTCCCTACATAATACCCATCCATCCCGAGGTAGATGTCACACTTCCTTTTCTAGTTTGTCCAACAAAAGATGACACATTTCCTTTTTTTTTGATAAAGTTCTCTCTCACATTAATATATATATACTTCCTTTTTATGTAGTGTTGTTTTGTGAGTTAAGTGGAGATAGGATAAAGTAAGAGTGAGAAAAAGTAAGGGAGTGATGTTTCTATCACTTAGGGTGAAACAGAGGACGGAGGGTGTATTTTCTCTCTCCGTTTAACACACAAAACAACATTTTCTAAAATCTCGTGCCATCACCAAAGTGAGACATCTACCTTGGGACGGAGGAGTACATACTAAGGATTCAAATTTGAAGCAAGGCATTCTTTACTTCAACTCGTGAACCAAATGCTTAACGAAGAATATATCAATCACAACTCCATATTCTCAATTTCCAATGTCTTTGTAAGCTATGAAGTATCAAATGCTGTGTCGAGAAACTTCTTACATGTTGGTTTAGTATAATAGTATATGTATTGGTTGCACAATTGAATGAAACTTGATAGGGCTCAGTCCATCTGTAGAAGGTGCATGTCAGGATTTTGATAAGTATTTCATTACTAGAAACCTACAGCCTATCATGTTTTGTTCTATAACGCAATATTTACAACAATTACATACTGGAACTTTTGGTGTCTACTTATTAGATGGTTCATCTATGAAATTTAGATTGTTCTTTGAATATTGTCCAATTTGGCTCAGAATTGATACACATTTTTCTCAGGTTCTTGGGGCTGCAATGTTTTATGCCAAAGTGGGTGATGCTGCTTTGGTATATACAGGTGACTATAATATGGTGCCTGATAGACATCTTGGTGCAGCTCAAATTGACCGACTGCAGCTAGACCTTGTTATATCCGAGTAAGAAAAACTCTACATGACTATACACTGACTGACTAGAAATCCTAACTTGGCTAGGGATGCATATGAAATTCGCATGCTCTAGGACATTTTTTAACTTGAACGAACTTAGCTGGGATTAGAAGATATGTCAATAATTAGATGATTCATGAACTTCAAAGTGGCTGCATGGAGATTGGGGTGATGAAAGTGGCTGAATACACTGCCACAGTTGGCTGATCTTTCGTATTAATCCTTCTTAAGATGTCCTCATTTTTTCCTTTTAACAGGTCAACTTATGCAACAACATACCGTGATTCAAAATATGTCCAAGAGAGGGAATTTCTAAAAGCAGTATGAATCTTCAATCAGTTGAATTTTGTTAACCTTATATGCTTTGCTCTTTTGTTATATACCTTTATATGTTCTTATGTATCTCTTGTCATCACCCATAAATAGATTCTATTTACTAATTTTGGCGTTCTGCATTTGTTCTTTCTTATACCTGAACTGAAGCAATTATACTCCAAAGTATTAAATAATAAATCTCAGTTATTCACGCTTCAATTTCTCAAGGTTACAGTTATGAGTGGCACTTGTTGAATTGGTATACTTCCTCTCTTCCATAAAGCCATAAGTCTCCTCAGCCTTAGGAACATTTAGTTGCTAGGTACACCTGTGAATTGCTTGATGCAGAGTGGATGTTTGTCTAGGTGTTCCATATGTCATGTGCTTTCCCCCTGAATCGTATTTCTAATATGATGTTTATTTATTTCAGTGTGTATTTGGATGCTTAAATCTACATGTGATTGATTTGTCTTGCAGGTTCACAAGTGTGTTACTAGTGGAGGCAAGGTTCTAATTCCTTCAAATGCTCTTGGGAGGACTCAGGTTTTACTATTCGCAGCATAAATGTAAATTAGTTGATGCAATTAATTTGTTGTGCATTCCTGATTAAATTATTCTTCAGGAACTGTGTATGCTACTAGATGATTATTGGGAGCGGACAAACCTTAAGGTGCCAATATACTTCTCTTCAGGTAACCCTTTTTGCCTTTATCTTTTTGTAAAATTATTATGGGTTTCATTGGCGTGCTTGGAATAAAGTTCTTATGTGGTTTAAGAATTAGTGGGTGTTTGAATAGTATTTTCAAAATAAGGGTTTCTTTATCTTTGCACCACCATTGGAAACAGAAAAGCATTCACAGTGTGGTAGGAATCTTCCTGTGAATTTCTTGGTTTGAGGTGTTATATCAATTCAGTTTAGCTCATTTGTTAATTCCGCCTTCACTCTATCAAACAGCTCAAAGAGTGGGCACATGTCCATGAAGATCAGCTTTTTTTTTTTTCACTTCGTTGGAAATAGCTGAGTAAATACAAAAATTCTCAGGTTCGACCATACAAGCAAATCTGTACCATAAAATTCTCATCAATTGGGCAAGCCAAAATGTCAAGGACACTCATGCTAGACACAACGCATTTGACTTCAGAAACGGTAAGTCCGGCCAAACTCTGGATCTAATAAGAAGCAGCATGGATTTTTTTTTTCCAATGATGACCTCAAGTAATATGCAGGAGCCAGACTTTTAACGATGGGGGGCCCAAACAACTACTCCCTCCATCCATAAAAAATAGTCATATTTATGCACGACACGAGTTTTAATGAGAAAATGATAAAGTAAGACAAAGAATGTATAAAAATGTGGGTAAAGTAAGAGAGATGAGAGAAAAAGAGGTAAAGTATGAGAGGAAAATTTTCCATTTTTATAAATGGAACTATGTTTTGTGGACATTCTAAAATGAGACTTTTTTCGTGGATGGAGGGAGTATTAAAATTTATTGAATATGTTCAGTGTTCGGAAACAACTCGAACCAAGCCATAGAAAAAGTTGTGCGAGAGAAATAGATGATAAGAAAAATATGAATATATATTTTAGGGCATAGCATTGATATTAATTTTACTAATGTTATACAATATTATATATTTACATATTTATAGAATTATTTTTATTCTTAAATTATAAATATCATTCTTTATGAATAAAAATTTAAATCGTTGATGCGACTAGAGAGACAATCAATAAAAATAATAATGTGAGAAAATCAATAAATACTCTAAATGAATATGATAATGTGATCAAGAAATACAAAATCCTAGACTAGTCTTTCCAATAGGAGAAAGAATGCTTGTATTCTCTAGGATAGCAAGACCCATAAAACTAACTGGCAGCTCAACCCAATATTAATTGGCTAATGTAAATAATAGATGAAGAAATGAGAGAACAATGGTCAAGCATCAAGCACTGCTACGCACTTGCCTTTGCTCTCACCTCTCCTCGATTCTGCAACAACTCCTCGATCCTTCCTCCCTAACAGTCCTGTACTCTACTCTGTCCACAAGGCAGAAATATGGAGATTGCCTTGCAAATTTATCCTCATCAGCCCATGTTGCCTCATATATCCTCTCCTTTCTCTGTCATATTCAATTATTATAAATTTTAATTCCACCATCCCCAACTCCTGCAGTGGTTCGGCTACAATACAACAATGCCCGACCATAGCTACAATTTGGGAGATATGACACATGGATGTAAGCTAGAGTTGTTGGTAAGGCACAGACCATAGGCCCGGTACTTCACTTCGCCAATGTGTTGTATAACTTTGAATATAAGTATGAGGGCTGGGATGCCTGCCATGCGCTAAATACTAAATGAATATGTTGAATATTTATTTTTATACATTTACCTGTTGGTGATTAAATCTCATTATCTTATTTTGGCATCATCTTCCCCTCTGGGCGGAAAGTCCAACTCAAACCTTATTTAGATATAAACTGGAGATCGATAATCCTTCAAAAAACTTCTCTAATTTTCATGATTATCAATGATTTTCTAGAGCATGGGTGTTATCTAAACTTGTGCAACCTGTGTAAGTAAATATGTAAAAGTACCTTATATAATCTACTCTGAATTGTGATGTTGCAGTTAGGATTTTTGATCGTTCCTTGATAAATGCTCCTGGACCTTGTGTCCTTTTTGCTTCACCTGGGAACCTTAATGGTGGCTTTTCTTTGGAAATTCTCAAGCAGTGGGCTCCATACGAAGAGAATCTTGTCATGCTACCAGGGTATGATTGTTCTTTTCTAACATAAGTGATTTGCACTTCTACTTGCTCTGTTATTTTGGGAGGGGGGGTGGGTCTGGTTTATTCGTTTTATCTGAATGAAGAAAATGCAGAAGATATAACAAAGAAGACGATACCACTGTTATGAATATAAAGTTTCTTTCGTTGCTAAACTGATATAAGTCGTTTTAGACGATGCATATGTAGAATGCCCTTTTTTGTTTTTTACTATGTTGAAGATAGTCGCAAGTAATGATAGGTCATGGCAGGCCTGCCCGCCATCCACACAAGAAAAAATAAAGTTTTCATGGAAGACCTCCTAGGGATTAGGGACATAGGGCTAAAGAGAGAGCCAAAAAATTATCTTTCGTGCGTAATCTTGAATGTTATCAGTTCTGGTGCGTAAACTCGGGGGCGGTGCATGTATGCAACTTTGATCCCAAACTCTCTGTGTTTCCTCCAGATCTTGTTCGAATGGAATTATAGGAAGCAAATTGATGTCAGCCAAGATACCGACACAAATCAAGCTTGATGAGAATGTCAAAACCGATGTGCGATGCCAGGTTCTTACCTTCCTCTTATGATATACCATTATTTTTTCCTTCTCTAATAGCCCAAAAGGATGAAACGTTAGCAACTTTTTTGTTTTTGCTAAATTATTTAGCATGCTTTTGTTTTAGATTTAGGTAGGGTTCGAAGTTTTAGTATTTAAAGTGTCGATAATCCTAGTATTAATGAACAGAATAGTTGTGTTGTTTGTAGATTTTTGTATGAATATAAAATAATAAAATAATTTTCAATAAAGTGGTTATTGTATAAGTATTATAGTATGACATAGTCATTTAAACCATAAATATTGAACCTAATTGGCAATTTCGACTTGACTGTTAATTGCATAAAATTGAAAGGTTTGGTATTTATTTGCTACGCAGCCTTACAAGTTGGGTTGAAATTACAAATTTGGTCAATGTTTATGATTTAAATGATTATTATCCCATATTATGTTGGTAAACTAATTGGGAAGTTGTGAAATGATAAATATTTGAATGTAAACACACATTATATGCATTTCAAGTTATTGTTTGTGCTTAAATTCACACATTTAACTATGTCAAATTCAAGACCTTTGATGTAGAAGGCATAATGTTTGCAAATTCAGAGCTCCTTAACAAGCACAAAAATTTCACATTTTTTGGTGAAGTGCTTGTGTTAGAGTTAAAATTAGTTCTTATTTGGCCTTTCCCCAACCTGCTTTGCAGATTCATAAGTTAGCTTTTAGTGCTCATACCGATGGCAAGGGAATCATGGACCTTGTTGAATTTCTCTCGCCTAAGCATGTGCTGCTTGTACATGGAGAAAAGCCTAAGATGGCTGCGCTTAAAGAAAAAATAGAGTCTGAATTGGGAATTGAATGCTGTTATCCAGCAAACAATGAAACTGTGACCATTCCTTCAACTCATCACATAGAAGCTGGTGTGTCTGATGAATTTCTGCAGAGTTGCCTGACCCCCAATTTCAAGTTTTGGAAAACCAATGTTGGCTCGGACAAGAGAACACCTCCTATATTGCAGGTTCATGATGACCGAGTGGGTCAAGGGATGTTAACCCTGCAGAATCCTAGAGTCTTTACTCAAAATGAATTGAGGGACGTGTTAGGAGTAGAAAATCATCAAGTGAAGTTTGTTCATTGTTGCTCAGCAGCATATGATTCAGATATTAGCAATGCTGCATCAGATTGGTCGCCTTCGACGTCTCAAAAGATTTTTTTGCTGCAGCTGTTGTTCGGATTAGTTTCCGGAGATTTTCCTGATTGTATTATGCATGATTGCCAAAAGGGCATTCAGGTTGGGTCGTTTGTTGCCTCTTTGTGCTCGAGGGAAGAATGTCCGAGCAGCAACGTGGATGCACTACATTTTCGCTGTACATGGTCGGTGACTGAGGAGGAACTTGCTTGGAAAGTTATTTCACTAGTGAAGAATGTCAAGTTGAGCAGGGAAAGCACTTGATTATTTCTGAAATTTTTGATGGATTCTTGTGACATTATTTAAAGCTCCAGTGTTCTTGATACAAAAGAAAAAACAAACTTGAAGGAATCTACTTTTATGATCATTGATTTAGTGTCACTTCATCCTTGTTTGTCTTAGCTTATTCTACATTTGCTTTATCGAAATCAAGTTCAAGAATATGTTGAAAATATGCTTTTCAGGTTGAATTAAGAAATTCCTGGCAAATGTTAAACATGAAAACAATGTTTTATGTTATGTATAAAAATGATGGTTTACTGCTCCGTTATGATGGTTTAAATTATACATCCCATTAACTTTATCTCAATCATATTTTATTATAAAATTACTCTATCTTAAATTCTCAATTATGTTTTATTATAAAATTGATAGCAAATGTGTAAAAATAGGCTCACCCTCCATTGTATTTTTCAATTCACTCCTTCCGTCCCGGCTAAGATAACACATTTCTTAGCTGGCAAGGGATTTTAGGAGTTATTGATTAAAATGTTTAATTGAAGAGAGAAAAAGTTAGGGTAAGTGTTAAAAGTAGAGATATAAAGAAAAATGAATATTTTAATAGGAGTGAAAAAAAAGTGGTTGAGTGTGAGAGAAAGTTTCCAAAAAAGGAAATGTGTCATCTTAGGGCATCCGCAATGGGGTGGACGATGCGACGGACGTATCATCCGCCACTGCAGCATCGCGGACGATGGGTTACCCATAGTCCGCGCCCGATACATCGTCCGCGGACGATGCGCGGAGGATACCCATCGTCCGTCGCATCATCTGCCACTGTGGACGACGCGGACGATGTGACGCGTTTCCGTTTTTTTTAATTTTATTAAATTTTCAAAACCTATATATTCATCTCATTTCACTTCATTTTTCACTTCACTCTTCACTCTCAAATTCACTACATTTTCTACAAGCAAAATGGATTCCGGAGATTATCCGAATAGTCCGATGTTCGGTGGTGCACGATGGCCGGGTACAGAACCCGACGAATACCGGCCATTCGACACCAACGCCGAGTACGATCCCGACTTCAGCACCGATTCGTACGGGCTGTCCGACATGGAGCCTACCACGGACCACCGCCCATCCTCCGCCGCCGCACCTCGCCTCCGCCCCTCCGCCGCCACGTCTGGGCCCGCCACCAAGAAGAAGCGGACCAAGGCACGAGTCCAGAAGTTGTCTACCACAGAGGTGTGTGAAGAGTTCGCCCCGGGAAGGACGAACTACTCCGATCCCGAATCCATCGTCTTGACGAGATGTTGGATTGATGTTTCGGACGGTGTACGCCAACAACCAGAAGGTGACTGCGTATTGGGAGCACATCGCCGAGAAATACAACGCAGCCAAGCCGGCGAACGCGTACAAGCGCCACAGGGAGCAGCTCCGCAAGCACTGGGATCAAATAAAGAAGCAGGTAAATTTGTTCGCGGGGGAGTACGAGAAGTGCGAGAGGAGCAGGGCGGTGGCGAGAGTCTCGCGGATGTGCGGGACAAAGCGATGCAGCCGTACATTTCATTGTACGGCGATTTCAAGCATTACCAGTCCTGGGTGCTGTTGAGGGACAAGCAGAAGTTCGTTGGTGGTATGATTCCCCAATCGACGGCGGCGAGGAAGAGGGCGTCGAAGCGCACCCTCGATGATTATACAAGTAGCGATAGCGGCGCGTCTCCAATGGACCTCAACAGTCCGGTGTTCGATGATGAGAGTTCCGGCACACCGATGTCCTCCCGGCGTCCCCCTGGCGTCAAGGCTGCCAAGGGCAAGGGCAAGGCCACATCATCCTCCGCCGCGCCGCCTGACCAGGCCCCGTCGCCGACCCCGAGTTCGACGCCGTCCGCGACTTCGACTCGGCCCATGCGTACGCGGATTTGGCGGCCTCCTCCGACTACCGGACGTTGTTGGACGCGCACACCGCCCTCATGCAGGCGACCAACCCAGCTCAAATCGAGGGCATCCAGCGGATGATCGATGGTCTCAGCCGCAAGTTGGGACTTCTCTAGACTAGCCTTTTTTTGTATTTAGTGCTTTTTTTTTATTTCTTATTTTGTAACTTTTTTTTAATTAAGTAAATTTAGAATTTCCCTTTAATTGTGTTGTTTTTATATGTTTATTTTTCTTTTTACATTTGCAAACATAAAAATATAAATTTCAAATAATAGATAAAATGCTTAGGGTGTCGCTTAGGGCGGGCTATAGTCCGCCCCACTGCAGGTGGAATAGGAGGAGGATAAAATACTGATGTGGCGGTGCATAGGGCGTCGCTTAGGGCGTCCCATTGTGGATGCCTTTAGTTGGGATAAACTAAAAAGGAACACGTGTCATCTTAAGCGGAACGGAGGGAGTATATTTTTAAAATTTATGTCAAGTCAAATTGAACCTACTACTATTCAAGGATGGGAAGAGTATTTTTTTTATACGTTAAAACGTACTCTCTCCATCCCGACTAAGATAAAACATTTCTTAGCCGGCACGGGATTTTAGAAATTATAGGTTAAAGTGTTTAATTGAAGAGAAAAAAGGTGGGTGTAAGTATTAAAATAGAGAGAGAAAAAAAGATGAATATTTTCATACTAGTGGGAAAAAGTGGTTGGGTGTATTAATTGGAGAAAGAGAGTTTTCAAAAAATGAAATGTGTCATCTTAATGGGTGTTAGTATTAAAATATAGAGAGAAAGAAAATTGAATATTTTAATACGAGTGAGAGAAAGTAGTTGGGTGTATTCATTGGAGAGAGAAAGTTTTCAAAAAATGAAATAGAGCAAACTAAAAAGGAAAAACGTATCATATTAATCGGGATAAAGGGAATATTATTTATTTGTACTCCTACTATTTTTATGAGATGAAAACGGTACTATAAATAAAAGAAATTTAACAAAATGAAATCCTCAAAGGTGGGCTTTGCCCAAAAACCCTCGCAGCGAAAATACCGAGAATACCCCTCAACGGAACCCCCAAATCTAGTTAAGTGCTTCCACTCTCAGTTCCAAATCCCCCTTCCAACATCTATACTGCTCAGCTCTAGCACGAGAAATCACCGGAAATTCGCAACAGAAAATGGCGTCGGCGTTGCGATCCGCCATTCTCCGCCACATTAGGGTCCCCGTAACCCAATCCTTTGCCCTAAACGGATCCCGCCTCGCGACCGTCCGATCGATGTCGTCCCACGGCGACGATCACCTCGACAAGCAGGCAGTTATTGACCGAGTTCTCGACGTCGTCAAGAGCTTCCCCAAAGTCGATCCATCCAAGGTCTACGTTTCTTCAATTATTCGATTATTTTAATAATTTTCCGTAATTAGAATGTCAAGCATTTTGATTGCCTCGGTGATGTTTCTCGATTTGTATGAACGGAAGTTTTGAAATAAGGTTATCGTTGTGTATGATTTGTTTGGCAAGGTTGGGATGCGTTGTGTTATGTAATTCTATAATCTTTGTTTATGTTTATATATTGGTGAATGGAGATATAGTAAATAGAGATACGGAGCTCTAGGAATGAATATGCTGGATTTATATCAGGTGATTCGGATTGCCTGATTTATATTGTAGTAGCTGATTTCGGCACAAATTCCTTGTCATATTTATAATCACTCATTAATAACGTGTTGATATCATTTCAATTACTACTTATTTTAATGTTTAGATGTTTATATTTATTGGATACATTGATATTTCATAGTGATTCATGTTTACTTCTGAGCGGTGTGGACGGGGATGTTAAAACTAGAAAGGGGGTTGTAATTCACTGGCAATGAAGCATGTGTAGACTTCTCTTGGTTTGTTTGATGGTAATGCAGTTTGTTAGCTGCATTTGTGTGCTCTGATTAGCAGATAGGAACGATAGTGACTGTTGAATACAATAAAAGCTTCTTCCTGTAACTTTCCCTCCATGTTTTTCAAAAGAAGCTGAAAACTTTGGATTCTAGTACAATCTCTTGGAAGTGACCAATAGATTCTTAAGTCATCACCAATCGTATTTTTTTTACTATCATGCAAGGAGGAAGAAGTGAACAGAATGTAGTTTCGATTTGAATGATGCTTATTAATCCAAATTGTGCTTCATATTAATAGGTCGCCAATGTTGTTGAAATGATACAAAATGCTACAGGCACATAATGATGGTTTGATTGTTAATCCTAGACTTCACTTGAAGTATGGCGGGATACTGATGATTTGTCTATATGTAAAAGTGTTCAAACAAACATATGTACACTGTGGGAGTATCTTTGAAATGAACAGAAAACTCTCATATCTGATTTTTACCATGCTGTATTGTGGGAGTGTACTGTTTTACTACTGGATCTGAATAGGTATTGGCTCGAAATGAAAACATGTGACTTCTAATCAGAAAGCTGTACTCTGTTTTAAATAGGAATAAACAATACTTGTGCTGCTTGTTATAGATTTGCAATTGAATGGCTTCTTCACTTGTCATTCTGTTGTGTGTGCACATGCAGGAACTTCTGCATATAATTAAGTTCTTTATTTGATCGATTGATTCAAATGTTGATAAAAGTATGCTATTTAGTCTTTTCACAATTGGTTCAAACACAATGAATTGACCTTATTATCGTTTATTTCATACCACATCAAGGATCATTTCTTTGAAGTAGCAATTTTCGTAGAAACCATCATAATTTACATTTCTGAACTTTGTTGAGTAATCTTTAATCATAAATTTTGTGTTTTTTCTGGAGCTTCTCGTTCAGATTTAAGTCAGGATTATACCTCTTACACTCTCTGTCAAGTATTAGCATTTTTCTAAAGGAATTCGATGATCTGCATTTCAATGTCTATCATCCTGATATGCCATGCTGGGAATAATAGCTGAAGTCTGACTAGTTTCTTTTCTAATAACTTCAGGTGACTCCCGATGTTCATTTCCAAAAGGATTTGGGTCTGGATAGCTTAGACAATGTGGAGATTGTGATGGCTATCGAGGAAGAGTTTAAGTTGGAAATTCCGGACAAGGAAGCTGATAAGATCGACTCATGCCATCTTGCAATTGAATACGTTCATAACCATCCTATGGCTAGCTAAGATATGCAATGTTCCATAGTTTGGTGTTTTGATAACTTAAAAGCATGTATCCATCCGTCTTTGCACGGGAAATAATTTAGTTGTGCTTGAGATAAGATATCCCTGAGCTGGGGTTGAATGTTGGTGCCTAGTCTCTTCTTGTATTGTTTTTCCTAAGCTCATGTTACCCTCTGCTCTGCTGCAGTGACGATTAAACAAAATTATTGGCACAAAATTACATCTGTTGCCAATTTGGCACATCCTTAATTTACTCCCCTTGTATTCTTTACCTAATTTTACATCTAATTTCTGGTACTTACCTTTCTGAAACTTCTTGTTTATGGTTAAATTTAATTTCTTATAAGGAGTATTCAACTTCTTCATAAATAACATGTAGTCCTAAATTTATGCTCTCAACTTTCTTTGTGTACGTTTTTATGTTTGTACTGCCAAAGTCATAAGTTGGAACCTAATCTTTGCAACATTTAGGCTATCAAATCCTCATTTAATATGGAAGTTGGAACCTAATCTTTCTTAAAAAATTCCGGGTGACATTTTCTGACATAGAATTTCTTGCAATGTATGCAGAGTTTCGAGAGTTTTCAAAATTTTAGAAAAAAAAATGAGGATTTTGATGATAAAAAAATTTTGAAATTTTTTGGGAGCTCTGACCAGGATGAGTGGATAGTTCTGGAAATTATGATAATTTTGAAATCAAAAGTTGGATGCATGAACAAAACAAAAATAAGTACAACATAAACTTCTCAATTTGACTTTGTTTATTTTGGGTGGAGAGGTGAGAGGTTTAGAGGCAAATAAGTGAAAAGCAAATTTTCAATTCTCAAAAGATAAAAGAGGGTTTCTCCCCCATCCAAATAGAGGAGAATCTTTTATTGAATTAGACCTCATATAGTCACCATTGTCATTACTCAAGAATTCCTGTCTGAACTAGGCTATAACAATACATGCTACTTGTTGCACTCCGAGTTAAGCTTAGTCTTGTTTCCTTCTCCAGTGTGTAAGATGACTAGTCGACAATAGCCAGCAAGTCGCCAGCTTTGCAGAAACAGTGCCTTGTGTCTGTTCCCAGATCAACCTAGTAGTAAACCAGAAAACTTTATATAATCTTCCATATGTCAAAATTACAAGAATCAAATCAAAATTCAAAGCGAGGATTAAACTAATATAGTGTTCAACTCAGATCAACAGATCCAGAATACAGCATTCACATGGTTTGTTTGGATAGGATATCCCAGTATGCAGACAGTGAAGCATCTACAAAGATGTCATCTTCTAAAGACAAATTAATAGTGTACTAAGAAACGAACAAGTGGAGAGATTTCATGAATATGCAAACAAAACTTAGGCATTATAAACACATACCTCATGTGCGTTTATGTCAGAGAAAAGCACCTGTGCAGAAGGAAATTTAATTAGTGTGGAAACACAAACGCTTCACTTTAGGAAAAAGTAAAACAGGGTTCACAGGAAAAAAATCCGACTGGAGAAAGTATTCTAAACCACAACTGGAGATGCAAATACTTAACCACAACTGAAGATGCAAATGCTTCACTTCAGGAAAAGTGAAATGGGGTTGACAGGAAAAGCTTTCAACTGGAGAAAGCATACTAAACCACAACTTCTGAAATTTACCTTTCTTCCTGTTTGCACATCCTGAACCTCAGCTCCACGAGAGACAACCTGCACGGGAATTAGGAGAGGATGTATCTCAGTTACAAGTATAACTATTCATTAAGACATGCCTTCCAAGCAAACCGTCAACTATGAGATTAATATTCTTTACATACCTCTCCTACGAGGTAGCGCTCAAACTTCACAGCTGATTTTGGCAGCAAAACTCCGCCAGCTGATTTCTTCAGTGAAAAAAGAAACCCCATTAACCAAATGAAAAGACAATGCATTATAACGATTAATCCGTACATGTGTCATGCATATGAGCTTTGAATATTACTGCACTTTGTATCCCTAAAGTTTTTTCAAGCTCTAGACTGACTTAAAAGCGTCCACATTCAGAAAATATTATTATGAAAGATGATACGATATCCACCTTGTCTATGAAAACGAACTTATAGGGTTTGGATCATGAGGAATCCATAATATTAGCAGTCTAACTCCAATTATGTTTGACAGAATCATATTCAGAATATATGAAAAAATTATCAATATGGTCTCTAATTCTACAACTGCATAGTATAGCAAAACGAATGCATATCAAGTCAAGTGGTTGAAAGTATAGGCCTAATTGCAATGGTGTTCAACAAAATGTATGTTATCAACATGACCTCCAATTCTACAACTGCAAAAACATATATCCTCACAAAAATGGTACTAATTGAATCTGAGAAATAATTCGTTATATCCAAGATATACTTATCCCCAAACACTTGCAATAACACAGAAGAAATCGAAGTAGGAAAAAAGAATACCTCAGGAAGCTCCTCAAGACGAATCAAAACTCTATCAGCCTGTGGCACCACCTAAAAACACAAAACCAGAATCTTTCAACCCCCATAAGAATTACAATAGCAACTCTTGCTAGCAAGGTAAAAGCTTGACTTAAGCTGTCCCTATTTCTCCCACATTGTATGAAAATATTCAAATTTTGTAAATCTTCAGTGGTAAGAATAAACAAATGTTGTTTCAATTTCATTTACACATTAAAAAACGCACTGATTCTAATACACCGAAAGAGAGGAACCTTAGCAGGCTCGTACGTCTTTCCGATCGCATTCACTCTCAGCGAGCTCCTCCGAAGACCTGTTCAAAAATTGCAACATGTTAAAGCTGAAATGATGCTTAAATTGAAAGGAGTGAAAAAGATTCAATAAGAGTAAATGTTGGAGAAATTGAAGGTGAAGAGAGAGAGATAGTAACCAATGCGTGTTGTATTGGAGAGGAGTTGTAGGTTAGGCTTGTTAGAGGTAAAGGGATTAGTTAGGGCAATGAATGAAGAAGACGCCATGGATAAGGAAGAAGAGAAGAGAGCTGCGGACTGCGGTAGTTGCAGTGAGGTGTTGTACTTTGCGCTGAATGTACAACTTTGACGCAGGCTATCATTTTATTGTGCCTTTAATTGGGCTTGGGCTTGGGCTTAGACATGGGCTTCATTTTTTTGTGTTAAATGTAAATTATATTAGTATAATTATTATTGTAAGAGAATTTTTTTTATCGGGTAGTGTACTCGAGCTTAAAAAAAAATTCAAATCACTTATTCAGAGGCTATAATAAATAGAGTTATATAAATAATCAATATACTTATTAATAATTAAAAGTAAAAAAAAAAAAGAACTAAATGTCAAAGTAATAGTTTTAGTTGTACTTTCCTCCAGTTCTAGCTCACAGTGCAGTGAGACTTGTTTAGATGAATTTTATCACCGGTATAAAAAATTCAATAATTAAAGTTCGTGATATTATACGTCAAATTCAATATTTGTGGAAAGAGAATATTTTTAAAAAAATTTCTTAACATTAGGCACCAATATCCCTTTTTTATTGTATTGGTCCAAAAATTGTAATTGGCTAAAAGTGTATATAATTTCAAAGCTGTAATTGTTTGCAATAATAGCTGTGAAAAAATAATGATTTTCCTTTTGTAGTAGTCCAATGATTCATAGTATATGCATTATACACTAGAACAGTGCCAAATATCACTCATTTCACCTTCTTTGGCAACACACACACACAAACAAAAGAAGAGACATGTTAGTGACATCTCCAACAACAGTTGATGACTAGTTTTATATATACATTGCAGCACCATAGTTTCATATTCCACAGATTCTAGACACACAACATATTGAGTTAGCCCTTGAAAGGTATACAAGTAGCAACTTACTAGTATGTTTTAGTATATCTACAGTTGCATTTCTATTGTGAGAATACTTGTGGGTTTGAAACGGAACACTCTCCGCGGCCCTCACAGACATCGTGTCTGCAGACTGGGCATACCCTGCTCAGCCAAAGCAAAATAGTGAGAAATCCGGGATCACACTCACAGACGCGCAAAGAGCTAAGGAATATACATACCTATTTACTTCTTTCAGCCATTTATCAATGCAAGGGGTGTGAAATTCATGATTACATGGAAGGACTCTCAGTTTGTCCCCTTCCTCGTAGTCGGCTAAGCAAATATAACACCTGTGGTTACAAAGACGATATTAGTTCACAGGCTATTTTTAATTGAGGGTAAGGAAATAAAATCTGAGATCAACCAATAAACTGCAACAAGCACAACTCCAGTTGTTGAGCCGTGATGACTTCTCTTGTCATATTCAAGGCATCCTAAACTATGAGATCAATAGAGCTAAGGAACTATTCAAGAAAAAGAGGATATCACTTGTACTATATCAAAGTCAGCCCTTTCTGATTCTGTATGGCTATGTCATAATCTTCATTTAACTAGAGTATAATTTTATTTTTCTGCTCCTTTGTTTTTATGAAGGGTACTGACACATCATTATTTTAATTATATTGTGGAATACGTGTAACAAAGGGGTAAAAGAAGTAGAACTCTAGAAAACAGATTATGCAACCATGCTTCCTTCTGCACAAGACAAAGACTTACTGTCTATCATCAGTGGAATCACTTTCCTCCTTACTATTTTTTTTGTAATACTTGAGAGGGAATTCATCCACGACAGATTCTGGAGCAGGAAGCGAGAGAGTAGATAGCGAAAGTGACAGAGACTGATTATGAATTTCATCCAAAACCTGAGGAACAGAAATCAAGCAACTTCTCAGCTTCTCATTAGAACTATATGAGAAGAAATTTTAAAATTCAGTCAGGTCAGGTCAAAATACAATTGGGGTCAAAGTCCTTATTTAAGTAACAATATCCCTTTGCATACTCCAAAACAAATAGTTTGTCGTCGAAAAAAATCAAACCAACTTAAGTCAAGGGTCTACCTCAAATAATGCCTCTGCAAGTAGGACTATTCGTGAAATATTTGCAAGACTACTTGACTCTTCAGCTGTAAAGAATGAGTCACATGAGCATGTACCATCCAGATGAAGTCCAGATGCACATAAAGCAGTATGTTCATCTTCCCCATCAATACCACTTATTGTTTCTGAGTCCTAGACAAACAAATGATGGTGTGAGTATTATACATTAAGTTAGCGAGCAAACAACACAGAATAAACTAGGAATATGGAAATCATTCTTTGCAACTTTTTTCGAATGAATATCATGATTGCAGACACAAAGGTTAATATCTTCATTTGCAGGCAGGATGGAGACGAGAATGACCCACATTCAGAGAAAAAATCAACCATGTTTTTACACCTCAAAAGAAAATGTATTTGTTTAAAATCTTAATCTAGGTGATTCACATTGCATTTGTATAGTTAATACTAAATCACAGGCATTATATAGAACTAGTGATTAGGAAAATAATTACAAGAATAGCATCCAAGAATTCATGAAACGTATAAACAATACAAATTTAGCAAACAAGCGAATAACATACCTCAGATCTCAACAGCCATCTCCTTTCATATCTTCGATGAAGTCCTACACTGAATGAATCAAGATCACGACTGGCTCCATAGTAATGGAGATCACCACTGAACTCAAGAAGCCATCTGTCATGTGAACCTAAGTCACCAGCCAGACCAGTTGCAAAAACAAATGTCGGCGAATCAATGTTCCTTCTTAAGCTGCGTCTTGCCAAAGCATCCCAAAATAGCCTCATACTGTTTCTTCTAGTTTCATGGCTACTTACTTCAGCAATGCTACCAGATAAGGAGTTGGAAGAGATACTAACCAAATCAAGGCGAAGAAGATCACCATTTATCAAATTCTGGTCACTGTCAGACACAATAAACCCTGAACTAGAAGTTGTTGACACGTGAGCACGGTCATCTCCGGGGTATTCAAATCGTGGTAAAGAATCAGAGACAATAGAAAGAGACCTTGGATCAGAACTGTAGCCTACAGCTGCATTGTGGCTATATTCGACAATATCATTTGAATGCGGGTGTTGAACAATGAGCCCCTGTGACTGATCGTGACCTGGATAAATGGAAGCCGTGTCTTCAGTTACTGTATTGGCATCAATAAGTTCCGCAATGTAATTGATCGCGTTATCAGAGATCGATTCTTGAGCAGACTGTCAGACAATGCCGCAATTTCATGATTAAGGTTCTACCATATATATATACTTTCGATCACAATATACTATACATACCGATTGTGGAAGAGTTTTGATATCTCTGCTTGACTGAACATCGATTGGACCAGATTCAGGAAAAGCGTCCTCAGTGATACTGCTTCTGTCAGATGAGTCCCCATTTTCATATATGGGCACTGCCTCCCCTGATTCCGATGTGAATACAGAAGAGGATTCTAGGGTTGAGTTTTGAGCATCAACTAGAGATAAGCTTTTAGTGTAGCAAATTGAATTTACCGCTGGGCCATCTCCCAGCTCCTAGGAACAAAACAATTAACAGCCTTACTAAAATGTAGCAGAAGAAATTAAACAACAAACTCATAGAAAATATCACCATTAGGTGGAAAATCTTGTACTAGCAAGTTGTATACCTAAAAATTGAAACAATAATTTCACATATCAATTAAGATATTCTTTTATCCTCTTCTCCAATCTGCTCACCAGTTTCAGTAATCTTTGTCTAACAACCATATTAGTTCAGACTCAGTTGAGTTCTAAAATCCCTTACATTACATGCAAACTGCAACAACTAATTATCCACCAAGATCACAATAGCTTCAAATCTCTCCTATAACAAAGTAGTATTACACAATTTCATAAGTTTCTTGTTAGTCAGAATATTTAGCCTCCAAACCGCTAAACTACCCCTTTACCCTAGCCCCAACTCCAAACCCCTCTTGAGTCTTGATCAACAAAATTAGACCACTTCGGAACAGAATACGAAGCTAATCGATCATGGAACAAATACTTTCCAGCCACCGAAAAATTAGCTCATATTTTGCACATTTCAAGCATCAATTCAGATCAAAAATCAAAAGGTCAAAGCAGCTCACTCTAAGCAGTTGGCTCAATCAAGAAGGCATCATAGCTAGAAGAATTGCATAATCAGAAGGCTACTGGTTTCTAATTCATTCAAGAAATTCAAAATATATATATATATATATATATATATACAGACCTGAAGAGTTGACTTGGAACGGAAAGCGCCACAAAAGATATTGGAGAGCGTACGCTTAGTGCGACGGAGCCTGGACTCGCCGGAGCCGGATATGTTTGAGGATTTGGGGCTAAGGAGATGATTGGTGGCTGAAGCCATGAATGTTTGTGAAGGAGATGAAGGTAGTGAAATTCCACTCACAATTTCTAGCCCCTTTCCTTTTCCTCTTTGCTTATTTTAGAGGTAATTGCAATTTTAAATTCTAAATTTGGATCTTGCTATAAATTAGATTTAACTCTTTAAATAACAAATAGTGTAAAATAAAATATCAATCCTTTTCATTTGATATGCAATTTGGCCTTGCTAAAACTATTATTTTTTTATAGATGCAGCTAAAATTTGATATACATTCAATGTTGAAATTCAAAATTGAAAACCAGGTTTGAGGCATTATTGTTAAATTCGTAGTTTGAAGGCATATTAATTGAGTCGGAAATTGGTATAAAAAGGTCAGAGATTTTTGTAGTTTAAATATCACCGGATTTTAAATTTCAAGTTGAAAGGATGCTCAAACTCTATCTCCAAAATTTTATGCAAATAAAACTACAAAAAATAGAAGATTGAGACATCATTGAAACTTAAAAATTAAAATGAAAAATAACATTTTACTTTATACGTAGCATAGACATAAAAGTAAGGTTTTATTGATGGGTGTCTTTTATTGATAAAAATGACAATAAATCATTTATTTTAATTGATTGGTTGATAGTACTGATATACAAAGTAGTAAATGTTTTCCTTCACCGAAACAAATTTACTATAACTATGAGAGATTGCAAAATCCAACTAAGAAAGATTGTTTGGTATCAAGAAGCATGTGACTGCAACTAATAAAACGTGTCTCGATCAGCCTATTGATTGTTTAGTTATTAAGAAAAAACTAAAAAGTGTGAAGTAACACGCTTGTAGATTTGAATAAAAAATTGTTAATACTATCTTATTCTAGTAGTACATTTTTTGTGAATTATATAGTAAAGAGTAAATGTGATAAAGACTTCGGTAAATTATAGAGTAAAGAATTAATGCACTAAAGACTTTTGTTATACGGCAATTTATTTTATGTTGGAAGCTCAAGTCAAAGGCTCATAATTCCGCTAGCTAAAGTGCAAGGGCGAAATTAGGCCTAAAGATAAGAAAATAAGTTTGACAATGAAACTTCATTCCAGAAAGTCAAAACACAGTTTTTATATCTTGCTCTTTATCAGATTTATGCAGCATATATGCAAAATAATTAACCATCATACAGTATGATGAAACAAAATACAAAATTGAAAAGCACAAGTAACATGTGTATATCAAAAATTGAGGTTCATTGAAATGTAAAGTTGGTAGTGAGCTGATAAAAATACAAGACTACAACAACATAATCTTAGTCATTTGTTAGTTATGAGGCTTGAGATGATCACGGCCAGTCGCACTTCGGGTGCACCCGGATGTACGGTGAATCCATCGTAATTAAATCCTAACTGTGATTAATTGTTTCTAATTGGTCAAAACAATCTGTGTTAGTTGCCAAATCCAAGAGTACAACATCCCAAGTGCGCAGTATATGGAAATCATCATAAGAGGTAGAAAAGGAAGGGCATCACCAAAAATGATGGGATGCAGAAATTGTCCCCATACCTCCACCGCTACTAAGCCGATCAGGTAAGATTTTCCGAACCACCCAATACGGAAAGCATTAGTTTCCGATTTGTTATCACCTCCCTTCACAGCAGGGTCTCTCATGGCGCTTGTCTCGGGAAAACGCGCAGAAAATCCATACAGCATTAGTACACCATGTAGAAGCAGCAACACGACTTTAATTGGATATTCTTGTGCTTCAAACAGAAGAGGGAACAGCGAGTAGCAGGATACTGCACACAATGATAATGGAAACACGATAAAGCTGTAAGCTTAACGCAGGCAATCCATATTAACATTAAAAACAGCTACTAATACTATCACAGAATCAGCAAGACAAATAATTGCAACCAGATAATTAGGTTACATCCTTAGTTTTGAGTAACTAATCCTGAGAGTTGGACGATGGCGAACCGCTCCACTACTCACAAAACCCCTGTGAGTAGGACACTAAAAACGTCTTTACTTATTATTTCACTAACAATTGGTACAAAATTAGGAAAGATGTTTAAAAAGGCATATGAGGCCTTCTGATGACCAACTGAAAGTGGAATATGTGCAACTACCCACCCACCGCTGGGGCCAATTTCCAAAGTTAAACCATTCCTTAAATTGCAATCAAACATTTCCCTCAGCTGTTGCGTAAACATTATTAGATGATGAAGACTGAATCCAAAAATAACACAAGAATTTTTCGAGTCCATTCACCAATATGGGCAAGCTAAATTTGTCAAGACAGCAGCATTACTTGCTCAATAGAAAAACAGAGTAACATCTTAGAGGTCAGTTACAAATATCTTGGTGTAGATATAAGAAAACAAAAAAACCATACTTGAAATTGTTGTGACCTCTTCGGATGAGAGTTTCTTGCTGTTCTTTTTCCATCTTCATTTATCAGAAGTGGGATATCTATGAGTGAACTAAAGCAGCCTACAGATATCAATTCCTCATTAGACTACCCTACTTGTAGAATTCTATTTCACAATGTCAGTAGATTGAAGAAATAGGTGGACTCATACATCAACATTGCCTTTTTTAAGTACCACATAATAGTTATGTGAGAAAAATGAAATAGTTTGAACACAATTGTTTAAGAGACAGAAGATGCATATTAATTTGCATATCAATCAACTTAGAGATAGAAAATGTTTATTAGTTTGCATATCAGTCAATTTAGAGCAGTAACATCGTATGAGTGGACAAGTGCTCAATCCAAAGCAGGTTAGTCATTTTAAGTATAAAAATTAGAGAGTGTAATCATATACCTATGGATAAAAAGAAGTAATGCTTGGCATCTTCCACACTTTTCAAGGATGTCAAAGCAAGTGGAATCACAAAGTGAAGTGACGCCTTTTCATGGACATGCCACCCAAACAGGAAGCCACATGTATAAGCGTATGATACCCACCTAGATATCATCCTTGGTTGGGGATTCCTCCATGCCTTTATCAGACATGGAGAGATTGCCAAGAGAACTGTGATGAACGTAATAAGAGGGGTGATCTGCATTTATAGTCCATTTGGTCAAAATTTACCTTTGGTATTTCACATAATTAATCTAAAATATAAATGAAACTAATATTACTCTTACATAACATTATTCAAGATCTAATATCCAACAAACCATATGGGTAATATAGAGAAGAAGAAAAATTGGGCGCAAAACTACGGATCCTTGAAGCCAATATTCTTGCAAGAATGAAGGCATGGATAAATAACAACTTAGCAATAAGTTCTTGATTGTAGGCTTAGGCACAATGCCAGCTTCTACAACTGAATTGAGATAGTTAGTACATGTAACAAAACTATATATTCTTACCGTGGGTAGAACGGAGAAAGGCGAGGAATCTCCAACAAGGCCACCAGTGAATGAGGCTGTAGGGGCTTTGATACTGAAACCTAGTCGTGTAAACAAAAATCCTAAAGCCTTATCCAACATTATATAGAATACCCAGAAGTTTGGAGCCCAGTAAGCATGGCAGAGTCCCCTGCCAAAAGGAAACATGCGTTGGAGAACTTCTTGTATCTGCAAGGTTACAGGTGGAAACAATATACATTCTGTAAATGTCTATTTCTGAAATCAAACAACTAACAAAACACTCTAACTGAATCCCATAACTACAAATCTTCAACCACATCTCATCCTGGATGGATGCAAAATTCAACACATCATAGGGCATATAGTAGCATTCAGATGAACTAGAAAGTAGCTGTATGGACTTCTATGTTGCTGCCATTCTAAACATAACAAGTACTAATAACCAGAAACAACAATAAGCTAAGATATCAGTACATGTTCTACTCTCCACTGGTGCCGTGAATTTTCAAATGCATCAAGAATCAACAAACAACTTCTCATAAATGTCATCTAAACTTAATTTAGTATGTATTATCAACTCACAACAGAACTCTATAAGGAGACTAGGAAATTCACACGATATTTAGAACCAGCATCAAATCCAAACCATCAAACACACCTAAAAGACGAAGAAAAGAAGGATCTGGTACAGGTGTATGCGTTTTCACATTCTACAACATTAAACATTAACAACTACTACTTACTAGCATAATTGAGACAACATCTACCTGTCCATAGTACCAAAACGGCCCATAGGCTGCGGCAAAGACCGCCACGACTGCGGAACCCATAAGCACCAACCTCCCAAATCCCTTGACCAATCCACCCCTACAATAATGCCTAAACAAATACACAAAATACACCGGCGCAGCCACCGCGAACAAATGCTTAAAACATAGCAAAACCGCGAAAATGAAACCCCCAATCAAATCCCTCCCTTCCTCCATAAACGAAATAGATAGCAGCAATATCCCCAACAGAAATCCATTGTACTGAAAATGCATATGATCCACGATCAACAACCCCGGCGACCAAATAACCAACGCCGAGATCAAAAGCCTCTCTAAAGCCCTAAAATTCCTGCTCCTAGTCAATCTGTGGGCGGAGTAGACGAGAACGAGATCGGAGAGCACGACAGAGAAGCGCTGGAAGAGGATCACCGAGGAGGAGGCGTAATTGAGGCCGCGGTGGAGGTCGGTGATGGTCGGATCGACTCTGGCGGCGAAGATGGAGAGGAATTTCTCGAAGTAGGCGAAGAAAGGGGGGTAATCGAGGGTCCATTGGCTGGTGGTGTCGGAGTACCAGCGGGAGAGGGGGAGGGAATGCGTGAGGGCGAGCCAGTGGCGGTGGACCTCGAAATCGGTGCTGTGGTAGGCCGGGATGAGGAGGAGTTTGACGGCGGCGGCGACGAGGGCCGGCCACCACACAACGCCACTGTTGGTTGGGGGTTTCGTCATTGGGTCAGTTGGTTACTAACTGTCAGTAGTGAATTTTGAATATTCACATAAACATTTTGTGTTTAAACTAAATACACAATTACGTATATTTTGGAATTTCTCATAAACTGAAATTATCAGTTAAGTTTTTGAAAATATAATAAAAAAAATCATATAGTACTAGCTTTTAAATTTATTTCAATTATCCCACGTAACATAAATGACTTTGTTTTTACTAAAACAGTGCATTTTATTTCAAGTTCTAATTAAAATAAGGCTAATTTTTAAAACATACGTACATTAATGGCAATTTAAATTTTTACCAAAGCTTTTTCGCATATAATCAACTTTCCAAAAAAATTGAATTTCGAACGATACAAATCCATTGTACATACTCAAATATCCAAAACGAAAAATAGACAAATTTCAAAAAGTACCCGTATTTGCTACTTAAAATAATTAAACACTGCTAATAATAGGGGAGTGATCAATTGCTAACTAATTATTTAATTGCTAACTACAACTAATTTAAGGTCATAGGATTTTAGAAAACGTGTGGTCTACAATTTGCCACGTGTAATTTTCGTTTTTATTAATAAAATAAAAAAAATATAAAAAAAACGTCAAATTAGGGTTTTAGATGAAAATGTCAATATAGTGTTTAGGAAATATCAACACAATGCTTTGAGAATGTCAACACGATGCTTTAAGAATGTTAACCCATTGCTTATATTGACATTCTACATGTATTATATTGACATATTTTATATAGTATGTTGATATTTCTGCTTTACGAAAAAATTGAAAAAATTTGAATTTTTTTTTCAAATTTTGACGTCGGAACATATGCATATATGATATCGTTGGAATCCTTATAAAATTATCTTTAATTTGATATATGTTATATGAGTTTAAAGTTTTGGAATTTCTTTTAAAAGTTAGTTATAACTAAACATGTAGTTAATTGACATTAATACCCCTATTGATATTTTATGGAATTAATCCTATGGCTTTATTGACGTTTTTTGTTGATCGTATTGATATTTCTTGGTTAATGATCTAGGCCCTTAATTTGAATATCTAATGATTATTATTTAGTTGTACTTAGCAATTAGGTATTGAGTTAGCAATATAACATTCCCCACTAATAATATAGATCTCAGATTCAACCAACACCACTTTTTTTTACTTTACTAATTTCACATTAAAACTCGTGTCATTCACAACGTGGCCTATTTTTCATGGATGGAGGGAGTATATAATAAGAAAATTTATTTTATTATTTAATTTAATTTAAATTTTTGATATAATGTTGTAATTTAAGTAAGTGTAGAGTGTAATTGAAAAATCTATAAAAAGTAGTGGATATGAAATATTATTTTGGGTTTGAGTTTGATATAAATGATTGTAGTAAAATTACTTTTGGTGTTAACATATACCAAAAAATGGGTTTGAATTTCGTGTAAATGGTTGCAGATGACCCTATATTGCATAAAATATTCACACTCTAAATTTACAAAATGAAGTATAGTATATAAGGCTATAAATAAATTAAATTGCTAGTAAAGTATTCTTTAGGTGAAAAAATGTGTAAATATATATTATTTCACAATTTAATCCTAAATGAATAATCATGTGATAATTAATCATAATAATTTTTTTAATTAAAAATAGTCTCGCAGCTTAATCCTACATGGATTATCTTGGTCATGACAACCGAATGACACCGCTATATACAAATTATCACTTTCAAATTAATAATATTCCCCTTATCCCTTTGAAAAAAAAAACATTTTTTTTTATTTTCTCATTAAAAATTAAACATTTATTAAAGTAGGAATAACACATCTTTATTTTTTTCTCTTTTACTGTTACTCTCTCTTTATTAACCCATAAAACAACAATACATAAAACTTGTGCTGAAATGAAAATGGAATGAAGAGATTGCGTGCGTCTCTAGTTATACTCCATCCGCTAATACTTGTCACTAGTTTCCTTTTTGGTCCGTTGCCAATAATTGTCACACTTACTTTTTATTACTTTTGCTAATGGATCACACATTTCACTGATTTTATCTTACTCAAGACTCACATTCGACTGTTAACTTTTTTCACTCACTTTTCTTTATATTTTTTTAAAACTCAAGTCGGGTTAACTTGTAACATCTAATAGCGGACAGAGAAAATAGATTTTAGTAATGTTATACTTCATTTTGTCCCACAGAAATATGTCATTTAGGGTTGACATAAGTTTTAATGCAATTGGTAAAATAAGAGAGAAAGAAAAATAATCATACACCCTCCGTCTCACGTTACTTCAGACGTTTCTTTTCGGCACGATATTTAAGAAAGTTGTGTTTAGTGAGTTAAATAAAGTAAAAATAGAGTAGAGAAATGAGAGAATAAAGTAAGAGAGTGATGAGAGAATAAAGTAAAAGAAAGAATAAAGTATGTATGATTAGATATTTTGTCTTTAGTTAAAAAGAGAAATGACTTAAATAACTTGTGACAGCCCTAAACAAAATTCGACTCAAATAACTTGGGACAGATGAAGTAATAGATATGAACTATATAGTGGGATGAACAGAAAAAATAGTGGTATAACTTACTCCCTCCATCTCATTTTCGGAGTCTCATTTGAGTTTAGCACGAGTTTTAAGAAATGTAAAGGAAAATTGATAAATGTGGGTCCTACGTTTCTACTCCATCCGTTCCATAAAAATATGGGCAATGGATATGACACGAGCATTAAAACAAAATTGGTAAAGTAAGAGAAATGAAGATAATGGTATGTTAAAGTAAGAGAGAGAAGGAAAATGATAGTTAAATTAAAGTAGTGTTAATGGATAATGAACCCTACATTATTAAATTGCTTTCCAAAAATGGATTGCGCATCTCTTTAAGGGATGGACGAAAATGAAAAGTGTACATATTTTTATGGGACAGAGGGAATATATTAGTTTTATGAGTAGTGATAAATTAACAAAATTTATATATACAAAATTGGACATTTAAGGCATTTTACATTTTAAAATGTAATGTATTACATATCTACCCTTTAATTGATTATTTAGGAAAGATTAAGTTTCTCATAATCAATATTTATGTATTTAAGGAATGATTAGTAATTGATTATGTATACTAACGGTGACATAATTTTTTCTTTCATTAACAAAAATGAGGATATTTCTTCTCCATTTAATAAAAAATTAAACTCTCCCCTACAAATTAGCTAGATGCATATGGTTCATGATTTCATAATTTTCGGATGAAGATTTTGATTAGCAATAAATTAAAATAAATTTAATTAAAAATTTACAATACTTTTAATAAGATATTATAGATTCACTTCAAATTTGCAAAATACTACTATAAAGGATTCCAAGTTGACTTGCATTCTAAAATGGAGAATTTTATTTAATATTCAAATAATAATATAAAAGTTTATATTCTCTCCGTCCCCAAAGAGTATGAACTTTAAGTTCGCCACGGGTTTTAATGCATTATTGGTAAAGTAAAAGAGTGATAGATAGAGAAAGTCTTTTTAAGTATTGTTAGTGAAGAATGAGTCTCACCTCATTAGAAAAGAGAATTTCCAAAATTGGAATGCTAATACTCTTTCGGGACGGACAAAAAAGAAAATAGTGCATATTCTTCAGAGACGGAAGGAGTATATCGTTTGAGTTTGCTTTAGAACTGTTTTAATTCATCTAATAGTCATTAATACCAAATTATTTTATTATAAAATAATTTTAAAATTTAAAATTATAAAAGCGACTATATGTATATATATTCTTAATATTATCCTTGAACGAAAAAATGATTATCATTAGCATCTAATTGTGTTGCTATTAAATAATCTTTAAAATTCTAAGTTTATAAAAATAATACATGTATAAAAATAATACATGTATACATGTATAAAAATTATCATCCAACAAAATAATCATAGTCATACTCATCCAATTATTTATAATTTTTAAAATTTGATGTTATAAAACGATTGCATCTATGTATACTTAATTTCTTAGTGTTATTATCCAACAAAATAATCATAATCATTCGCATCAAAATATTTTATTATAAAATTATCTATAAAAATTTCGAGTTATAAAAACAACTATACTTCATTTCTTAGTGTTGTTATCCAATGAAATGATCATAGTCATTCTTATTCAATTATTTTGTTTAAATTATTTAAAATTCTAAGTTATAAAACGACTACATGTATATATACTTAGTGTTATCATCCAACGAAATAATCATAGTCATCAAATAATTACTTTAATATTATGTAAAATTCTAAATTATAAAAAAACATATATTTAATTTCTTAGTGTTATCATTCAACATAATAATCATAGTCATTTACATCTAATTATTTTATTAATAAAAAATCATAATCTAAGTTATAAAAACGACATGTATATATAGTACTAATTTCTTATTGTTATCATCCAACGAAATAATATTAGTCATTCACATCTAATTATTTTTTGTTAAATAATTCTTAAACCTTAAAGTTATAAAAATGATTATATGTATATATACCAGTGTTATCATCTAACGAAATAATATTAGTATTTCGCTTCCTAGAATAGTGCTTATTAAATAATCAATAAAATTTTAAGTTATAAAAACGACTACGTGGATGTATATTTAATTTATTAGTGTCATCGTCCAAGGAAATAATCTTTAAAATTATAATTTAATAAAAACAACTACATGTACACATACTTTACTTTTAAGTGTTATCACCCAACGAAATAATAACAGTCATTCTCATTCAATTATTTTATTTTAAAATAATTCTTATAATTCTAAGTCATACAAGCGATTGTATGTATATATACTTAATTTCTTAGTGTTATCATCCAACAAAAGTATTCCACCTCTTCTATTAAAAATGAAATATTTTTTTTGAACTGTCCCACAAAAATGACACATTTGCTAAAATAGAAATAAAATTATCTCTATTTTTTTTTCTCTTTTTATTTAACCCACAAGACAATAATAGTACCATCACATAAAATCCCGTGAGGGAAATAAATATTTTATAATTTAATTAAACAAAAAAATAATTATCATTCACATTTAATTATTTTATTATTAATTTATCACTATATAAACAACTATCCGTATATACATTTTCGAATATGATCATTCACTAAAATAATACTAATAATTATACATAGTATCTTTTTTCAGTCTTTACTATTCTATTCGTATATAATTGATACTATATTGGAGCTTGGTTCTTTTAAACTTTTGGTTTTTTTCCCCTTAAAACTATATAATATTAATTAAAAATTACAAAGTAATTTTTTTTTCATCACTTTACGGTTAATACACAAGAAATAAGTATAAAAATTTTAATTTATGTAATCTTATAATTTTGAATACAACGATAGATTAGTGCTAAATATTAGCAGTAATATATTTATTTGTTTAAAACATACGTATAAGCATTAAGAAACAATCTTGGCTAGATAAATTTTAATTATCTTAATTTATGAAATTTCCATAAATATTGTATTGATCTTCCACATATTCATAATTTTCCATATATATATAAAAAGGGTAAACTAGTAAGAAAATAATAAAACCGGTTTAAAATATAAGGGCATTTTGTATATACAATGTTTGTTAATAAATCATTACCCTAGTTTTATTAATAAAATTTGAGTGAAAAAAATTAGTTGAATGAGAGGTCTATTAGCATTTATAGAATATTTCAATCAGAATGCTTAAAGTAAGACACCTGAAAATAGTAATTTGGGATAGTATTTTTATGCGGTTGAGAGACTAGAAAAAGATTAAACAAAAAATGAAAGAATAATGCTGGTCTGGAATATTTACACTGTCCCCGCGGGCGGGGAACAATGGCCTGGAAACTAGAGCCCGCATAGTCTCCCAGCTGGGCTGGGCCCACCTGTGAATGATTTTGTTTAGTTGGTTCGTTGCTGGAGTGGGACCCATCCGACGTAGCTCCGATGCGGGCGTATGGGAAACGACAAAAATTGTGGGGACTCTGATGCAATTATCAATCATGTGTATGATCTAAGCTAGGGCCGAAGCGTTTTCGCTTTTTCCCAAACTGATGGCCTTTTCTTCTTCTTTGACCCCACAAAGTTTATAAAATTAGGTTTCTTCCCCGATAAACCTTTATATTCGCAACTCCAATTTGCACGCACTTTTAAGTTCGACAATTCTAAGATACACGCACACCCACCTAAGCCAAACAATTTTTTATTTTTTATTACATAACATTATTTAGTGTTTAATTTTATAACATTATTTAGTGTTTAATATTTTCAATCAATCTATGACCAAATTTTGTACAACTAAAAGTTAATTTATTTAAAAAAAAGATTTATTTATCCATTTAGTTAAAGTATATGAATGCATATATAGTAGATAGAAAATGTATAATATTGTGGTCATATATTTATGATTTGTATATAATTTTTTTATTTTTTTAGAACTATAAATGTAATTAGTGTATACTTTTATTCAAATTTTTTAAAAAATAGGAAGGAAATTCAAATATAAAAATAAAAAATTGAGGTTAAAGGCTTATAAGTCTTTTTAACTTGTCCACTTACTATATTTATTATTTTAATATATAATTAATACATCAAATTATTAATATAGCCTTATTTTGATTGTACAAAATTTGGTTGTTTATCATTACTCTAATATTTTACGTGAATTATTAAGCAAAAGTCTATGTTGTCGTAATGAAATACTCCCTCCGTCCCATAATATAAGTCATATTTAGTAATAACACGAGTTTTAAAAAATGTAAAGAAAAGTGGGTTAAATAAGTTAGTGGAATAAGAGTCTCACTTATATATATTAGTTTCATAATAAAATATGAGTGGAATAAGTTGGTAGAATGTGAGACATACTTAGAGCATCCGCAGCAGTATAAAAATCGCCGTCCGTCCGCTGATAGAGCTCGTCCGTTCGTGCCAGCGGCACGGCGCTGCTTTTAGCTAAGAGCACGTCCGTGCCGCTGAGCAGCACACGTGGCGTCGCCTGCCGTTGGCTTGTTTAATTTTTTTTTTTAATGCGAAATTTATTTAAAAAAATGTTTTAAATAAAAAAATATTTTTCCACTTCCCAAAAAATTATATCCGTTTTCTACCCACTTTTAATTTATTTTTCAATTTTTTTTCCCCCAAAATTCACATTTTCATCTATAAATACCCCCACTTGTGTCTCAAGAGGCAATTGGGGTTAGAGGACTAGTCTTCCACGTGTATAATTTTTAATTTTTAGGATTTTAATTATGTATTTTTAGTTTTTAGCATTTTAATTATGTAATTTTTATTTTTTAGAATTTTAATTATGTAATTTTTATTTTTAATGTATTTTTATAATGTAGAAATGTTTTTAATAATTGGAGTATTTAAATTGAATAATAGAATGGTGAGACCTTTGAGCTTGTCCTTAGCTAAGAGCACGGATGTGAGTGTTGTGCTCTTAGCTAATGACAAGGAGTAAAAGTGGGTCCGGGCCCACTTCCGTGCTCTTAGCTAAGAGCACGGATGTGGATGCTCTTACCATTTATGTTAAAATTAAAATAGGACTCTTATTATGTGACAAACAAAAATGGCAAAACAAGACTCTTATTCTAGGACGGGGGGAGTACTTCCTCTGTTTCGTAAGTAAACACTCTTTTAAGCATAAGATTTTAAAAAATGATATGTAGTCACGCGTTGAACGTATAGTAAACTATTCTTTTGTCTTTTATTAAATAATATTGTATGCTCGTTGCTATTTAAGCGGTATACACTTTTTTTAAAGGATTGTCTTTTTGACACCCTGTTGTAAAAAAGAAGAATTCAAGAAAATTATGTTTAGTGAATTTAGTGAAAGAGAATAAATAGGATTGTCTCTTTGACACCCTGTTTTAAAAAAGAAGAATTCAAGAAAATTATGTTTAGTGGATTTAGTGAAAGAGAATAAATTACTAATAGAGATAAGAAAGTGTTTTTTTTCTAATAAAAATGTTGGTTTTGCAAAAGGAGAAATGTATGAATTGGGACGTCCTAAAATTGAATGTGAATCACGATGTATAGCACATGTTAAACAAATTTTTGTATTCGCTCTTGAATACATAAGATAAGATATTTATGTATTGTACTATTTTGTACTCATGTTAGATATAACTGATAATTTTTATCACTATAAGAATACACACCAAATGAATGAGCCAGTGTCAAGTATTATCGTGTTTGTATTCTTATCAAATCAATCTCCTTATTATGTTTGTGTTGTGTTCGTATCCTTATCACGTCAAGTATTATTATTTTTGTGTCAAAGACTTACATGAGACAACAAATGGAAATTATACTTTCAATGTCCCATTTATATACATTTATATTTTGATGATGAACTATTGCAATATAATTTAATAGACAATTTATTAGTAGATGGGTTAAAATTCAGTTACCAAATGTGAAAATAAATCTATATAGATGTGATGGATGGAGCTAGAAAGTGGATGATTCTTGTCATCCATAATCATTGCATAAAAATTGAATAACTAGTTATTTAAAAAGTGGATGGTTTATTTCATCAATAATTATTGCATAAAATTGAATAACACTCTTATTTTAAATTTATTAGAATATTTATAAGCAGCAGACTATAAAGAAAACAAATGCATGTCTTTGTCATGTTGCCCTAATATTAAAACCACAGATTCTAGATGGAATTGCCACTTGTCCAAAAAGGTGAAATTTATAATCTTGATGAACCTATAAAGGATTACTCATAAACAAGGGACTATAATGCCATAAAGTTGAAAGTACAAGTTGCTTATTTTATTTACTAGAAAACCATTTTTGTCCGACAGATGCAATGCATTGTATTAATTCTCTGCCACAGGATTCAAACCCTTGGATTTGCTGAAACTGCCACTGGTTTTTAAAATTCTTATAAAATTAATCAATCATATTCCAGTGGTCCAACCTCATATTTCAGTTGTTTTTTTATGGAGAATACAAATTTTATGGGAAACTATTATTATATGTAAGTGTAAAAAAATAGAAATAATAAGTACTAGTATAATTTGTACTTACTCCGTTCTAAGAAAAATACCCCTTTTATGAATGACACAAAATTTTATGCATCTTTATTTTACATTAAGTGGAATATGTAAAATAAGATAGATGGAATAAAATAGATATAAATATATTTCTATTTTTAATAATGCATCATCTTTGTTGAGACATAAAAAAAAAAAAAAGAAGTTTTGATATTTTCTCTAAATACAATGATTTGGCTAAATTAAAATTTAAAACGTACTACTCTATTCATAAACGGTTGTGGTGGTGCTCTATGCATATACTCTATTTGTCCTCAAATTGATATAGTAATAAACTAATACTCTATGTCCCAGCTAAGTTAAGTTGTATTTTTCTCTTGAAATGTCACAATAAAGTTGAGTCATTTTCTTTTTTGATAAAAAATAAAATATTCAATCATTCTTACTTTATGTCATCACATACTTTTACTCTCTCTTTATCTTTCCTACTTTATCCATCTTTCCTATTTTTCAACATAATTTCTTAATTACCATGCTCAAAAATTTTAACTCAACTTAATTAAAACGAAAAAAAATCATATTTATTTGTATATCACATTTAAAATGACTTTTAGTTTTTTTTCTTAAACTTTATTTTATCTTCACTTAATTAGGCTAAAAAATAATTATTTCTACTTTATTTTATCTTCACTTAATTAGGCTAAAAAATGATTATTTTAAGTAGATTCGATTGGCTGTACTAACTGGTGCATGTGGTCCAGAAAGCACTCAAGCTTTGCCCTCTCATTTCACTCTATAAAACCACTACCACTCCACACCATCTCTCCTCCCCCAATTCTCACCCAAGAATTAACGCCACCGCCTCCCCGCCCTAGAAACACCAATTTCTCCGCCGCACCAACACCGATCTAGCTGCCGCACAACTAAAGAAGCGAAAAAACATGAGGCCGTCCGCTTCTCACTACGCCGGAGGAGAATACTACCAGCCTCATTTCCTCGATTCCTGCTCTCTCTGCCAGAAGCATCTCAGCCACAACAGCGACATCTACATGTACAGGTCGGTTGAAATTCCTCAATTTTCAGAAAATTAGATCTCGATTTCCTTCAATTTCTAGGTCAATTTATTCGCCTAATTTTCCGATTGTTCCGATCTGCAGAGGAAACGCGCCGTTCTGTAGCCAGGAATGCCGGCAGGAACAGATTGAGATGGACGAGGCAAAGGAGAAGAGATGGAAAATCGCTTCGAAGAGATCTAACGCCGTTAGACAGAGCAAGGATTCAACCACGGAATCCGATACCGATAAAGCCGTGCGAACAGGCACCGTTGCTGTAGCCTAAACCCGAGATTTTATTAATACATATCAAAATTCAGATCTCCAAATGCAAAATGAAAATAAAGGAGAATCGTATGGGAAAAGAAGACTTAATTGATGTTTTCTCGAAATTCCTGATTATGAGAGGAATTACAGTGGAGTTTGATCTGTAAAGAAAAAAAGTTGGGGCGGGAAGGAGGAGGAGAGAGGATCCTGCTGTTACAATTTTGATTTTTAATTTAATCGTTTATGTAATGTTTATTCCCTTTTTTCTTGAATCAAATAGATTTTGATGTCTCTATTATGAAAGCTGCTGCGATAGGATTCTACTAAATACCTTTACAAAACTTAATTAATTTAATGCATTTTCTCTCTCTCAATAGTCAATTTATATATTCACTCATTAATTAATCTGCCAAATGGATTGATATACTGTGAATAATTCACAGAGGTCAAGGATTTATTTTATTAATACTAGTATTTTCTATGAATCTTTTGTGTCTGGGTGTTGGTGTTTGGAAAAGGTGATATTTTAAAATTATTCTACTTGTTTTGGTTAATAAATTCAATATGAAGTTGTGGCTTAGCTTGGTACCAAAAGATATCAGTACTTCCTCCGTCCTATAAAAGTTGAGACAAAACTTTTGGACATAGAGATTAAAAATTTATATTAAATAAATAGGAGAGATGAAAAAAGTAGGAAAGATAAGAGATTCCTCCGTCCTATAAAAGTTGAGACAAAACTTTTGGGCACAGAGATTAAAAATTTATATTAAATAAATAGGAGAGATGAAAAAAGTAGGAAAGATAAGAGAGAGTAAAGTAAATGATGGAATAAAGTAAGAGTGATTAGATGTTTTGTCTTTAGTTAAAAAAGGAAATGACTCAACTTTGTTGGGACGGACTAAAAAGGAATACGACTCAACTTTTATGGGACGGAGGGAGTACTATTTATTAGTAGTATTATTTAAAGAGATATTTTTTTTTGAAAAGCGATTTAAGAAAATGATACAAAGAGTACCCTAATTATTAGTGGAAATATCGGTTGAGTAAATTTAAACTATACTATTAAACACCCTTTTTCATTACACTACATTATATTAAAATGAGTAAATTTAAACTATACTATTAAACACCCTTTTACATAACACTACATTATATTAAACTAATTGTGGGTGATTAGAATGACTAATAATGCACGAAAAGTTTTCGGTTCCCTTGCATTAATACTCTTTTACTCAAAATTAAAATTGTTAGATACATTTACTTCATTCACGAACCGAACGGTTAGACACATTTACTTCGTTCACGAAATGAACATGTTACAATAAAATGAGTTATTTAATAATACATTTACGTCCATTTATTTAGTACATGAACTACATGATGTTCTCGAATTTGTGTAGTTTATTTTCTCAAATAGATTGGGAAAAAAAAGTGAATTTTGGGACCGGTGATAGATGCTAATAATAGCTACACTTTGAAAATTACCTTCACGTACTCAAAAAAACATAAATAAAAATGAAAAAGTTAGAAACTTCTGTGAAACTTCTAGGAAGCACTATGGAGTATGGAATGCCCTCCATTTTATGTATGATTTTGACAGAAATTATATTGCCTAAAGTTGTAAAAATATTCTCCTTAAAAGTTGTACTGTCTGAAATAAATAAATTAGATTCTTGTAGAGCCCAATCAGAAGATACCAATTATTTGAGCAAAAATAATTTACTACTAAGAAAAGTGTTTGAAGGTGGGACACGTAGTAGAAATTTGTGACATCGACATTAACTTTATAAAGATTTGTAGATTAGGGGCAGGCCCTATTATTCCATTGAGTTAGGCAAACCAAGATTAATGATGAAAGTCACTCATAAGAAACTTAATTATGAATTCGATGATAAAATACAGCTCAATTGCTAAAATGTTTCTTCTATTATCAATAATTTGGAAATGTCAGGAGTTTGAATCACAAGTAGATGATAAAATATTTTTGATTCTCTTAAAAAACTTAATGAAAATTTGAATGTAGTATAAGCTTTACATCAATTAATAATGTGACTGAGTAATTTATTTACACTGCATAACTTTACATCAATGATCAATCAATAGTGAAGTGACAAAGTAATTTATTTACATCGCAGAGTTTTACATCGATCGATAGTGACGTGACAAAGTAATTTACTTATATCGCAAACGCAACAATTTATTTTTGAATGGCTTTTTGAAATGTTTGTGCATAGTAATGGCTTTATGAAATGTTCATACAGAGTAAGTAACTAATTTTTTATAAAGAATCTAGATATTAGAAAATTTATTAAACTCGAAATAACAGTAAATGGTCATATATCATTCCACCGTGTCAATTCTTGCAAAAATAAAAAAATTGATGTATTTATGGGGTCTTCTCCCATCACATTGAAGAGACCAAAAGTCGTTCAAGAAGGTGTGAGTCAACATACTTTATTTAAATCATATTCCAGCTGAAAACTAGGGGCGTAAAAAGGAAGTGTTGAAAAGGTCAAGGTTATGAATGTCCAACATTACACATACAGTAAAATAAAAATCCTTCTAGAATTAAAAGAATAGTCAAATATCATTAATTGATGGACCTGTTACTTCTGCAATACTCAATTTTCTCAATTAATGAAGATATGAACTTCCTTATAAACAAGATACACTTGTAATTTGTGTATTCTATCGGTCCATGATTAGATTTCCCTCTTTTTTCACCATATTTTGAGATATATGAAATATTTATGAGAAAAAAAGAATACAATGTGAGTTAACATTCTATGGAATATTGATTTTATTAATGAAAATATGAAAGGTGAGTGAAGTACATTGGGAAGTAAAATTAACTTAACATTTAAAAAAAAAAAAGTGAAATAAAAGTTATATTGATGAACTAATAAATGGAAAATTGAAATTCTTATTAGAGCATCAGCAATAGAACGGATGTCTCGGCGGACATCGCAACGGACTTCCCAAAAACACCTCCTGCCAAGTCATAAGGACCTCCCACTGCACTGCCACGTCATAAGGACATCCCACTGCATAATGGTGGACATCCCCAAGGCAGTGGCGGAGGGAGGTGGTAACCAGGGGGTTCGAATGACCCCCCAATTTTTTTTTATTTAGTACTATTATGTATATATATAGAAAATTTTAACTTTATATTAAAATGTACCCCTATTCCTATTCGACTACTCCTATTCAACTACTCGTAACCCCGAATATATATTCCTAGATCCGCCACTGTCCCAAGGACATCCCGACGGAAATCCACAATAATAAAAATTCACAAATTCACCAAATTAAACAATTTACGGAATTAAAAGTTTGACACGAATATGAGATAAATGCAACGATTTTATTTTAAATAAAAGCATACATATTTAAATTAAAAAAAGTACATAGTTCAAAAAACAAATCATCCCAAACCACAAACCGTTTCAAACAAAGTCCATGTTATGCCTTGAATCTCTATAGTTTGCCGCTAGCCGAACGGGCATCCGTCGGTCTCGCGCCTAATGGCGGACATCCCGCGCAGACGTCCGCACGCCGGTCCGACGTCAACCGGGACGTCCGGCGCTGCTGATGCTCTTACTATACAGATGAAGTCATTTGTTTTAGAGTCTGTTCAGGACCATATTCGTCCAACCAAAATAGCTTCTTCTCCAATTTGTTCAAATAACAAATTTTGATTGAGTAAATATTCTTTTAGAAGGTTTAGTTCAATAATAGTTATAATTGGTCAAATAGTCAGTTTATTGAGCTATTACGAATCCAGATTTGACTTATACTCACCAAATTTAAAATTTAATTCAAATTAAACTGTATATTATTGTGTTTATAACTAAGTTTTGTATTAAATTAAATGAAAAATATACGTTGAAGTTTATACCTTAATGTGATCATACTTTTTAGTTAGAATCAATTGCTAGAACAGCTATAAGGTAATTTGGGGATTATTTTACGAGAAATTCTATAGGTATATAATAATATAAATTCTAGAGTGAACTACAAAAATGGTCCATGGACTATGGGTTTATCTCGCCCATAGTCCCTGGACTTTAAAAATATCGTCAGTAGTCCCTGGACTAAGGGTTTATCTCGAAATTGGTCCTTTTGGCTTTTTTTGGTACGAAAATACCCTTTGATATTATTTTGGGGGGTTTGGGCAATTTGGTCTTTTTACACTTTTAACATTTTAAATCTGATATTATTTTAGTTATGTACTAACTTTGATATTATTTCAAAATTATCATTCTTCTTTCATTTTGTTATCCTTCACTGAATTTTTTTTTATTTCAATATTAGATTTAATTTTATAAAATTAAATTTAATATTTAGATTTTTAAATATCAATAAATTTTTTAATGAAAACTATTAATTCATGGACACTATAAATATTGATTAAAACTATTAATTTTTGTTATTTAATATAATATTCAATTGAATTGAAGAAGTACAGAAAAATAATATTAATCATGATGGAAAAATAAGAGTTATTCTATTTAGCCTCCGTTCGGTTGTTATAATTGCTTGTGATTAAATATTATGAAGTTGACTAAAAATTTGATCCTACTTAAAAATTTATATAGGAGTATTTTTGTTGAAATTTTCTAGTAAATTTTGATTGTTTTCAAATTAATAAACAAAAATTATATTAGTCTTACATTAGATGCATATTTATTTCAGAATAAATTGTGTTATATAATCTATTTATGATTAAAGCTATTTAAATATTGATTAAAACTAAGGCGTTGTCATACCTTATTGATTACATAGTACTATACACTATCAAATATTGATTATAACTATTAATTTTTGCTATTTAATAATTTTTATAATTAAAAAAATTTATTGATATTTAAAAAATAAAATTTAAAATTTTGTAAAATTAAATCTAATATTGAAATTTAAAAAAAAAATTCAGTGAAGGATAACAAAATGGAAGAAGAATGATAATTTTGAAATAATATCAAAGTTAGTACATAACTAAAATAATATCAGATTTAAAATGTTAAAAGTGTAAAAAGACCAAATTGCCCAAACTCCCCAAAATAATATCAAAGGGTATTTTCGTACCAAAAAAAACCAAAAGGACCAATTTCGAGATAAACCCTTAGTCCAGGGACTACTGGCGATATTTTTAAAGTCCAGGGACTATAGGCGAGATAAACCCATAGTCCAGGAACCATTTGTGTAGTTCACTCTAAATTCTAAATGGGTCCGTACATTTATCAACATGTCTATGTGATGTTTTTTCTCAGTAATAATCTTATAGTACTACATAGTTTATAGTAGTACTATTAGTTATTACTAATAATAATACAAACTGATGTTCAAGTTTTAATTATATGATTAACTAATTATTTTAAAGAGTAAACATGTCGACGCAATTAATCAAATTTGGAACGGGTATAGATTTATACATTTTAGACGACTACTATAAAACTTTGTGAATAATAATAGAATTAACAAAATGGACTAAACACAAGCCGACCTTAGCTCAGTTGGTAGAGCGGAGGACTGTAGTCGTTCAGCTGTTATCCTTAGGTCACTGGTTCGAATCCGGTAGGTCGGAATGTATTTTTTTGTTCACGATGAGAGAAATGTTACTTTGACTAAATTCTAAAATTGGTCCACTATATTTGTTTAAAAAATCTTTTTGATTCTATGCATTAGTGAGATTAAGGTCGTTAATCGAACTTTGGGAAATCTTGTTGGTTGCCGACCACATAAAGGAACTTGATATGGCAATTGTGGTGAGTTTTAAGTATACTTTGTTAAATGTAGCTGAGAAGGGTAATTCCTTTAATTTCGTTTTTTAATTAATTGAATGAGCTAACTCGATTAACCTCCACATATATAACAATACAAGTTTTTCCATCAATTCATTAGTCATATAGGTTATGTTATTTGACTTTTCTCTTGTTTATAAGTTTGTACGTTGGACTTGCTTGCTCGCTTTTTTGGCTTAAGCTTATTTGATATACAAAAAAAAGACTTAAGATCGCATCCCAAGAAGCAAAATTTATTAACAGAAAAAAGAGCGCCAACCGAAGGAGCTTATGATAGAGTGATGATACAAGTAAATATATTTGTAAGTTGTTGATATCATATCATGTCACATTAGCCCTCTGCATGATCATGAACCTCCTTCTACTCACTCCACCAATGTGTTCACTAATCTTAGCAAGGTGCGCAATTCGCCTCTTGGCCGACTCCGACGCCCCCATCGCCTTCGCAGGAGCTGCGGCCTCCTCCCCCTTCGTTGCCTCGTCATCTGCATATTTCGCCGGAGGGCTCTCTACTCTTGTGACCTGCACTATCTGCTTCAAGGTCTCCACCACATTGCTCATCTTCGGCCGATCCTTGGCGCTCTTCACCAAACAGGCGTCGGCTAGTTTGGCGATCTTTCGAGCTGCACTCAGCGAGTAGTCATTTTGGAGCCTTTGGTCTAGAATCATGCCAAACTTTTTGCTATCTGCAGGGTACTGCTTCACCCACTCCAGCAGCTTCTGCTCGGATTTGGGGCGGTCTCGTTCCAGAGATCTCCTGCCTGTCAAGATCTCGTACAGGACTACTCCAAAACTCCATACATCGCTCTTTGAGGTCAGGTGCCCGGTCTCTATGTAATCTGGGGCAGCATATCCGTATGTTCCCACAACCTGTGTAACACGCTCGATTATTTATCCAACTAAATAGGAGTATGTAAACACACGCTTGTTCTATCTATCTATCTGTCTATCCATACCGCAGTTGAAACATGACTATGTCCGGCTTTAGGGCCCTCCCGGGCCAGCCCAAAGTCCGAGAGCTTCGCCTTGAACTTGTCATCCAACAGCACATTTGATGACTTAAAATCTCGATATATAACCTTCACAAATTGGAGTAAGCAAGCATCAACAGAAATGCAAAGACTCGTCTTTTAACAAGCAACGAAAACCTTAGTCATCTACCTGAATTTCTAACTCTTCATGAAGATAAGCCAATCCCTGAGCAGCACCAAGCACTATTTGCAGCCTAGCATCCCATGAGAGTGGTGGAAACACCTTGCTGAAGAGATGGTCTTCCAAACTCTTGTTTGGCATGTACTCGTACACGAGCAGCCTCTGGATTCCTCTCTCGCCATCCACAGCACAGTATCCGATCAGTTTCACAAGATTCGAATGCTCCACGACGCCTAAGAACTGCACCTCTGCCACCCATTGCTTATGACCCTGATAGCAATACACACACCAAAGCCTTAACAAAAGATTGATCTAAGAAGGAGAGTTAATCAACAGAGTTTTCAAACATGATATCTTTTACACATTACTACATTTAAACTGCATCAAAACTCTGCATATGCCAAGTAGAAAGATCACTCAAAACACATAGTTAAGATGATGATGTGAAATCTTGTTTTGAATTGATTCTCACCAAGAACCAATCTTGAAATGACAGCTAATCAGTTTTGGTAGTTTCCACCAATCTTCAACTCTCAAAATGGATTTTAAAATCAATTCACATTCTCAACCACAATTATGAAGTATAATTGTCAAAATGCACTTCCAAAAACTCCACTAATCTGCCTAAAAAAAGCACTATAAAGCCAAACATACAAATACAACAAGTAGGGCCAATCAATCCAGCAAGAGACAAAATTGGAAGAGGAGAGAAAACGAAAGCTCTGAAAAGGAAACAAAAAATCTTTGACAGACCTGAAAGCCATCCCTGTTGAGTTTCTTAATAGCAACAACAATAGGATCAGCCTTTCCCTCAACAGGCTTGATGGTGCCCTTGTAAACACTCCCAAAACCGCCTTCCCCAATCTTGAGCAAACGACTGAAGTTGTTGGTGGCCTGCCTCAGCTCGGAGAATGTGAAAACCCTCAAATTCTGAGCTTTCTCGGAGTATAATTCGGGTATGGTGCGGGGCGAAGTGGCCGAGCATGAAGATTTGGTGATCCTATCGGGTTCGGAGATGTCAGATTTGGTGTCGTCTTTGAGGATTGGAGCTGATTTCTGCAATCTGGTTCTGCTCCTATCCTTGAAGTAGTAGAAACACTTCATCTTTTCCTTCCCCTTTTCTATTGAGATTCAAATCATGCCCCACCTGAGCTGAAATCAAAATACCTAGAAATTGAAGCGTGATTGATCATTGTATTGTTGGTAACATAATAAATCAATAAATCTGTCCAGAAAAGAAGCAAGAGATGGAGAATTATGAGTATATGAAGAATTGAAGGGAATGGAGTTGGGATTGGAATTTGAATGGATAATGAAGAGGAAAGGGATAAAAGAAAGCAGAAGGCGGCCAATGAAATGAACATTACCTGTTTCTCAATGCATTCATTTCAATTTTCAACCAACTCCCTCTCTTTCTCTCTCACACACACACGCACAATAGAAGAATGGGGTATCAATCAACGTAAAGGTTTGATTTTGAAGATAGAGTTAAAATAGTTATAGGAGAATTTATTTATCTGGTGTGGCTTGATTATACATACAAAAATGTGAACGTATAATATAAACTTTCTCTCTCCTATCTGGAGTTGCTTTCCAAGAGATTTTAGTGATGGAGGCCAATTGAGGATTTATTTTGTTGATTTTGTAGGAGAGAGAGAGAGACAGCAGACAACTCAAGAAAGGAGGGCATGTTGAATTCCTAGTACCTCAACAAAACCAAACTTCTAGAAAGATAGGTTGTTTCTTTCGCGGCCCCAATAGAGATGGAGATTTATTGGAGTCTATATTCGATGTGGAGCATAAGATTAATGGCAATGGTGGACTTTGAATGTTGCCTCTAATCGGTTCTAGAAGACAATAGAAGAATCAAGTTGTTTATTACGGAGTCTAGCGAATCATATTTCTATTCACACTCATGATATTCGATGTTCTTTATGAATTCTGAAGTGTGAAAATCGTCTTTCTAGTGTCAATGTTTCAGAAGAACTCTGTATTCTGATTTTATGTCTAGGGGATCATAACAACGATTTTACAAACTTTATCATAACTCTAATTTCACTTACTTATGTTTGTTTCTTTGAGGGAATGAGTTTCTTCACTTTGTATGCATTAGCCAATTTGGGCTTCCCCACTTTAGATTGAGTTTTTTTAGCTGGATTGAGTATAAGATTTGCTTGCTCACTGTTTTAACAAGTAGTGCCTTTTGATTATAAAATAATTCTAATTTCACTTTTCACTTATAATTAAATTGGATAAATTGGAGTTATTCAAAGTAGTATCTGCACAATAGTTCTCTTACTTTTATAAATGACCATTTGACTTCATAAGTTATTAAACATGCAATTATGTTAGGACTATAATAAAATGTTCCAACACTTGAAACACTGCAGTTTTTCAAGTCAATCTCTGGCTCGCATCGTTGCTTTTTTGAAGTTAATAAAATCATAATCAGAATATATGAATGGATTTATAGGCAAATGTTGGGAATTTTATTGTTGAGACATCATTGTGCAAGATTGTATCATGTGTCAAGATGTCACTCAATGTTTGGATCTAAACATAACTACATATGTGAACGTCAAGAAAATGCATATGAAAATAAGTTCGATTATTTTGATATTGATTCGATTTATCCTAACTACAGTAAAACTAATTAAATAACGTGCATCCGCTTTATAACTATTACTACTATAATTAATTTACATAGCAGTGATAGAAATTTGTAAGTTTGTTTTGGCCTTTTTGCTTGCGCCGTCTCCAAAAGTGGGTGGTGGTTATGTGACATGACTTAAAAGTCAAATTAAAATATTTATTTCTGTTGTCATATTGTACTCTATGTTTATGATTTCTTCAGTTGTTAGGTTGATCAAGAAATTGGACTTAATTAATTGGCACGCCAATATTATATTTATAGCAAGATGTTAAACAATTCTTAAATAGCAAAAATGTCCACCGTCACTCTTGCAAATATTTAAAATATTAGTGAAAATTAATAAAGAAAGACCATTTATGGTCAAAGGTGCTGTTTATTTCCACATAATTAGTTAATCAGAAGTGGTAACTGGTAACTTTCATTTCATGTGGGGGATGTATGGGAAAGTCAATACGAGCCTTGCTTATTTCATAAATAATTGTTACCTTTTAATTAATCATTAATTTATGCTGTTCCAACTTTATGATTTTAGGGAACATACATGTATAATTTGCTATGTCTTGTTATTAATTTAATATTTAGTTAGAAAGGATCTTTGGAGCGCACTCACATCGTCAAAATCAAAATTTTAAAATTTATATATTTTGCCCCATGATGTATAAATAAATAGTTTCTACCAAACACTTTTGACTTAATTCTAATGTTCAACTTAATTAGGTAGTAAGGTAAATCTTTTTGGGTGTTAATTCGTCTCATTTGCGTTTTATATTGTGAAATATATATATGTGGATCACCACTCGTTTAACTTGTTGACATTTCCCCCCTCGACTAAATATAAAATTTTGTTAAGATGTATTGTTGGTATGTTGCGATTGGAAATGTTTAATGGAAAAGGACTAAAATACAACCCGTCATTTTTGTAAATACGCAAGATAATTCTATTGTATAAAACAAAATAATACAAAAGCGAAGATCAGACAACAGTATAACATATATTCCCACTAACACCACATACCAAGACCTACAAAAATTCAGTTCTATTGTATAAAACGAAAAAATGCAAAAGCGAAGATTAGACAACAGTGTGACATTAATTCCCACTAACACCATATCCCAAAACCTACAAAAATTCAGTATAGCCGCACAACAAACAAAATAACATGATGATAAACCAGCAACCACACGTACTAACAACCAGTGGTGGATGCAGAATTTTTATTGTGGGGGTTCAAACTAGTGTTTAAAATTGTTACATACGTTGACAGTGTCTGCATCAAAATAGTTAAGAATTATATTTATTTTAAAATTAAATTTACTACTAATATTATATTATATGTATTGAATGAGTAAATTATAATTAAATTGTATTGTTTCATATATTCATAGTATTAATCAAATCTTAATTAGAGTTTATTAGGATAGTTTTGGACTTTTAATTGGCACGAGCTTGCGGCTCAAGGATCAATACGTTATTTGCTGGAACTGGTCAAGACTAGACGAAATCGTAAACGCAATATCTACAGATAATGATAATTAACATGAATTAAATGGCAAAAAAAATGTAGTGAGAGTGACATTGTTGTACCAAATTAACATGAATTAAATGATAAAAACTGTATTAAGATTTAAGAGTGACATTGATGTCACAAAACAAGCCTATTCAAATTTGGGCACATTCTGACACGCTAAACCCTAAGTCATTAAGTAGTTAATGACTTAATGTTCCTTAATTAAAAAGTAATTTATATATTGTTGAATCCGCAATTTGATTCAAAGGTTGTGTTTTATGTAACTGTCATTATTACTGACATACAAATATATATTTTACCTATTATTTCATATTCTATTTTATGTGGAAATGAATATCAGCTTTAAGCATTTTGGTTCGATCATATTGATGTATTAAGTCATTCTATTTGTTTAACTTCATGATTTGTAAATTATTATCTCATGTTCGCAATAATCTTGGTGCTATTCACATTGATAAGTTAAAAGGTTATATTTGCTTACATGTAATATTGATGTCATAAACATACAAATATAAACTTAATTCGACACGTCACTAGTCAAGATATATTGTACTACTTCATTTGACTTAATTGATCTTTTATTCCTAGAAAATATTGTCACCAAACCCGTGGACGTGGTAATTTTTTGATATATTGTTTTATTTGTTGTTGACTTATTGTTTTTGCTTCTAATTTTATTGCATAGTTTTAAAATTCCTCACTGATATGAAGAAAAAAAAATGATAAATTGGATAAACTAAACTATGAATTTTTTGTGTTGCCACTATATATTTTCTGATAGTATGCTTATATTTGTTGTTGATAAATAGAACAGTGACCAGATTTCTGTGATAGAGTCAATTAGGAAAGTGGATTTGTAATAAGTAATAACCGAAATGTATAAATTACTTAGTTGTTAATTATATAAATAAATGGAGTTTTTTCTTAAAAAAATTAATGAAAAATGTACGTTTTTCGTTAGTAGCTATACGTGGGATCTAAATGGAATTTATTTAGTTATAGGGACATTCGAATCTTTGGTAGTATAAAGATTTGCACTCAATTTGATCTGTATATCTTACTGTAATTCGTTTAACCAACTTCTAGATTGAAGAGTCCAGCTTCAGAAACATAACAAAGAGATTTTGTTGTTTATATCATTTCTTGAAATGCGCTTTAATTGTTAGGTAACCTAGAAATCCAGCCTTAATATATCAACTTTTGGATTTGATTTTGATTAGTCTTGCAGAGAATTTTCTTCTCCCAAAATGCTGGGGATTCACATTGTGGAAATTTTACAAATATCTACTAATCTTATTATTTACGTTTTCATCAACAAAACTGAAGTCATTCTCATTGTGGAAATCTGAATTTGCACATAAATGTACTTTTCTTAGATGCCATCAAGACTTGGGGATATTTTGCGTCATTTGAAAGACCTTTGTTCAGGGCAACATTATGATATTTTGGTAATATATCTAAATATTACTCCATTCGTCTATAAGAGTATACACTTTTGGTTGGATACAATTTAATGTACAATGGGTAAAGTAAGAGAAAAGTTAAAAAAAAGTAATTAAATTATTATTAATATAGAATGAGTCTCACCTTATTAGAGAGAAAAGAGTTTTTGAAATTAGAAAATGCAAATTCTTGTGCGACGGACTAAAAAGAAAAGAATGCATACTCTTCTCTTGTAGGACGAATGAAGTAACTTTTCTCGTTCATTCTCTAATTTTCTACTACTACATCCGTCCCTGAAAGTTTGACACAGTTTACTATTTCGGTCCGTCCTTGAAAATTTAACACACTTCACTTATTATCATTTTTGGTAGTGGACCTCATATTCCACTAACTCATTCATATTCACATTTTATTATAAAACTAATACTTTAAAAGTAGGACTCACATCTCACCAACTTTTTCAACTTACTTTCCATTATATTTCTTAAAACCTATGTCGGGTCAAAATGTGTCAATATTTGGAGGACGGAGGTAGTACTCCTTTTATTACACATCTCTTTGTACCAGTGGTGGAAACCTAAAAAGTTTCTTTTGAGATCGTCAAAATCTTGGAATCCGGAAAAATGGATATTCCAACGACATCAACATGAAAAGTTTAAAGATTTGGAAATTGGAAACCTTAAAAATGGTTTGATGCAGAAGACCATGGTTGCGTGAATATAGGCACATGCTAGTTGCTTGGTTTCCCTCCAACAATTAATTTTTATACTCACATTTTGTTAACCAATTTTCTCCAAATCTTTTTGAGGATTTTATTCCGAGCATTAGTCAATCATCAATTTGTTCACACAAATTTCAAAGGGTTGAATGAAATGGCACGTCATGCATTTATACAATACAAAGAATTAATCCGATCGAGGAATATATTGTACAGCAATTATACTTCATCTAATTTTCATAAAAGCAATAGTATTATATTTATTGCAAATTAACCAGCTTAAAAAAACAAGAAGCAAAAGAGAGGATGCTCACTCAATCGAACCTTTTTGATAATTCTGTAACCGACGACCTGATTTTGTCAAAATAAACGAGAGGGACAGTTCCTCTACAGCAGCCAGCAGATATATTATATATATAGATATATAATATATTTCTGAAAATGTAATACTAGTACTAACTACCTAACAACATAACAAAAAACAAGAATTTCTCTACCAGGCCCGATCCGGTGAGCATCGTTGTCTTCTAAATGAACTTATCTATCTTGCATGACCTGTTCGAACCTGGAGGTCTGAACTTCTGTAGCTGCAGATTCGAGCTTGAACGAATCTCATTCAGCACAGAATCCCCTTTCTCCGATTTGATTGTGTCGAAGATGGTTCCCACCACATCAGCTGCAATCCCTGCTTCTACAAGGCTCCCTTGCTCTTCTCCACCTTCGTACACCAACTGCCCAATTTCAGCGAGCGAAACGACATTCTCTAAGACGACTCTAGCAAAAAAACGACCGAGGAACTCAGCTGCTCTCGGGGCATCATTGACAGCATCCTCCAAGACAGCTAGAACAGATTCAAACCTGTGAAGTGATGATAAGTCTGGTATCAGCATTGGGTACTTTTATGTAATAGTGACCATCCGAAAGCATGTCAAGACATACCCTTTGACGAGTTGAGCCTCACTTAGCAACCCATCTTGCGACTTTGTAAGGTTAATAAGCAGCTTTGTCAGGAGCTCCCTCTCCATGTCTTTCCTCTCAAATGAATCAGCGAGCCAGATAGATATCATTGAGGGATATAAGCCTGGGGCGTTCAAATCCTTGATCCACGATGCGACTTCATTCTCATCAAGTGTTGCACTGGGGAAAAACAGATTGAATTCATCTTAGCAAATTACTGAAGTGCCAACATGATAATCTCAATCAAAATAAAGCCACCACACCAACAACATTGTGCATATATCATACTAGAATATTCAGGCAAAAGAAGGGTAAGCATAGATAAGGGTGACCACAACATGGATTTGCTGCGTTCCACATGTTTTTTTGTAGGGAACTGAGGGGAGCCTAATATTGAAGAAAAAGTAAATGTTCCTACTTCCTAGACACAATCATAAGGGACACTGATATCTATCATTTCTCTATCGTCATATTATGAGTTCAATATCAACATTTCGAGTAGTTTGAGATTAAGGTAATGCATTACCCTAAAGTTCAAAGTTCCAATGTAAGCCACCATGCATACTTTTGACACAATACAAACCACACTCTCTGATTTAAAGACTCAGTGCAGGATTCAACAGGTGAGAAGCCGTCAAGCTGATGCTCAAAACTGGCCTTCAAAGATATTCCGCAAATGTCATATCAAAGTACTCTAGGATGCCCAGCAATAATACATATATACAACAAATTCATCTTCCTAAGAAGCTAAAGAATAAAAAAGAAGTAATAAAAATGATATCCATCACATAACATGGATTAGGAGTTTCCAGTGTTGGTTTTATCTGTTCGGAAACTTCAACATAGGTCACACCCAGAAAGATTCAGAAGATTGAGACCTAGAGAGAAGTCAAGAACACACAACAAGACCTCCAGAGATATTTTACAATAAGCCGTCATCTAAACTTTTCTCTTGCTTAAAGTCAAACCAGAAGAATTTCAACACAAATTTTAAATTCATTTCCTTTTGTTGTCAGATGTTGATCCATCTGTGTGCTTCTCAACAAATTATAGTCAAGATGTGTCAGGAAGTACTGTTTGAAATAGTTACAGACGAGCCTGATGGCTGTAGATGTCTAATACTTAATTATGCAATTTCACTTTTAAATTTCACTGAGAAATCTAACATTTAGTTCAACCAACTTAATAAACATCAAGAAAAGGGGAGTGGGACAGGTTGATTATAGCATAATGAAACAACAAACTTCCAGATTGGGGACATAAATACCTGAAGAATTCTTTAATGGTCTTTACCGATTTTTCCCGCAACTGCTCTTCAGTCCACATATTTTCTGCGCTAGTTGGGAGAGCACCACGAGCAGGGGGAGAAGCTGGCAGAGATTTATCAATGCGATCTGTGTTTCTATTTCCATGTGTAACATTCCTTTCTTGGTCATAACTGGATGCAGCAACAAACCTGTCAGGCACATATCTTGGAACGTGATCCTCTCTTTGGCCATAAGCTGCCCGTTCAGGAATAGAACTGAATCCATTTAGACCAGGGCCCACCCTGCGTGCATCTCCAGGACTTGATATCTCAGCCAAACGAGAGCTAGATGCAGATGGCTGACTACCAAACGCCATTCCTCGGACAAGACCACCTTGTGGCCCAAGGGTTATGGAATCATCACCAAGGGGTCTTTGAGGCAGTGGAATAGACATCGTTCTGTTCTCATAGGAATGTCTCTCATCCATCCGAGCATCCTGAGAGCCATGGCCACGTAGCTGTGGCCCACCAGGACGAAAACTGCTGATCTGTGGACCTGGAGGAGATAACATACTAGGAGTTCTAGGAGCAAAATCCATAGACGGACCCCTTCTTATTGAGCCACCAATGCTGGATACACGACCAAGTCTGCTAGTTTGAGCATGCCGTTCTTGCGCAGCATCTCTGTGTACCTCCTCAATCTTTTTAGGACCTTCAACTTTCCTCCGCTGCTGCCACTTATTCTTTCTGAGATCAATAGAATCTCTCAGCATGAATCTTACCCGGGAAGACAGCTTCATATTATTGGATAGTTGTGCCATGATGTCAAAATAAGCATCCATGTGGTCCTTTGCTTTGGGATGATCTATCATTACACCAATTGTGCTCATTAATTTGCACAGAGCTTCTATGTTTTCTTCATCGGGATTCTGGTACTGACCCAACAATTTATTAATGCACTCGTGCATTATTCTTTCAGTCAACATCTTCTTCTTGTATAATTCTCCAATTAGTCTAATGTTACCCAGCATCCGTCTTCTAACACGCAGTCTCTTGTCTTCTCTCTCTTCTTCTGTCAGTTTACTTTCACCTTCGTCAGCTTCATTTGCCTCTTGTTCTTCTCTTTCTCCTCTCTCAAATTCTTCCTGGCATTTGTTCAGGAGTAATCTCTTGAAAGTTATTCTTTCATTGTCCACACTCAATTCAGGCAAGCCCGCAGCAAGGTGAAAGCAGAAGTCAGCATACATCTCACAGAAGGTAGGCTCCATCAGAGCTTTATCAAAAATCTGCGAGATTACTCCAGAAAGTGTAATAACATTATCGATGTTGACTTGCTGAACTTGCTGGAACAGTTTCTCAAAATTTTGAGGTGTAAGCTTGTTCAATATGCCCTTCAACTGTCTCTGTTTCGCTTCTTCCTCATCAGTAACCTTGCCTACTTCATACTTCTTCTCAGCTCGGTGCATAACTGGGGGGGGTGTCTGAGGAGGAGGCATCAATCCTTTCTGGAAAGCAGTTCCCCGCTGCCATCTATCAGATTCGGAGTTATTTCTAAGCAATACTCCATGAGGACCAATGGACTGCATTGGCCCTGACAAGATCCCCCCTGCATGCATGGGTGTCTGAGGTCGTGGATTCCTTAGAACACCGTAATTACCGACTTGGCCAGGTCGAAAACCAACAACATTATTCGCATATCCAGTATCTGCACGCATATCTCCTCGCCCTGACATAAGTGGGCCAGGAAATTTGTTCCATTTATCCTCATCTCCATAGCCACTTGCACGGCGATCTGGTCTAGAACCTCCAGAAGCCCTGTCAATGTTTCGTCCAGGACTAGGATGTGACTCACGCATATTGACACTGGAAACCATCAATACATCTGCTACGTCTGAATTAAAATCAAATCCTTCTGGAAGATCAGTGCATTGATCTGCGAATTTAAGAAGGAAGTCTCGGGAATATCTTTTAGTTGTCAATCCATTTTCATCTACATCAGAACCTTGATTTCCATTCTTTGAACTTTCTAAGTGCGAAGAAATTTCAGCAGCATCTTCCCAATCATCTGGCTCAACTTTAGTCACAGGAGGTTTCTCACTTGGAAGGTCAATCTCTCTAGAGATTTCAGAGGATGTCTGCTTCATGTTATTGCTTGAAGTTTCTTCAATGCTCTCTGCGGAGATCTCAGCACCTTTCTTGTCTTCAGGGCCCTTGTACGCCATATAAAGATCAGAACTGGTACCAGCAGCTTCTGCTTTCCTATACAATTCTCTTTTTTTCTTCTTCCCTCTGGGTAGAGCACTTTTAGACACACTTGCATCTACCAAGACTTTATCCCTGATACTCAAGGAAGTTGGGACTAAACTGTCACTATTATTGTCAATATCTTCATTATCGGGTTTTGATGCATCATCAAGACATTTTGTGCCTGCTATATAAGTCTTATCATCCTGTGCAGATAAACCATTCATTGACACAGGATTATCAGCATTTTGACTGCCTTCTATATTATGGGAAGATGCAGCATAATTATCAGCCATGTTGACATCATCAGTACAACAGCCTAAAGACTCTTCCGGCTTCTCTGTCCCTTCCAATAGACCCCCTGTGCTGGATGTAATTTCTGTTTCAGTGATATCCTCAACTTCACCAGTTATTTTCGGTGATTCTAAAGAAAGAGACTTCAACGATGTGTCCAAATGTTCTTTATCAAATTTTAAACTCTGAGATGTGGCCTGTCCTTCCCTTTCTGCAGTTATCTCAGGCTCAGATTGTCTACTATTTACATTATTAGTTCCAACGTCCTCACTTGTCAAGTCAACCTCAGATGTAGCCACAGCAGTTGATAATGATTCCTTGGAAGTTTCGCATGCGAAATTGGCTCTAGGCAATGGAGATTTTGTGTTAACTGCTTCAGCTTCCAAGGATTGAGAAATCGAACTTGGGAGCGAGGGTGGTTGGTTGCCAACCTGAAATAATAGGGTAATCTAGCTCATAAATCATGAAAAACATTCTTAATGTGGATAGTACTTTATAACTGGATAAACAAACAGACATATCATACCTGATCCTGTTGGCCCGGTTTGAGTGGTTGACTGCATACATCTTTAACTAAACCGGGCACGACTACTTTATTTCTTGCCTCAGTAGCAGTGCTTTTTAATATTGATGCAGAACCATCCTTAGTAACAAAAGCAGGAGCCGTAGTGTTACATGCAATGCTCTCCACATTGATAGAACCTGATGATGCAGCAGATATAGATGACACTCCTAAACCAGGCTTAGAATGTGGTGTAGAAATCCGAGATGATGATTCAACTTCCTTTTGTGCACGAGCACAATCCTCTCCAGATAAAGTTAATGGTTCTAGCTCTGCCTTTCTCACAGTAACTGAACTTGTACCTGGTAATGGCTCTTTCTCCCCATGAATGCCAACAGGTGGCTTAATTGTCACCTGCAGTAGATGAGGCGAAAATATCACAAATTAACAAAAAAAATCACTCAATCCTATCAAGGCATGGAATTTTTGAATTAAAATAAGCAGAGCAAAACTAGCCTAAAAGAAAACTACCAACTAACCTGATTGTAAGACCTTGGTGGTTGAGAAGTGGGTGGAATGCTGCTCAATGGAACGGAGCTAGCAGCAGGAAAATAGACAGGGTTTGTGTTATAAGAATTAGAATAGAAATTCATCGGGTGATTTTGAGGAAATGGTGGGAGGGGCTGTGAATGAGGTGGCATAACAGGATGTGATTTAGGAGCAGGCGAACCCTCCAGTCTCAACTCTTCATGAGTATCTGGATGTGTAATCTTCACAGTTTTCCGAGAACCGCCGTATTTTCCAGCCTGCTGCTGAGAAAACTGTGGGGCCATATTGATTCCCATGTTACCCAACTGAGGAGGTAGTTGATGAGTCATCGGTGGTGGAAAGTTAAAGTTCTGTCCTTGCATCATTCCTTGAGACTGCATCGGATGTGGCTGAAGACTTGAAATAAACATTGACTGCTGCATTTGAGGATTCCCCATAGGTAGGGCCATCTGCATTGACAGAGGCAATGCCCCTGGCATGGCTTGAGACTGAATTTGAGGATTGGGACCACCAAATGGAACAGAAACCTGTGGCTGGTGAAATGGCATTTGCATGGGCATACCAGGCATAGCATGTATAGCTGGCTTCTGGATTTGAGTTACAGGTGGTGCAACAGATACCTGAGTGTCCCTCTTAGATCTGGAAAGTGGGTGAGCTTCGCGAGCGTTTGTTTGGTTTGGAACACCTGCATCCTTCTTTACAGCTGGTTGCTTGGGCAAGGGAATCGGCACAGGACCACCAGCCCTTAATAAGTTTTGGCGAGCCTGAAATGAAACTATCCAATTAGCAAAACATACTACACAGAAGCATAGCTATCACGATCATAATGTTGCATTTTGCATGTTGTTAGAAATGAGTAATCTTGAGCAACAACCCACCAATAAGTCTAAGAAAAAATTTCAATAATGATGCATAATTTGACGCAGTTCCTGTTAAGTACACAGAACCCTCTGGTCTAGATTGTTTCTTTTCACTTTTGCAGACATCATTGAAGCACAATCTCATAAACCCAAAAAAAACGATTAGCATTATAATGCGCGAGGAAATTCTCCATCACGAAGATATCATACAACTCTATCCTTTACCATCTGTTAGCAGCTTCTGGAAGCCATGTGAAAATCAAATATAGATTATAGAGAATGTCTAACCTGGTCCTTTTTCTGCTCATCCAAATTTGGTGGCGCAGAGCTTGTTCTAGCAGGTACCTAAAAAACAGAAAGGCACCTTCTGTAATTAGAAATTGGAGTTTGGGGACTCAGACAATAATATTGAAGGGCCCTCCACAGAATTCTGCATTACCTGCATACAACCAGGACTTATGGAGCCGAACTGCAGGCCAAGTGGCCCTGTTGCATCTCCTGAAACATGGAACAAACAGAAATATCAAATGAAAATCGATAAAACAAAGACAGACATAACTGTTACACTGAGTAACTAACATACTATTCTCAATCTTATTTTGAGATTATGTCAAGAGTCATTTCAACTGCTTAAAATATACTGTGCACTAACAACATGCCATACCTTTAGTAGGTGTTTTAGGTAACTCAGACTCAGAATTAGCAGCAGAAACATTAGATGTTGGAGCTTCATTTGAAACATCAGAAGACGGAGATCTAGGAACAGTTTGTGTGGTCTTTTGGGCAGGAGCATCTGTCAGATTGACATTGGTAGGTGTGCCGCTAACTGGAGATACCCCAACCAAATATGTAAAAGGACAGTTCATCAGAAAGAAGAACCAGTAAGTTGGTAACTTGAAAAACAATAAAACCAAGAATTCATGGAAAATTACGAAAATACTTAGTAAATAATGAATAATGATGATCGTTGTGTGTGCATGATCCTTAGAATTAAACTTATTCAATATAATGTTCCTCGAACATCAAAAAATTTATCATCTTCGATAACCACCATCTATCCAACACTAAGGGTCATACAAATAAACTCAACTCGTTTCCTGGAAAGAATAAGAAAATACTCGTTTCCAATTGCCAGCACTCGGCGAGTAGCACTACTAATGAATGTAATATAACAACAAAAAATCCAAGTCACATACCATGAGTTGGCTGCTGTTCTTGAGGACCATTATGGAAAGCATGTCCAGCAGAATCTGAACCCACATTCGGACTTCTTACCCTCGGACCACCTTGGGCATTGTTGTTATACTTCTTATTGTAACTGGATCACAGAAACATAACAAAACATCAACCCATCATCCAACAACCAAACACATCCCCGCCCCCCTCCAAACCCTAGCTCTCACATTCACAATCATCGTCTACCAACAAAAAACACAAAACTCATCCGCACATGTATGCAATAAGGGATGCGCAAGAAAGCAACAAAACCCTAGTCCAAATTCAATTCAATCTCAGAAAAGCATACCCGCGGCCGGCAGGATTTGAAGGGGCGCCGCCACCGCCCTTATTGGAGGCGCCGCCGTGGAACTGACGCTGCTGATTGGAGCTACCGGATCGGCCGGTTTTCCTGTACTGCGTGGAATCGCTCCTCTCAGCCCTTGATTGATTATGGGACATAAATCCTAATCTTTTATGGCAAAAAAAGAACCGCTTTTCCCGAAATTCAGGCGAATTTAACACCCTACGAGGATCAGCCTATCAAATCAAAACCATCAGAATCAATAATATGTCGCACATTCAATTGGAGAAACAATTTATTCAAATTAAATCGATCAAAATGCGAAACTAATTGAACCTGTAGCGTGTGAGAGAGAAATTAGGGTTTCTAGTGGGAGAGAGGAATGGCGGGAACCATGCCCCTGGGTGAACCGTTGGGGAAAATGGAAAGGGTATGGAGAAGAAGAAAGAGATGAAGAGAAAGAGATGAAGAAAAAAATAAAAGGAAAATGCTACTGTGCATTAACTGTGTGATTTTGTGTTTTATGGTTAAAACATAGACGACGAAGAAAGTGGGGAAATTACTTTACAATGTTTATATAATTTAAGTTAGTCTCATCATTTGGATTTTGGACGAATATATCTGAAACCTTAATTGAACTAATTAAGCTAATTTTATATGGGAGTCAATTAGATTAAAATATTTATATGTATCTATCATAGTTTTGGAGATATTTACAAAACTATCATTTTATTAATTTAAAATTTAAAATTTAATAAAAAATGATTTTGTTAAAGAACTTGTACAATTAAACATCCGTTGCTTTAGTTACTAGCACACCTCAATCACTTAATGCCATTACGAATAGTGAAATCAAATAAAAATAGCTAGCTAATAAGTAATAACACAAGAAATATCATTTGGTCTTCATTCTAACGCTAATTCTAACTTTTTCCTTACTCTACAATCAATATTCATTAACATTGAAATAAAAAAGATGAAAAGTCAGTTAAATAAAAAAGACTCTTGGTTTGTACTATCTATAAATAATTTCACAAAATAATTCTTTGAATCAAAATTCCTCTGACCAACACATGCGGTGGTGCCATTTAAATGGGAGCGGTGGTGCCATTTAAATGGGAGGAAAAGTCAGGTACGCCTAAATTAGTTGTGAATGCCGGAGGTGATGATCTCGATTTTGTATTTGCTGTCGGTTGAGATAATTGGGAAACGCATCTCCCCCTATGGAGGAGCTCTTCAACGGCAGTGTGATCACTGCAGAACAAAGTGATAGGCGAAATCAGGAGTTGGGAGAGAGATAAAAATGGAGGTGGAGGTTTGGGAGAGAGATAAAATGAGGCGGACTATTGTGTAAGCAAATTGTTTTTAAACGGAAGGGATCACTTCATACTTGATATACTCCATTTCACAATACAGCATTAAAAAATTGACAAAATAGACCTTATTTTATGGAAAGAGAAGTTTGTTAAAATATACTCCTTATTTCTTGCACTTTTTTACTTCTACACAGCTTTCGATTTTATTAATTCTGAATATATTTTAATTTCTAACTTCTTTCTTTTCAAAAGTTATCTCTTTATAATTTAGTTTTCTGCTATATAAATTTAAAAGTTTATCTCTACATAATTTAGTTAAAATATCCATATTTTTCTATGTGGTAGTGTTGTATTTTCTCTCTTAATGTTATAAGTATGCTATCTGTTATGATAGTATTCTCCCACATTACTCTATTAGTATTCTTTTACACGAAATAAGTAAACTATTTATAGGAGTATTAAAATCAAAATTAAAATATCATAAAAAGAAAAGAAAAAACGTTGAAAAACTTCAAGTAACACGAAAGAAAATAAGTATAAAGTAAAAAAAAAAGTATTTTATATTCAAATTTTTAAAGGGGGTTATAATTTATTTATTATGAATATTACTTTCATATATATTATGCATGTATCAAACAATCATGATCTCTTACTTTATCTTCAAGTGTACAACGCTGACCTCCCTCACATACTCGTATTCAAAATATATCAAACTTCCGACTCATTGGTTATAGAAAAACATCTTACCTATACGTTATCAACAAAAATAAAATAAAAGAATGAAACTAAAAAAATGTAGTACTAGAATACAAAATCCAAGATAACAAAATTGAATGATAATTTTTTTTTATTAAAATTAAGCAAAATTAACTGACAGAGTGCTAGAAAAGACATAAAATCCAAAACAGTAGTAGTAAAATTAATTGACATAAATATTTACTGAACATATTTGAATGAGGAACGATTTTTATATTTGTAAGTTTAAATTTCTTTATTTGAGTGGGGAGGTTATACTGTAATTTGGAAATAACTTTTCTTTTCATAAATAAAAACCACTTGTCAACTTTTAAGTGGTGTATTAAGAAATGGAGTATACAAAGTATGAGGTGATCCCTTCCAGTTTTCGAACTAATGAATTTAAATTCTTGGTGTACCTTTTGTTGGTTTAGTTAGTTTATTGAATAGTTTAGACTTTAGACTATTAAATGGCTCATTAATTTACCAATCACATAAATTAAGAATGAATTGCCAATTTGATACCTATTAATCTCAGTAATTGTCAATCAATTAACAATTTAACCGTTAATTGGTCTCATTTTTCTAAATGACCATTAATTTCATCAATCTCATAAATAAAAAATGAATTTGGCAATTTGAGATTCATTTATCTCATTAATTGCCGATCAATCAATAATTCACTAATTAAAATCATGTTACATTTTTAATTTAATTTTTCATTCATCAATAATTTGTCATAAGTGATTTCTTATTCTTATTTGAATTGCTTATTATTTTAAAGATTTCGTATTTTGAAGTTATTTACAAAACTGCCATTTCATATTTTAAATTATAATTTCATTAAACTTGACTTTTGTTAATGAAATTGTAATTATATATCAGTCTTGATTTTCGTCTTTTTATGAAGTGGCATTTCATCGGTTAGACGGTTACTGACAGGGCTCTAGAGTGCAGTGCAGGTGTTGTGTGGTATGTGTCCCTCGATCTAATAGATCCAGAGGATTCGACTAGACTTCAGAGGCTAGAAGATCGTGAAACTATCAGAAATGGGTCGTTGGGTGCACTCTATTCCTTCAAAAACCTCAACCCACTATACTACAACTTAGTACATGGAAGTAAAGGATCGATCCCACGAGGAAGAAGGTGTCACGAAACTGCATTTGAGGATGTTTTGGGAAAAGGGATTGGCTGCTGCCACGCAATTTTGTGGGTCGAGAACCTAAAACTACTGGGTCTGAGAGATAAGCAAAACTTTACTCTACCTATTGGGTCTAATAGATCAGAAGAACTTTACTCTACCTACTGGGATCTAAGAGCTGAGAGCGTACGAAACATACATGACTTAGAGAAACCGAGATATTTTAAAGTTCTAAGACAACTGGAGTAAACTTAACTAGACAGACTTTCCTAATTTGGACAGACAAGCATAAAGCAAAAAGCAAAGACAAATTTCCTTAAACTAGCAGTGGTCTGGCAAAGCATGCGTAAAAGTAAAAAAAACAAGCAGATCGTACGACAGTGGTCTAGGGAAGATGCAGAAAAAGCAAAGTACATGCTGAAAACTACTGACATAAAGCAGATCTGGTTCTAACTACCAACAACTTCATCTTCTTCGGGAATCAAACGAGAATAGTAGGTAAAACAGAGTTTTAAACACCATGAAAACAGAGCAAACTTTAGATCTAGACTTAAAACGAGAAATTAAAGCCTAAACTAACAGATCTACGCTACTGGACCTAAAGGATGCAGAAACAGAAAGTAAATAGCCATAATCATGCACAACGTAAACATCAAGCACCAAATACGCGAAACTCCAACTAAAAAACACCACGATTCAACAAATCCAAACATCTCCATATGCAAATCCCCAACCTCCAACAACAAACCAACAAATTTCAGCTCCAAACATCCAATAACAAACAAAAGCTAAAAGCAAGAGATAAACATAAACTCAAAGACATCCAACCAAAAGCAAACATAAACTTCCATAATAACTAGAAATGGGTCTGAATCCAGTAGATCAAAGTCAGAAACTAGAGTTACGAACTTAAAAACCACAAAGTACTAAACGAAAGCAAGTAAGATTGTTTCTTCGCCTTCACAAGGCGGTGTTACACAGCAAAATAACGATGACGATGAGAACCACGGTGGCCAGAATCCTCCATGTCCAAGTGCGCAGCAACACAAAATGAAAATTTGAAGTATGGAACTAGAAAACTAGAGCTAGGAAAGCGTAGAAGTGGTTGTTCACCGTCTCTCTTGTTCTTCAAGGTTGGGCTACTTATATATGCGAGGCTCTGATCCCTAGGGTATCCCTCTGCTGATTTGACGCTCTTGCTCTTGAGTAAGACTCTTTAAAATAATTTGCTCTCGCTCCATTCTGCTCCTGTCGCCAACTTTTGGTTCTCCCAGGTCCAAACGATGACTTCTGATTTTTGCTTCAATTTCATACTTTTGCATCTGCCAGGTCAGGTAACAAAGAACTCCTTGGGTCCGATGATTTACTACGCACCAACTCATAAATGCACATTAGCGCCCCAAATGCACAGAATTTTAACCCTAAACCAATGCATGAAACGAGCCTTATCAGTTACTAATCTTTTTATTTAATCAACCAATCCTATTTGAAACGTCCAAATAATTACGAGGCATTTTAATTATAATAGTGGATATTAGGATTTGGAACAGTAAGAGCATCCACAGTGGGACGGACGATGCATCGTCTGTCGCATCGTCCGCCACTGTGGCATCGCGGACGATGGGTTAACCATCGTCCGCGGACGAAGCGCGGACGATGCGTTAACCATCGTCCGCGGACGAAGCGCGGACGATGCGCATCGTATGTCGCATCGTCCGCCACTGTGCCATCGCGGAGACAAACGATGCGACACGTTTTTTTTTTTAATTTAATTTTATTTTATTTAGTGCACTAATCTAGACCGGATTGGCCTCAGCTGCAGATTGAGACTACTCTAGACCGGATTTAGTGCACTTTTTTTTTTAATTTCTTAGTTTGTAACTTTTTTTTTATTTCTTGGTTTGTAACTTTTTTTTAATTTCTTAGTTTGTAATTTTTTTTTACTTCTTATTTTGTAACTTTTTTTTTAATTAAGTAAATGTAGGCTTTGCCTTAATTGTGTTGTTTTTATTTATTTATTTTGCTTGATATATTTGCATAAATTGTATAAATACAAAATAGAAGTAAAATGCTTAGAGTGTGGCTTAGGCGGGCTATAGTCCGTCCCATTGCAGGTGGAAGTGGCGGAGGATAAAATGCTGACGTGGTGGTGCATCGGGCGTAGCTTAGTCCGTCCCACTGTGGATGCCCTAAAAGTCATTTTGAGAATACCAAAAGCTACAAAATCATCTATAAATTTCAATCTGATTGTGACATTGATACGCTCGGATTTTGCACTGTTTTATTTGGTCTGTTTTTTTATGTCAAAGTCACTCTACACGTCCATTATTTGCATATTTAATCTATTTTGGTATTTTGACGTGTTTTGTGAGAAATGTGCATAATTGAGCCGAAAAAGGGAGTCAAAACGCAAAGTCTTGAAATCTGGAGTCAAACGGCGACCGGCGACCGCCGCGAAGTTGTACGGCGACCGCCCGCGCCTGGCGGTCAGAGCAATGCGGCGGTCCGCCTCGGAAAATTACACTTGGAAAAGAGTCTCGCCCGGCGACCGCCGGAAGTCATGCGGCGGTCCGCCGCCGAAGGAACAGAGACTCTGGACTACAACGCGGCGGCCCGCCGGCCAAGGTGCGGTGGCCCGCCGGAGAAAGGCTGCGAATCCGATTAGCCCTAGATCTGCTCCAATATTTACCATATTTTGAAGATCCTTTCCTTCTACAATGAGGATTGGCTTTTCCCTATAAATAAGACCTCAAGATTCATCAACCAGAAAGCTTCTTTTTGCAAAATAATTCACAGAGATAAAAAGCTAGAGTACTTCAATTGCGCAAAGAGTTGAAGAAGGATTTAAAGAACATCAAGAACGACAAGGATTCAACCTACGGGTTTTATTAGCTTTAGTTTTATGTTCAAATTGTCTTCCCTTCAATCTATGTGTTTAGCTTATTCCATTATGTGTAACTAAACTCATAGGATTTTAGGGATGTGTTAGTAGCGACTTTGGTTATACAATTCGTTTTTCTAATTAATATCCGTTTTGTTTTTACTTTGTTTCTTCCCTAAGTAAATCCTGATGCTTCATGATTGAGTGACACAATTGTGTATGATTTAATAAAGCTTGCTTCATAACTGTGAGAGAGTTCTAGCGAGTTAGATCCACTTAGTAGACGCTACAGTTAACTTCCCTTAAAACGACACTGTTAATTGAGAGTGAGGACTTTTCAAGAGTCTTAAGAGCTTTATGGAGTTACGTGTTAGGATTGACAACCCTAATTTTGTAATCAACGTTTGCATCGCATGAGCATAAGCTAGGTGACTCGTCATATCAAAATAATAACTGTGCTAGGGATTGTAGTTTGGAAATTGTATAACCATAACTATGAACGCACATCCCTGGAATTCCTTTATCTCTATATTTTATCTCCGCATTTATTTGCAATCAATTGTTACTTGCTTTCTATTGCTTTTAGTCTTCAAAAGTTTTCAAAATTCTCTTGTTTTTCCAAATAGTAATTGAGTTTTAGTAGGAGAGTCCGTGTTTGCCTTCCCCGTATTCGATATCCGGTACTGACCTTTATCTATACTATATATACTCTGTATACTTGCAGGTTTATTTAGTACTAAAAAATAGTGCATCAGACATCCATGATGTCAGCGGAGGAGTACGGGTGGAGAGGCTTCAGCACGCCTGCTGAATGGGAGAGAGAGACGATGAGTCATCCTGCTCAGCGTCTACATCGCATTTGTCGTTGTCACGGAGGAACTCTAAAAGTGAAATATCCTCCAAAACTTATAAATTAATGTTTTATAATTTTCATACGGAATTTTATTTATGTTTTTTCATTCTCTGTTGATGGTGTATCACTTTTGAACTTTCATATGCTTAATTATTCGTGTAATGTGATTACATATTTTGTATTTTGTATTGGATATCCAAAATATTTTAATCAATATTTATGTGTTAATTTTAATAAATAGTTTTTTTTTGTTTTCTGCTGATTATAATTTGATATTATGTAGCAATACATAGATAGAATGAGAGTTTTGAAGGAAATTATCATAAATGTCATATAATTGCAATAAAATCACGCCATGAGTGAAGGGAAGTCAAAATGATGGAGTATAAGTTTAGCATTTAGTTTTTGGGGTATTTATGGAAATGCCATTTTAAATTAGATAATATTATTTACATAAAACTATTTTTTTTTAGCTAAATTGTCGTAAATAGTAATCAGCTGTTTGTCTGGCCTCTGAATAGGTGGGATCTATGGACTAACCCCTATACCATTAACCGCCTTCCATTACATTTCATCATATCCCATCTCACATTAAATTATTTTTTCCCCTCAAAATAGAATAAGTGATCAACAAAGTAAAATCGAACTGGGACGAAGGAAGAATTTTATTAATGTTTGGCTCATTGATCATGATGAGTATATTTTAAAGTTAAGTGTTATGATTTAGGTTTCAAGGTTTGAGTTTTCAAAGAAAAGTGTTTGTTTTGTGCAAAACAATCCACGTTGCTGTTTTGCCTACCGCGGGGATCAAAGCCCACACATACCCAATATTATAGAACCCACTGGTGTTCGATATCTTTACTTTAATAATTTTAGGATAATAACTAAGTACTCTACCAAGCATAGGGCTGGGGAAAAATACCGAAAAAATGATATATCGCTCGTATCGTATTGAAAAATATCGAAAAATTATCGAATTTTTGGTATATCGTAATTTTCGATACAATACGGGTATCGTATCGTAAGTTTCCGATACGATAATGATATGAATTTCCTTATATCGCGATATATCGTTTTATATCGAATATATCGAAACATATTGAAATTCAATACATATTTAAGTTTAAAATTATAAATATATATAAATCCATTTAATTCATTCATATATTTAGAAAATATATATATGAAACCCTAATAAGAACACTATTTATTTTATTGTGTTGAAGTTTTATTAATTTTTGTGTTATTTTTCAATTTTGAAATTATATTTTTCGATATATAGGTATTCATACGATAACGATATTTCGTTATATCGTATCGATCTTACGATATATTGAAATATCGATATGATAACGATATTGATATTATCCATATCGAAAGTTCGATATATCGAAATTCAATATATCGAAACTTTCGATACGATAACGATATGAATTCATATCGATATTTTCGATACGAAACACGATACAACGTTTTCAATACGATGTATCGTATCGACCCACCCCTAACCAAGCATAATAAGTTTTTTTCCCCTCCATTTTCGTTCAAATTCATAGTGAGATTTACATGGTTAATTGATTTGGTGGATTTTGAGATTTTCACCATAGGGTACATGAGTTTTTTAAAAAAATAGGCACCACTAAAATGTGATTTTTGTGATAATAATATTTTTTTTCTTTTGCGCCGTAGGGAACATGAGTTTATAAATATGTTAGTATTTTGTTTCATTTTTCTTATCCACCATTTGCTTATTATAAAATTTTAAAAGTGCATATATAAAAAATCCTCAACACGAACCCTTAATATAGATTCTCTAGTTCATATGCATTGTTGAAATTTCACTACTAATAAACTACAGAATTATATATTACGCAAAAAATGGAAAATACTAATATAGATATAAGAAGCTAATATATTGGGAAAACATTGGATCAAAACAATATTACTACTACTATAATCTACTAGAGGAAAGAATTAATCAACATATTGGAGTATGATAAAAGGCCACAAAAATAAATGGATCCAAATAAATTGGGCCACAGCCCAAATCTTCAATAGGTTTTATTTTTCTTTATAATCACTGCATTTTCATTTAGGGCAAAATCAAGCTCTCTCCGCCCCACCAGACTCCTCTCTCGCTCTACAATGGTACGCTTCTATTTTCTCGTCGTCGAAAGCAGCTAGTTGGTGATTTACTTTATGGATTCGTTGTTATTCAGATCAGTCGATTTCCATGTGTAATTTGATTTGCCCGCTTTGTGATTATGCGTTTATTGTGTATCGATTTGCGTTGCTGTTGTTGCTTGATTTGCATTGTACAACTGAGTTGCACATTTCTTGGTTGTGTAGCTAGAAAATTTTGAAAATTGGAGTCAAGAGTAAACTAATTTTGGCCGGTATGGCGAGTGTGTCAATTCAATTCTGCTGGCAAAAAGGGTTTTTAGCTCATTTATTGGTCATGTAGCTAGAAAATTTTAAAAATTGGAGGCAGAATGAAGTAATTTTGGCTTGCGAGTGTGTGTTCTTTTCAGTTCAGTTGAAAAAGTTGCTTGCTTTACTGCATCATTGATTGGCTATTCAATTGTTGCTGACAATTTCTTTCTATGGATTTTGTTTTGCACGAAATATGACCATTTATTAACGCTTCTTCACTTTAATCCAAATGTACAGGCAAAGAGAACCAAGAAGGTCGGTATTGTTGGGAAATATGGTATGTTGAGTTCTGATTCTTTACCACTGTTACTCATTATTTTCCATCTTTGATATAAGATGAGCATTAGTTTAGTTAGGTGTATTTGGTTTGCAAGATTATATCCATGACTAAATTTCTATTATGTTTGGTTCATGAGATTGAATATCACAACTTAATCCTAGATGGATAGTCATGTGATAATTTCATAGCCAACTCCTCCTACTAAATAATCTCACAACTTAATCCTAAATTATATGTTGCTACTCTTTTATCGAGTAAACGAAACACCACCGTAGTGTATGCCTAAGAGAGATAAAGGGGGAGATTAGATTATGTTCTATATTACTTAATTTGTTTTTGTTTTCTGTGATTTTACTTGATTTATTGATACGACATTGTGCGAATCCGGCTAATGCTCCATAAAATTACAGGCACCCGATATGGTGCTAGTTTGAGGAAGCAAATCAAGAAGATGGAAGTCAGCCAGCACAGCAAGTACTTCTGTGAGTTTTGCGGCAAGGTATGCAGTTCAAGTAAATACATGGTTACAGCTTTATGGTATTAGTATTTCCTACTTATGTGAATGCAAATCATATGTGCAGTACGCTGTGAAGAGGCAGGCTGTTGGCATCTGGGGTTGCAAGGACTGTGGCAAAGTGAAGGCTGGTGGTGCCTACACAATGAAGTAATTTCCCTTTTCTTGTGCTAAAGGTTCTCTTTGTGCTTATTTTTCTTATTCTGACTATGGTTCTTTTGCATAACAGCACTGCCAGTGCCGTGACTGTCAGGAGCACCATCAGAAGGTTGAGGGAGGCCACCGAGAGTTAGATTTTAGTGAAGACTAAGATTTATATGTAGTGAATTTTGGCTCTGAATTGTTATCCTTTCTTTCAATCAAAGCAAGTTTAGACTCATGTGTGAAACCTTACTTTTCTTTAATACCGAGGTTGATTTTTTGTCTATCGCAGTTGACTCGATTTTGGATGAATTTTATTAATCATGCGTGTTTGTTTCCCTGTCAAATGTGTTCATGATCTTTATTTTGCTTGCTAGTACTGTTCTGTTTCGTTTTTCTTTTTCTAAGTAGTTTTCTTTTTTTCAACAGTTTCTTGGATTTCTATGCTGTTGGGCACTGTTCTGAAATATTTATAATTAAATTCATTTCCATGAATTATACTCGCCTATTCTATAAAAAAATAAAGTTTCTCCATATTGGTCATTCCTATAAAAATAGATCATTATTTCTATTATTGGTGACATTCTTCAGTTCTATTTTCAACTAAATGTCTTTATCGATATTAAGTACTCCACTTGTCCAGTGTAAAAGATGAAAGACAAACTATCATTCGTTGCACCTTTTGTAGTGACATTGTAGAAATCACATGTGAATGATGTCTTGGTCAGCCCTAGTCTACAAAGATAATGCATTTTGGGGTTAATGTGTCTCATAAAGAAGACTACATTACATCTACATGAGTAAAAAAATATAGTGCATTTTGGGGCAAATTTGTCTTAAAAGGAAGACTAAATTACATCTACATGAGTAAAAAATATAGTGCATTTTGAGACTAACTTGTCTTATAAGACTACATCTACATGAGAAAAAATATAGTGCTGATAAGTATGCACACAGGAACTACAACAAGTACTTCAAGCATTTCTCAGCCTGGAAAAGAAATTAGCTTACATAATGACAACTTGCTTCACAGAGGCTTTGTTCCTTCAATCAAACAAATTTGTCATTCAATCTTGATCTCAGCCCTCTCCTGCCCAGTCCCGCAGCCATTTGGTACACCACGTACACCGAATACAAAACATTTACCCAATAGATATAAATTCTGAAAATGTGATGGAGACTTGTTCATCAAGGCTTGTGCATCTTGAACCCAAAAACTTTGGGGACATAGCTCTGCACAGGCTTCTGTGGCTTGAGGTGCCCATAGGTCATCAAGAACAGATGAGGGAATGTGGTGCCGAAATACGCTCCATCAATATCTATGCTAGTGAAGGAAATCATCGCAAATGAAACATGGATTTCCCACAATTAATGTACTTGCATAAATTTAAGGTCTGATTGGTTGCTCTATGAAGGCTTGTACAGTTATATCAGCATCCGGTGCCTCAGATCTAGGCAAAATCAGAACTTGTTTATCCTTTTCATTTTGAAAGTAAACTTTCAAGCAGTGACCATCACAGGAAGAATGCAAACAAAGATCAACTCTAAACTAGTTATGCAGAGGGAAAGAAACAAGATAAGTCAAAGAGGTGTTCACGGATGTTTCACTTACTGCTCCTAGCTCAGCAGAATAAGTTGAAAACTGTGGAATAAAGAATGCAGAAATTTATAAAGACACATGAGTCAAAGAAGAAAGAAAGAAATAGTTGTAGAGATATTATTAGACCCTGGTTAACGAATTTTCTCAATGCCATCAATGGATGTTAAAGTGCATGGGTAGTAAGGAAGAGTGAGGATGCGCCAAACTAGAATATGAAAAACTTAAGAATAAAAAACATGGAAGAATCAGAAATTAAGGATACTGCCTTGATACTTGGATCGGGGATAGAAAATATCTTCGCATTTGGGACAGTATATTTTCACGGTACTAGAGCGTGGAATGTCTGATTGTCCAACAGGGAGACAAGGTTGTCCACAGCAGTAAACCCTTGGACATCTTCCAAAGTCATAGTTCTTGTACTTCTCTAACTGTTTTAAGTTGCAGCTCGACAAGTTGGATACAATAACTTAAGGACAAGGAAGTTAAGACAAAAGCTAAGAAAGTAAAGGGTATACCATTGCTGCCATTCCTTTGGTGGTCAAAATGTACCGGACATGGATAAGGCCATAGAGCATTTCAGCAGCTGACTCGACCAGTTCATTTTGTTCCTCAGTAAACATATCACCTACATATGTCCCAAATTGGAGATTGTTAGCAATAAAACTATTCCGCTTTCAAAAGGTATCATATGTGACACCAGATGCAAGCACAGAAAAAAATCCAAACCAAGGAAATACAGAAAAAGTAAACCCAACTTTGGCAACAGTGAGCAACAATAGCAGGATGCAGCTATTCATGGAAACACAGAGCTCACTACACACTACACACATTCATGCAGCTATCTGGAAACACATGATGACTTCATCATCAACCAAAAACAAAATTCCACTAGAAGTAAGAAATGAACACAAAAATGAACCGAACCAATTTAGAATGAATAAATTTCTTCAATTGGTTACTATTTGATCATTAACTCGGGCTTGCAAAGGACAACACAAAAACCACATTCTCAAAGATCGACAGACCAAACGATGCCACTGAAGTATGCAAACATGTAAAAGCCTACCATGAGAGGATTCAACATCCAGAATAAGGTCGAGTGCGTAATCATAATATGGAACTTGACTGCTCAACCCACAAAGATTAAAATCGTCTTGGATATAGTCATCATCAACTTCACAGAAGAATTCATTTCCACGCAAGTTGCAAAACCATGAAATCCAAGATGTATCATCCCCATCAGAACCACTGACATCAGACTCCTCTTCACTGTCTGTGTCAGATTCATCTGCAAGAGTGATATATAAGCAAAAATACTTTTTTATTCAAAGATTAAATATCTATACTGTATGTGAAAAAATGAGCAAATAGATCCCCAACTTCAAATCTCTAAGGAATCGGCTTACTCCAGTTCAAAAAATGGATCTTGTGAATAAAGATAATAATGAATAACAATATTAATGACATCAAAATTCCATACAAAATTCCATATATTACTCTTTTCAATCAAGCTACCAAGTGAAACCTTAACTAGATACACATGCCCTTTCTATGGAGATCAGTCATATTCTACACATCTAAAGACCCAAAATGATGCCCCGCATACTACACATAACTCAACGTTGTAAACAAACAAATCCTGAAAGTCTTTATTTTTGCTCTTGACTGATAGCTGAAATTTAAGGACATAACCAGAGGATTTATGAAGTTACTGCCCGACATTCTGTCAATAGTTTTTCAAAACGATCCAAGTGACTGGCATACCATAAAAATCCTCATAAAGTTTGCTTCAAATAAAAATGTTGAGTCTTGGAAAACCATTAAAATTCTCACAAACACTCCACCAAGAAGGAAAATAGAAGGAATGAGCATAGCAGAAATCACAAAACTAGAAACAACCCCCAATTATACAGTTATTATCCCCAAAACCGCTTAGCAATCTTATAAAGCACTTTATGCAAACACACCCAACCAAAGTTTATGGTTACAACGACAATACATGACTCCAAGCACCTCATATGCTACATTTACCCAATATAAATTAAAATTTTAAAAATACTAAGTCTTTGCATCTTCTATCTCCCTTTGGATTAATGGCATGGCCTCCATGTACATTTCAATAAGTGCATCGAGGATGGCATTTTTGTCCAGGATTGGATCCATTTTTGTAAAGAGATAATTTTTGTGGGAGAGAGTTGATGAAATGAAAGTGAAATCATAAAATTTTGAATTTAGAATAAAAATATTAAAATTCGACCCCCCCTATCCCAGTGGCGCGGCGGCGTGCCCACAACGAGCGGCAAGCAGAGCCCTACAGCACAGCCGAAATATGCAAACACAACAGCCAAAAGGGGGAAAATGATAAAAAATAAAATCCGAGGAAAAACGTACCATCCGAGCACTTGTTCTTGTCGGTAGTGAGGGTGGACGAAGAGCGATTGTTCCTAGGGTCGATATGCTTCCCTCCGGAGGCGGAGGTGGAGGGCATGGCGACGGCGGAACCCTTGTTTCTGGAGGTGGAAGGCGAGGACTTTTCCAAATGTTTGTCCAAGGCGTCGTTGATTCGCTTCCGATCCAACATATCTCCGCCCTTGGAAGAGCCAACACCTCCACGATCTCTGTACATGTTAGGAAACAGGGGAAAAATCGAATTGACCAAAATTGACAGAGGGGTATTGGGTTTGGAATCCGAATTCGATGATTGATGGGAAAAAGGCTGAGATTTGCACAGTGTAATGGGGTGTGCGAGACGGAGAAAACTAGGGTTTCTTTCTACGCTACATCAAGAGGAGAGAAGATAGCCGCAGCTTCGATGCTGCTGTTTATTTTCATGTTTTTCAATTTGTTTCATTCCAGATATTTTGGTTTTGAATGTGTTATTTGTCTTTTATTTATTCTAATAAAACAATTGATGGAGTATTCAATTTTCTTTTCTTATTTTTTTTTTCTGTACAAGATTAATGCATTTTCAATGCAGATAATGTGCAGTACTTATGAGTTTGTAGCAAATAATTACCTATCAAAGTTATTATTGCTTATTTCATGAGTTTAAAAATAATTGTCGCATTTTGTGTCCGGAAATTTTGGCATATTAATTTGTAATTTATTGGATTAGACTTATTTTGCCATTATTCACCCCTACTGGACTGTGCTCTGTGGACATAATTTGGGACATTAATTGTCATAATTATCCTTTTTATTAAATTTCATTAGTGAATTAAATCGATGGTGCGTGAGAGAATGACATTTTATTAATGACAAGAAACAACAAAGCAACAACAAGAAAACAATGGATAGTATTACTACGATTAGTGACTGAGTGTTGACTAGATTCTACATTTAAGTAGCCAAATAAAATATCTAGATGCCAAAAAAGTGACGAATAATTTTATTTTTATTGAGCCACTATAATGACTTGTAATTATATTAACACAAAATTTAACATCCTTAAATACTCACTTTATCTACTAAGTGGCATTTTTTGTATTTTTTTTCTTCTAATTAATGCACATGCCATCACAATGGCATTTACAAGATGATACAAAATTCCAAAAAGATTTGTGCAAGCAAATATTCCATGTTTCGAGTTCGAAGAAAATAAATCTTCGACCTGTTTTGTAGAAACGCAGTAATTTTTCTTTTATTTCTTAAGTATTTATCAATATGAAGAGTCATTGATTTATTTGTACAGATATAATATTTTCCTGTGCTAATAGAAGATCAATAATTTGGTGGAGAGCATGTGAGTGGAGAGTTTAATCAAGAGATCTAGTCTTGAGACCTCACTATGAAAGTTTCAAAGCAAAGTGAGATTCATAAAAAAGATGATGAAATTAAAAAAAAAATAGTTGTGGTTGAACTTTTGTGGCTCGGTTGTTTGTATAATTGTATTGTGCCAGAAATTTCAAATGTTTATATGAGTGGTAGCTGTGGTTGAAATTTGTGGTTGGGCGAAAATGATGTTAAGAGAAAAAGAAAATTATTCAATTTTAAAACAGTTACATAAAAGAATGCTGATTGGCGATTGCCATACAATCTACAAGGCATGAAAGCTAGAAAGTAAAAAGAAATCAGAGAAATTAACAAATACTAAAAAAATAAAGGGCAATTTGCTATAAAAAAACAGCAAGTTTGGTCAAATTCAATTTGTAAAGAATCAATGACTATGTGCATGCACTTTGCTCACATGAAGACAAGTTTGGGCCGGATAACACTCCGGGCCGTATTGCACCGCAGGAGACGCGGTCCGGCTCCTCTCCTGCTCTAATGCATGCACTAGACTCTCAAAAATCTACTTGTACAAATTTCTCTTCCCTTTTCTTTTCTCTAAGTTTTCTTCAAGCTTCTCAAATTGCATACTCTAATTAAAAGTGGTTAAAGAAAAGAATATACCCACTCACAGCCACACTCATTTTTCCCTCTCCTAGAGCTCAAAATAAAGTGAAAAAAATCATAACTTTCTTGCTTATTCTCAACAAAATCTACAGCTTTGCTTTTGGCCCCCCCTCCTTATGTCCCCTCCACTTCCATCCTCTCTCAAATACTCCCATGGCGTCACCTAATTAGTACCCCAAAACATAGTGAGAATGAAAAAGGGAATCTTTCATTTCATCACTTCAAAATTCTCCAACACATCCACTCTCTGAATCCACAGCAGGTTCTTGAAAATCCCATTTGCTGGTTTTTGATATGTAGTGAGAATGAGTGCTAATAATAATAGTACAAGTAGTGGTGGCGCTGCTGCAAATGCAAATGCCACAGCCACCAAATTCATCAAATGTGTCACTGTTGGTGATGGTGCAGTTGGGAAGACATGCCTTCTCATCTCCTACACCAGCAACACATTCCCAACTGTAAGTGTAGTAGTAGTAATCAAAGGGGCCTTTCTCATTTCACTTGGGATTGCAGTTTCACTTTTGTTTGTGACTGCTTTCTTGAAGTATGGATAATGGCTCTTTCTCTCTCACATAAGTACTTTTCTTGTTTCAGGATTATGTGCCTACTGTGTTTGATAATTTCAGTGCCAATGTGAGTGTTGATGGGCACACTGTGAATCTTGGCTTGTGGGATACTGCTGGTATGATCACATACAAATTGATTCCATTCTTAACATAATTGTTTGGTTGTGTTTGCATTCTTGATAATTGTTTGATGTATTATTATTCACTTGACTAACGTGTGCTTGATTTGAACATACAAGACTTGATTTCATACATGCTTTCTCCCATAAAAAACTGATCTTGAATGTTTGATTTGCCTTCCAAATCTTGAAGCACAAGCATCATTGTCCATGTTTAAAGTTCATTCATAAAAAAGAAAAAAAGAAGGGATCTTTGCTTTTGCTAAAAGATGGAGGAATTCATGAAAAGGGCATGTGCAAGAATGAGGCCTTTTTCTCTTTTGTTTGGTAAACTAATTATCTTGATATATCAGGCCAAGAAGACTACAACAGATTGAGGCCTCTCAGTTACAGAGGGGCAGATGTGTTCCTCCTGGCTTTCTCTCTCATAAGTAGACCAAGCTTTGAAAACATTTCAAAGAAAGTAAAAAATCTCTTACCTCCTCCTTCACCTCCCAACAACACAATCCATTGACAGTTACTAACTTTTTTTTTTCCCATGGATTCTTTTTGCTTTCTGCTTCTTGTTGGTGAAGTGGGTCCCGGAGTTGCGGCACTATGCCCCCTCAGTACCCATTGTTCTTGTGGGGACAAAGCTAGGTGAGAGTTCTTCATTTCACTTGATTGCATTTCATTTCAAAAATACTTGTTGCTCATTGTGTTACTTTGCTTTCCCTTAAAGTCTTCTCCTTTTTTCTGTTTTGTATCTTGGGTAGGTTCCCACATTGTTTTTTTTGAAATGTTGAATTGGAAAGCAATTAGCCTCTAAACCTTTCCCTTTTCCTGTTATGAATTCCCACTGTCTTTCCTTCCTTTCCTTTCTATGCTTACATGTCTTTTGAAAAGAAACCAAAAAAATTGGCAAATGTATACCTAACTTTACACATTAGAGAAGTGTAGTAGCATCAATTGATGTAGCAAATGTAATAAAATGCAATTTCATATTAATACTCAATGTCATGGTGTTATGCTCAACTATAGCAATAAGTGTGACATTGTAGTTTGAGTTCCTCAAATATGACTATTTGATCACCATACAGATCTAAGAGAGGACAAACAATTCAAAAAGGATTATCCGGGGGCAAGCACTATTTCGACAGAACAGGTATATCGTCTCACTCAACGCGCTTTACCTTCAGTTGGTTGAGTTCCTACACTGATCAACGATAGTTTTTTCGAAGATTTTAAGACTGAACATGCACGAAGCATGATGAGAAACATCAACCACATTAGTGCTTCACTACTAAGTTATCATTTCACTCTTGTTTTTAGGGTGAAGAGCTCAGAAAGCAAATTGGAGCTGTGGCCTATATCGAGTGCAGTGCCAAGACGCAACAGGTTTGCTATCTCCGCACACGTCTTGAATATCTTTGTCATAACATTTTGATGCTGCATTTTGTATGAGTGATTAATAAATGATACTAGCTATGAAATGAAACAAATCTCTTATATTTACACACACACACAACACATGAATTTAAATGGTCATTACAAAAAGGTCTGTTTTTTTTTTTGTGATGCAGAATGTGAAGGGTGTGTTTGATGCAGCGATAAAAGTAGTTCTGCGGCCGCCTAAACTCAAGAAACACAAGAGAAGGTATCCATCGTGTCGCCTACTTTGACAACGGAGAAGCACTGCTGAAACTCAAATTCAGAACCATCTATGCTTTTGGCATAGCACAAAGGATGTGATATGTTCTACTATTGTTTGCTAATGCTTTCTAGCTCCATTGTTATTACACATGCTGGTATTCATTTCTCTTTCTAAGGAGCTTGTGTGGTTTTTTTAATTACACCCCTATATATCTATGTATGCATTAACATCTATGTGTATATCATGTTACTAGTTTTTATCTTCATTGATACGCAGCTGAAAATATTTAGACAAAAATATAACTTCAATTAATTTATAGTTTAACTATTAATTAAGTAAAACCTAATATTTTAACTTAGTGCACAAATCTTTCAATATCCGCTTTTACTAGTATTAGATAATACAATACACCTAAAATTTTATTGTCCTATTATCAACGATGATCCAATCATTATATACACAAAACACATAAACTGCTGGGTGCAGCAAACTAGATATATCAAGAATGTTTATGGGAAATCAGTACACAAATTTTATGTTATATCAGTTCATTACTTCATTACATACCATTCGACTCAGCTTAAGATCTGCCATGTGTATATCTATATAACTCAATCATTTTTTTCTCATCTTTATTACTTGATTCAATTGATTTAACAATATATATCTTTTATATTGGGCAATGACTTAGTGGTAAAATGAATATAAATCTAACGACTTGTAAATATTTGATTTATAGAGTGCTTCATGCGTATAGACTGAAAAATATAAGTAAACTATAGATATGATAAAATTTATATCAATTTAAAAAATGTAAATGTAGTAATCCCTTCCTTCATCCTAACGTGTGTAATTGGAAATTTTTTATTTGGCACTCCATCAGATTTTATATAATTTTATTTAATATATTGGGCTGACATAAATAAAATTAAAAAGAGAATAAAATATAAATAATAATATTTTTATTTTAAAAAAATATGTCGATTAGAATATGACATCTAAAAAAAATGTTTTATTTAAAATAAGAAGGAGATGTGTAATAAAAAGAACTAGAATGTTCAACAATATCTCTTCAATTTGAATTATATTTACATGAAAAATACAGTACTATAAGAGCATCCACAGTAACCAGCGAGCGACCGGCTAGCCGGGCCGCTCACCGAACAATTGCAACCGGCGAGCGCGGAATAGGCGAGAATTTCGGCGAGCGCTGGCCGATGCGCTCACTGATCCGCTCGCCGCCATTGTAGGCTGACGATCGGCGAGCGATAGGCCAACGCAATTTTTTTTATTTTATTATTTTAAAAAATTTCGAAACGCTATATAAACGCAATTTTCACGTCATTTTCATTCGCACCACTTGTTTTGCGCAAATGAGGACAGGAATACCTATTTTGCGGAACGCCAGAAGTCGGTGCGCAAGGACGTGGAGCGTGCATTTGGTGTGCTCCAGGCTCGATGGACGGCAATTAAGGATCCAACGCGTTTGTGGCATGTCGACTGCATTGCTTCTATAATGTACGCCTGTATTATCATGCACAACATGATAGTCGAAGATGAAGGTGTACAACTGACTAATTGGGCCAACGACGATGAAGCCGGTCCAAGCTACGACGTGGCCACCCCCAACGTACGAAGGGGGTACCTCACAATGAAGCCGGCCGCCTCCAGGCACATGCCGACATGCGCCAAGTGGATGCACATATACAACTCCAAAAGGATTTAATTGAAGAGTTGTGGGCGCGGAGGATCGCACGGCGATAGTTTTTTTGGTTTAATGTATTTTTTTTATTATGGTATTTTTTTTAATTAATGTAATTTTTTTTATTTTAATGAAATTAATGAATTTTTCTGTATATGTGTCGTATGTTTAATTTCGCATTTTGTGTTTAATTCCGTAAATTTATTAGTTGTTTATTTTAATGCGTTGATGATGTGACTAGCCTATTGCTTGTCCTGATGACGTGACAGAAAGACGTCATCAGAAAGAATTTAAGTAATGGATGATGTGGCAGGAGGAGAAACAGGCTAGCCTATGACTAGCCTATTTAGCATCGTGGATGTTATAGAACAAGGGATGGTTACAAATCGTCTCAATTCTCTTAAAATTTAAAATTATTTTCAATAATATATTGTCGCTATTTTTCGTCTCAATTCTCTTAAAATTTAAAATTATTTTCAATAATATATTGTCGCTATTTTTTTTCTCGATTTCAGTCTAGTGCTACTGAAAGCGTAGATCTCCCGCAGAAATAAGGTGATTGTATCTTTCCCTCTCCCTCTCTCTCTCGATCGATCTCTGGTATTTACTTTGTTGTTGAGAAGGAATTCCGGAAACTGATTTCAATTGTACAGCAATGGCGACATTGAGGAACTTGAAGATAAAGACGTCGACCTGCAAGAGAATAGCCAAGGAGCTTCACTCTTATGAGAAAGAGGTCCAAACAGAGTCTGCTAAAACCGCCGATATGAAGGCTAAAGGCGCCGATCCATATGATCTCAAACAGCAGGTAACCCCTGCCCTATTTCCCACTCAATTGGAGTACTAATTATTGCTTGGTAGGGGTTTTACTCTTTCTCCAAATGGAATGTAAAGCTGGATTCACTCAAATGTTGATTCAGTTACAACTCGAAATGTAATGCTTGATTCTGCGTGTTTGAATTTTGCTGATTGAGAAATTTATGTGCACAGGTTGTTTTGATCGATGTGGCCTTTGATTTGCTTGTTGTTGTAGTTTCCCCAACTCAACTTTTAGTTGATAATTTTCCACTTGTATTGTTTTTGTTCCATGTGTTGATTTTTGACTTGTTATTTGCATAACATATGATTAGTATAAAGAGAATGTACTATCACTTAAATTAGTAGATTTTGTTAAAAATGAGTGGTTTCGGAGTTTTTTTTGCACGTGGAGCGAACGCATTCGAAATTGAAATGGAAAAGTATCCGAGAGGAATTGCAGCAAAATCATAGTTCTAACGAGTGATTTTGGCTGTTTGACAAGGTGGAATCATATTGTGGTCTAGCTCCATTTCTTTTGTTATACTTAGTACTAAGAGATGGAATCATATTGTGGTCTAGCTCCATTTCTTTTGTTATTCTTAGTACTAAGAGATGGAATATGTGCTGATTTGTGACCATTGATTGATAATAAAAAAATGTATACAATGAGGTCATTTAAATACTAAACAGTGAATATAAAGATGGAATTTGTGCTGATTTGTGATTATTGAGTATTCATAGATAATATAAAATGATTGACAATGATGCATGCAAAGTGATATGTACTGAGGAAAAACTTCATTTAACATGGACCTATATGTTTTGTGCAGTGTGATTTCTGGTTCAATCATCTTATTATTAGACTGCTTAGAGTTCTCTAAGTCAACTTTTGGTTTTTGGTTCTCCAAGTATGCCCTTTTTCTGCTGTTTCATTCTTGCTTATCCATATCTTCCATTTTTATACATGTCTATCAGGAAAATGTGCTGGCTGAATCTAGGATGATGGTTCCTGACTGCCGAAAGCGTCTAGAGGCTGCTCTGAGTGATCTTAAAGGCACTTTGGTAAGCAATCATGTTTGAGTGATAACATAACTTATCTGCCGATGAAATTTGATGTTGGTGCTGATAAATCTTTTAGCCTGTCTGGCTAGGGATATAATTATGATCTTTATTTATAATTGCTGATACACTTGCATTTCTGCGATATGTGAACATCTTGGTTTCAGGTCCCTCTCCAATATAAGTTCTATAACCCGTGAATGATAAATGGGAGTCTTTGTTCTATTTGACATTGAAAAGCATGTGATTGAGCATCTGAGCCCTTCATGAGCTGCTGTCTCTCTGTAGTAATTGCAGAGGTTAAATCAATCTTAGATTTTTGTTTTCAGACATTCAGTATTGTAGTAGTTCAAAAGTAATGGTTCAGGACGATGAAGAATGTGAAAAATGCTCCTGATCTGAGGCTTAGTTTAACAAGTAGTGTATGTAATTCAAATTGTGAATGCCTTAAGAGCTTATTTTACATGTATTAGTATCCATGCTACACGGTACAGTTTCATATTACTGGTAGGTTGCGATGAATTCACTAAGCTAGTAACTGATGTCCACGTGCTCTCCCAAAAGGATTGAAAGAGAAATAGCTGATAATGATCTCTATAAACCCATGACTGGATGATATATATCGAAATGCCTGTTTCTTGAAGTTGCTTAGCAAAACTTAATATTCGAGCTAACTGCTGTAGGTCGAACTGGAAGAGTCTGGGCAAAAGGAAGGTTCAGAAATTGATGATGCTCGGAGCACCATTACAGATGTTGAACAAATATTTCAATCTTCAGACGCTTAGTTGAAGAGTTGGGTTTACTCAAACTGGTTTGTTTATGTATTAGCTCTGCTGTGATGGATAATGAGTGCTCAAGATCTCATCTGTTTTGACATATGCAGTGTGATCATGTTTTAATATGAAAACAGGCTTTATCTGATAATCTGTGATAATGTATCATCTGTATACGAGATATTGGAGTGTGTGTATTTTGTATGTGGAATGTGTGCAGTGTGTGGAATGTGTCTTGTATGTGTGCGTATATTTTGTGTATAATGTGTGTGTAGTATGTGTATTTTATGTATAGTTTGTGTGGTGTATGTATAATGTGTGCAATGTGTGCAGTTTGTGTATAGTGTATGTGTAGTGATGTTAGTTCAATCCGAACCTGATGGACTGACCCGATTAGCCTGCTAAAATTAAAGGATTATGGCTGAAAAACTACAACCCAATTAGAAATTGGGCTAATCGGGTCAGCCCAGCGGATTGGTGGGCTTGACCCGCTCCTGAACAAAAATAATACTCCCTCCATCCCAACTAAGTAGGAGCAAAGCTTTTGGAAGCGATGATTAATAAATTGTATTGAATGAATTAAAATAAAATAAAATAAAATAAGCAAGAGTAATAAAGTAGGAGAAATAAGAAAGAGTAGAGTAGATAATGGAATGAAGTAAAAATGATTAAATGTTTTGTTTTTTTTTCCAAAAAGGAAATGACTTAGTCGAACATCCAACTTTACTCAATTGGAATGGATGAATTTTTTTTATACTTATTTTCATATTTTATGTGTCACACTCTTTTATCCAAACCATTCATCTTTTTTTTCTATGCAAAGATATGTCCTTGAATAAAAGAGGTCGGAAGTTTATAATTGTTCCAAAACTATAAAAATGTCAAATACGAAATTTCTATATGTATAAAAGCTTAAAATTAATTATATTACTACTTTGTTTTCTTACGAATTTGATACTCCCTCCGTCCCATTCAAAATGACCATCTTTCCTTTTTTGTTTGCCCCAATCAAGATGATCACTTTCCAATTTTGAAAATAACCTCTTCTCTCCTCCATCCTCATTAAAATATTCAACTATCTTTTTTTTTTCTTTATTTTATTCCATCCAATAACACTTCCTAAAATCTCATGCCACTAAAAAATGGGCTCATCTTGAATGAGACGGATGGAGTATTTTTTTCTTATATCCATTTTATATATTTTTTCTAATTCTTCATTTGTGTGTAATGTGTGTAGTTTTTGTATTTTGTGTAGTTTATATAGTTTTGTGTATATAGTATGTGAGTATGTGTGTTATTGATGTATGCATTTGATGTACCTAACTAATATTAACTACTTAGCATTCCAAATATTTTATAATATTAAATATTTGAATAAAAATTAAAGACTCCAATCAAATTCTAATTCCATATCTCTAATGTAATACAACTAAGGGCATTCACGGGATGGACTATAGTCCGCCCTAAGCAATGCCCTAGACACCGCCACGTCAGCAGTTTATCCTCCGCCACTTCCACCTGCAATGGGGCTAAGAGCACTCCCAATGCACTCGGCGTTAAATCCGGCGTTTTATCGCCGAAAATTCGCCGGCAATGGGGAGGAATCGGCGATAATCCGGCGTTAATTCGGTAGAATTAACGCCGAATCCCGAAAATTCGCCGGATTATCGCCGACCACTGTGGGCGATAATCCGGCGATAAAAATAGTTTTTTTTTTTTTTTTTTAATTTCCCCCCCTATAAATTTAAAATTTAATAATTAATTTAAAATAATTTCCCCCCTATTTTTTTTTTAATTTTCGTCGTTGTAATTTTTTACTCGTGTTTAATACAACGAACTTTATTACTATTATTTGTCTTGTCTTATAAATTAGCTAGCTTTATTATATACAAAAATAAAACAATTAAATTAGTAATGATGTAAAAATGAAATGTTGAGTTAGGGAGAAATAAGGGAGAAATAAGGGAGAAACCATTGGAGCAGTTGGCTAAAAGTTGGCTAAAAACTGGGGATAAATTTTGGTGCTGATGTGGCGTTGATGTGGCAGGAGTTAGGGAGAAATAAGGGAGTTTTTAGGGAGAGCATTGGGAGTGCTCTAAGCCACACCCTAAGCATTTTACTTCAATTTTGTATTTACACACCGCCGTTTGCGGCAACTTCTGGGCTCGTGCCTTGGGCCGCCTCTTCTTGGTGGCGGAGCCCGACGCGGCGGCGGCGACGGCGGATCCGCCGTGAGGAGCAGCAGCGGCGGCGGCGGGTGTGCGGTTCGGAGAAGGCTCCATGTCTGACAGCCCGTACGAGTCCGTGCTGAACTCGGGATCGTACTGGGCGTTGGTGTCAAATGGCCGGTATTCGTCGGGTTCTGTACCCGACCATCGTGCACCACCGAACATCAGACTATTCGGACTTGGGTAATCTCAGGGATTCATTTTGTTTGAAGTATAGAATTGAAAGGAAATGAGCTAGAATTAGATTAATATGGATTAATTAATTATAGTTCGCTACAATTATATTAGTCCATAAGCCCAACAATCGTGGAACCCTAGTGACTCTTCATCTATATAATGGTTATTTACTCTCCATTGTGGGGCATGAGAAATAGCGTAACATTAGAGAGAAAGTACGTAAAGCTTTGTAGAGAGAATTCCTAGCATTCTTCTACGGAGCAATTGTACCGGGATAGTTCCTACATCGGATTGGATTGCACGTGGACCTCGATAGTAGTGGATTCAACTTGCAGGATTCAATCGCAGAAGAAAACAACACAACAAGTAAGATTTAGTTCCGTTGTGTTTTACATGCTCAACTTGCAATATGATTATGAATCTAGATCTGTTATTCTTGTATGCAATTTCCGCTGCGCTCATTAGATGAATACAAGAAAACCCAACAGTGGTATCAGAGCCTAGAGCTCGATTCTTAATCAATTTTGTAATCTAATTAATCGTGGAATAATTTTAGAAATCCGAATTATGTGATTGATCTGTTTTGAAATTTGATTTCAAAATTTTAAGAAACTGGTTCCGAAATTGTTTGGAAATTGAAATTAGATTTCAATTCCTTCAAAAGTATTTTGTGAAAATTACCGAAAATTGCAAACTGATTTTGGAGTTTGATTTCAAATTTTTCGAATTTTTTGGAAAAGAAAATCTAAATAGATTTCAATGTTAAATCCTTTCAAACCATGATTTGTCAATGTTTTTCAAAATCATAAATCTGTTGGGAGTTTTAGATACCGAAATCTCTTCTCAGTGTTCTCGAAAATTTATGTTTAAAAATCCAAAATTCAAACTTCATCTTCCTCTACACGTCTTATCGGCGCTCAATGGCTGGGCGTTGGGTTATTCTCATTAGCTACGCAATGCGCCGACACTGATTTTGCTTGGCATAACACCATGACGGCGTGAGTAGCATCCCGGAGATGTTACTGGGAGACATGGGAGGGAAAAACCCTTTGGCACGCTGCTGCTAGGCAGTAACGACGATGGTGAGACAGTGTAGGGAGGCTCTGGACGTTACTGGGTAACGCGTAGAAGAAGATAACGAAAGTGGCTTGGCCACGATTTCAATTTTCTAATAACCCAATTTTAAATATTGTGCCTATTTCGATGGGCTGTAAGTTTTAATATTTTATTAGTTTAGAACTAATAGTAATAAAATCCCAATTACATAAATGAGCTTGTTAATTTGATTAGTAAGTCTGTACTGTGTTTATCACCTTGGTAATAATAACAGTACATAAGCATTTAATATTAGTCTTGATTTAATACTAAATATATATTATATTAATTTAGAATCAGTATAATTTATTAAATCCACATTTAATTAGAGAATAAAATTTGATTTTATTTATTAAGCATTATTTGATATCCTAGGTGATAAACATGCTATTTGATTTATGCTTATTTATTTTAACTATAGTAGTTAGAGACCGTTTTATTGTCTTGGTAGGCGGCGCCCAGTATGTGTAGTCCGTGTTATACTATGTCTGGGTAGGCGGCGCCCAGTATTTGTAGTCCGTGTTATACTATGTCTGGGTAGGCGGCGCTCAGTAATTGTTTGAAATTTAATATTGGATATTATGTTCACATAACTAATATCGCACTTTCCCCCCATAAAATATAAGTCTTGTTTTTGAAACAAATGCATCGTCCATCATAATTGTTTGATGTTCCTAGCCTTTTCGACCACGAGTTTTACGCCAAAGCGTTTACTCTAAATCCACAAGGCCTAGGCTCATTCATAGATGCATGGTTGGCATCGTGTGATGGGGTTGACTTGCTTAAATTGTTTAGTGAAGCCAAAGCGACCTAAATAGTTTATGGATGCATATTAAATGGATTAATAAACTAAGAGTTGCAAAATAGTTGTTGCAATTGGCTTGGAGGCCTACCTTGTGATATTATTGTAGTCATCAGCCAAAGCAGGGGCTGCATTAATATGGACTTGGATCTTGGACCACTAAAATTTACATTTGATATAAATTCGTATTTTATGTTTGGGAGACATAATATATGTTAAAATTAGTGGGAGCTAATCAATACAATAAACCCTTGTTTGGTTAGTGATACGAATGTGATCTTTGTATGCTTTTCTAATTTACTTTTCATTGTATTTTTTTGTTCAGATAAAATGTCAAACTTGACTTACAAGTGTTTGATGGAAACACATAAGTTGACTGGGTCAAATTTCACGGATTGGCTCCGTTGTTTGCGCTTGGTGCTAAGGCATGACAAAATTGATTATGTCTTGGACAAACCAATTGGTGTCGTTCCCAGTAAGGAATCCTCTGAGTTTGCTACGTTTGACGCTGCTGCTCATGAGAAACATGTTGAAAATGCAAATGATGCTCAGTGCATCATGCTGTCATCCATGAGTTTGGAACTTCAAAGACAACATGAGCACATGCTTCCATATGAGATGCTTAAACACTTGGAGAGTTTGTATGCTTCACAAGCTCAAACTATGGAGTATGAGATACTTCGCGATCTCTTCAAGTGCAAGCTTCATGATGGAGGCAAGGTTTCTGAGCATGTGCTGAAAATGATTGGTTTGATTGAGAGGTTAACATCGATTGGAACGGTGCTCCCCGCAAATGTCTCAACAAACCTAATTCTGCAGTCTCTTCCTAGTAGTTTTGAGAATTTCATTGTGAATTTCAACATGAACAACACGAAGGTTGGGCTGCCAGAGTTGCACAACATGCTTAAGACTTATGAGTCTTCCACTGCTAAGGTCAAATCTGTGCTCATGGTGAGCTCTTCTGCGAAGTCTTCCAAAGGGAAGAATAAGCAGCAACAGAAGAAGAAAGCATCTAAGGATGTTGTTCTAAAGCCTAAGAGTGGAGGGGCTAAGAAGAAGTCGAAATCATCAAAGGATGAGTGTCTTTTCTGTCATGAGAAGGGACATTGGAAGAGAGACTGCCCAAAATTCAAGGCACTTGGTGCAGAAAGTGGGAGCTCAGGTATGTTTGTCATTGAGATAAATATGTCTATGAATAATTCACAATCTTGGGTATTAGATACAGCTTGTGGCTCACACATTTGTAATAATGTGCAGGGTCTAAGTGATTGCAGGAAAGTGAGGCCTGGGGAAGTTGATTTGCGTGTTGGGAATGGAGCAAGAGTTGCTGCCGAATGCGTGGGGACTTACAGATTGGATCTTCCCTCAGGACATAGACTAGAATTGTTCAATTGTTATTTCGTTCCAGTTATTTCTAAGAATATTATTTCCATTCCGATGTTAGACATTGAAGGTTTTTCCTTCCATTTTGCAAACAGCAGATGCTCGTTTTCTTTTAATGGATTGTTTTATGGAAATGCCACTCTTGAAAATGGATTATATATGCTTGAATACAAACGAAATATTCTCAATGTGCAAAACAAAAGACCTAAGCTATGTAATACGAATAATGCAACTTATCTTTGGCATTGCAGACTTGGTCATATTAATGAGAAAAGAATAGCAAGATTGAGAAAGTTAGACTATCTCACTTCATTTGATTTAGAATCATATGGAGCTTGTGAATTCTGTCTCAAAGGAAAAATGACAAGTAAACCATTTTCTGGGAAAGGGGTGCGTGCTAAGGATTTGCTAGAGTTAATTCACACAGATGTGTGTGGACCGTTTCCAACTCAAGCAAGAGGTGGTTATTCGTACTTCATAACTTTTACTGATGATTTATCAAGGTATGGATATGTGTATCTTATGAAACATAAATCCGAGGCCTTCGAGAAATTTAAAGAGTTTAAGTGTGAAGTTGAGAAACAACTTGGGAAAAGTATCAAGACTCTTCGATCAGATCGAGGAGGGGAATACTTGAGCCGGGAATTTCTTGATTACTTGAAGTCACATGGAATCCAGTCAGACTGGACACCTCCTGGTACACCTCAAATGAATGGAGTATCTGAAAGGAGAAATCGAACATTATTAGATATGGTTCGATCCATGATGAGCTTCGCCAGTCTCCCTTTATTCCTATGGGGTCATGCCTTACTAACGGCTATTTACATTCTAAATAGGGTTCCTTCTAAATCAGTCGAGAAAACACCATATGAGTTATGGTGTGGCAAGAAAGCAAGTCTTAACCATATCCGGACCTGGGGTTGTCCAGCTTTTGTTAAGAAAATGATGACTGATAAATTGGAAACTAAAAGTGAGAAATGTTATTTTGTGGGATATCCTAAAGAAACTAAAGGATATGAATTCTACTACCCTGGAGATCACAAGGTGATAATCTCTAGGAATGTGACGTTTCTTGAAGACAATTATGTCTTAAAGGAACAAGGTCACAACATTGTAGATCTTGAAGAAATTCAAGAACCACAAGATAACACTGAGGATGAGGTATTGTCAAATGGTTTGAACAATAACTCAGTGGGAGTTTTTGATGATCTATTGGGAGGGGAAATTACTCTTAGAGAGGACCTTAGAGAGACTCTCGAAGGACCACCTCAAGACAATGAGATGCATCAAAGACAAGATGATGCAATAGTTGCATCACCTCCACCTCAAGAAGATCATGGGGATATTCCTGAACCTTCTCACATACAGAATGAACAGCTTGAACCAGAGCAAAACCAACTCAATAGGCCTAGAAGGACTCGTCGTCCACCTGAGAGACTGAATCTAATGGTTGAGAACCAAGATGATGAAGTTGATTTAGATGACGATGAGCCTAAGACCTATGCCGAGGCGGTGTCAGACACCGATCGAGAGAAGTGGCTAGAAGCCTTGATATCTGAAATGGACTCGATGTACTTCAACTTAGTCTGGGAACTAGTTGACTTGCCAGATGGGGTTTACCCCATAGGCTGCAAATGGATCTTCAAAAAGAAGAGAGATGCAGATGGCAAAGTACAAACCTACAAGGCTAGGTTAGTGGCAAAGGGTTATAGTCAGCGCGAAGGCATTGACTATGATGAAACCTTTTCGCCAGTTGCTAAGATCAAGTCCATTAGGATATTACTTGCAATTGCTGCATACTACAATTTTGATATTTGGCAAATGGATGTCAAAACCGCATTTCTCAATGGAGAATTAGAAGGCGATGTCTATATGACACAACCTGAAGGTTTTGTATCGAAAGAAAGGCCGAATGCAGTGTGCAAGCTGAAGAAGTCCATTTATGGACTTAAGCAAGCTTCGAGGAGTTGGAATATTTGTTTTGACAGAACAATGGTTTTGTCAGAAGCAAAGAGGATCCATGTGTTTATAGTAAACGCGAAAATGGAAACGTCGTATACCTTATCATATATGTTGATGACATCTTGATTATGGGAAGCGATCGTTCCATGATGCAATCCGTGAAAGAGTGGTTGTCTAGATCCTTTATGATGAAGGATCTGGGTGATGCTTCCTATATCCTTGGAATTAAGATCTATCGAGATAGACCAAATAGGATGTTAGGATTATCACAATCCACTTACATAGACAAGTTGTTAAGGCGCTTCTCAATGGAGAATTATAAGAAAGGTTTTCTTCCTATGGGACATGGCATTGTATTGTCAAAGAAGGATTGTCCTTCTAATGACAAAGAAAGAGACAACATGAAGAAGATCCCATATGCTTCGGCTATAGGATCTATTATGTATGCCATGATATCTACTAGGCCAGATGTGGCCTATGCGCTTAGCATGACAGACAGATTTCAGCAAAATCCCGGTGAGGAACATTGGAAAACTGTTAAGACTATTCTTAAGTACCTTAGAAGGACTAAAGAATATTTCTTAGTCTATGGTGGACAACCAGAGTTATCAGTTACTGGGTATACTGATGCTAGTTTCCAAACAGACCATGACGACTATAAGTCTCAGTCTGGATATGTTTTTATCCTCAATGGTGGAGCAGTGAGTTGGAATAGTTCCAAACAAGGTACAACTGCCGATTCCACCACCGAAGCCGAGTATATTGCTGCATCTGAAGCTGCCAAAGAAGCTGTTGCTTTGTTAGAGTTCGTTAAGGAACTGGGTGTCGTTCCGAGTGCCAGTAGTGCAATACCTTTGTACTGTGACAACACTGGTGCTGTTGCGCAAGCAAAAGAACCCAGAGCTACGAACAGGAACAAGCATGTTCCTAGAAGATATCATCTGATCAGAGAAATAATTGAAAGAGGCGACATAAAATTAGAAAGAGTACCCACTGATGATAATTTAGCTGATCCTTTCACTAAACCGTTATGTATAGCAAAACACAACAAGCACTTTGAGAGCTTAGGTGTTAAGCATGTTGGTAGATGGCTTTGAATCAGTGGGAGTTAAAGTTTTATATGTCTTAGAAACATTTTGTATTGAGACAATATTACTTGATCACATTCTATGAAAATTTAATTTTCTATGGGTTTTGTGCACTTATTGGAATAATAGTTTTAAATGTTTGTCTTTATTCTAAATATTTGTTCCCTTGAATTATGACTGTCGTTAATGGTGTGAGACATTAAAGATATAGTATAATTCTAAAATAGCCCTAACCAATGATCATCAAAATGGGATATTGATGATATGTTATAGGTTAGCATGGGGTTTGCATCACATTCTTCGAGAATGTAGTTGTTCTTCGTGATGGACCCATGGTATACTTTGGAGAGTATTGGTATACCCTACTATTAAATTGTTTTGTCAAGTGTCTACAGTTTATTAGTGCATGAAGTATGTAATAGTCCTTGGATCTGAGGTCATTACACATTTTATTTGTTGAGTGGTGTGCTTTGATCTTGTCCAACGCTTTGCCTCCCAAAGGAGGATTGAGACATGGACCTGTGTTGGGTATATGATAAGATAAATGAAAATAGTAGTTGAGCCAAGAATGAGATTCATTCCTCAATTAAAATTTCGAGAGAACACTCAAATTCTCTATATTACTTGACCATTAAGTCATTGACCAATGCAAAGATATATTCGATTAAAGTAATTGAATATGATCGAATGAGTCATTTAATAAAGATGAAATAAAGTGATTGAGCTATTTGGATGACACATAGCAAATCTTAGGCTCAATCGGGTGGTTTGTGAATGAAAGGATATTATTATAAACTTTATGTAAAGGCTTGTTTACCGAATTCACGTAAACGTCCTTCATATATCGAGCTACGCTGCCAACGCAGTCTAGGAGTTTTGTGCAGACTTCGATTAGATCGTCGTCGATAATGAGGGCCTAAAGGGTCACACTATATGTGTATTTTGATCCGTTCAAGGGTACAAAGTTGGAACTGCGTATTATATCTAATGCTAGTCCAAGTGGGAGATTGAAAGGAAATGGGCTAGAATTAGATTAATATGGATTAATTAATTATAGTTGGGCTACAATTATATTAGTCCATAAGCCCAACAATCGTGGAACCCTAGTGACTCTTCATCTATATAATGGTTATTTATTCTCCATTGTGGGGTATGAGAAATAGTGTAACATTAGAGAGAAAATACGTAAAGCTTTGTTGAGAAAATTCCTAGCATTCTTCTATGGAGCAATTGTACCGGGATAGTTCCTGCATCAGATTGGATTGCACGTGGACCTCGATAGTAGTGGATTCAACTTGCAGGATTCAATCGCAGAAGAAAACAACACAACAAGTAAGATTTAGTTCCGTTGTGTTTCACATGCTCAACTTGCAATATGATTATGAATCTAGATCTGTTATTCTTGTATGCAATTTCCGCTGCGCTCATTAGATGAATACAAGAAAACCCAACAAGAATATGTAGTGTGAATTTGAGAGTGAAAGAAGTGAAAAATGAGTGAAAAGAGTGAGAATATATATAGGTTTAGAAAATTAAATAAAACTAAATTGAAAATAAAAAATGCGTCGCCTCGTCCATCACACCGTCCGCGACGCCACAGTGGCAGACGATGTGAAGGACGATGAGCATCGTCCGCGGACGATCGATCGGGCACGGACGACGAGTCCGCGATGCTGCAGTAGTGGACGATGCGATGGACGATGCATCGTCCTTCCCACTGTGGATGGCCTAATACGGTCTTAGATTTAAGCAGTTTATTGACATGAACATTTTTCGCATTATTTTTTCTTGACCAATTCACGGCCGTATATATATGAAAAGGCAGAAGTGTATTAATTTTGAGGAAGAAGTAGAACCGCCTGCACATTTGGAAATTTCGAAAATTTTGAGGAATTAATTTTGACCGACTTTAGTGCGTAATAAAGTGCCGGCCATTTTTTCTATTGATGTGATAATCAGTCGTGTTCCCTGTACAAAATGTCAAATTTCGATTGATTAAAATTTTCTGAAATTGGCACTTGGGAGACTGACAAATTAATTTGGAAAAAATGAAAAATCACTTTATATGTAAATACATCAAAATCTAGGGATTTTCCATAGTACGCCAAAAGATCGAGGAAAATGTGCATTGATGAGGTGTATTAGTTTGTGGAAATTTTGAATGGATTGGTGCCTTTTTTGTCTTAAAAAAGTTTGGAAAGATGATAAAACACTTTATACGTAAACACGTCAAAATCTAGGATTTTTTCATAATACTATTTTTTATGGACTGCCAGTAGTCGAATATCAAATTGGAGGGACTATTTATGTAGTTCATTTTTTAAATTTGATATAAAATTATTATTGATGAAGACCAAGATGTTAGACTTTAACAATAAAATGATGGAATGATATATTTTAATAAAATGATATTCCGATCGAAAGAAAAATGATGTTGATCTTCAACAATAATGATATTTTGTTAGATTAAAATTTATAGTATTGTTTTTTGATGGAATGATGCTTTTCTAGAATAATGATATTGTGTAGAGTTAGAAAATCACATTGTTTTGCACGCTAGTACTATCTTAGAGGATAAATGACACTTATATTGTTGTTTTTGCAACAATTATTATTTTTTTCATGTGAACCTATGTAGTTAGGTTATAATACTACTTAAAATCTTTATAAAATTATCTTTAATTTAATATAAATATATCGTGAAAAATAATTTAATTTTACCGAATTCTGTAAAATTTAAAGTTTTGAGATAATATTTAATTTATAATGGAGAAAGTGATTACTTTAATTTAATACATAAATGCGTAATAAATTTTTGTATGGACAAAAATAATCTCAAAATGGTACTCCAGTTTTAATAAAAGTGACATAAATCGAGAATAAACTTAGATAATTTATCTTTGAATCTAATAATATAAGTTAGTAACACTTATGAGTTGAGGGTCTCACTTCTCCTCATTTTTAGATTTCTTTTGTTATCTCCTAGGTAGATGGTATACTATGAAAGTCGTCTAAACTGACTTATGAGTATAGTTAATTTCAATTTTCAAGCTTCCACTGTTCCGATCGATCCACGAAATTGTTAATAATTAAAACGATGATAATTCAGATGCATGATTATGAACACCACATAATAATGTATTACTGCTATTTTAAATGTTGAATTGAAAGGGTTGTGTCATTTTCATATACTACGTATTTTGTACCTTGATTAGCTTGCTCATAGTCGGCGGCTATCGACGGTATCTATTTTAGTTTCAAATAGAACCATTTCAAAAATAATCAAGTCACTATTAAAAATAGTACGTGAGAATCACAAATAAAGAATTCTCTTGAAATTTTTTTCGTCTTCGTCTGTGATATACGACTGAACGTACGACTTTAAAAAGTATATATCAATATACGTGATCAATTTGCAATCATGTAGTTACACAGAAAATTAAACTTGCGTATGTAGTGTAATAGTACATAATACACAGAAAAAGTATCAATTTACGTGATCAATTTGCAATCACAGAGTATCACTCATATGTGTATCAACATATCTATCATATTATAGCAATATAATATTATAAAAATACTGGAAAATTTGACCCCAAAAGATTCCATGACTTGCTTCATTACATGGATGGATGCATCATTAACGAGATTTGACTTGAAAATTTGAAGTTCCTTATTCTATCTGATCTCATGGTCTATTTGGTGGCTCAGAAATAAAGTTATCTTTCAAAAAATGGAACTGAACTGGAAAACTGAGAAGAGACTTATTCTTTGGAGGCTTCGAGCATGGACTAAAGGGTGGTGCCCCGTAGTTTCCTTTTTCACCAAGCCAAATGTGTGAGAACTTACTTAAAGCTAGAAGATGGACGGAACATAATCACAGAAGCAACTTTGGTAAACATAAAGGTGCAATGTAGCTCGCCCTACTTCCTGGTCAGTTTTTGCTTGGTGGCTTTGAATGATGTTTGTTTAGTTTTTGGTTTCCTTTGTTTTGCTTGGATGCTTTTCTTAGTCCTCTCTTGGTTATCCTTTGTTTAGCTTGCTTGTTTTTTGGTGTTTTTTCTTATTTTTCTTGGACTATTTTATATGTTCTGGACTTTGGTTCCTTTGCTCACCGATCTTAAAGTGGTTTAAGCCTTTTTCTCTTATATAAATTTTTTTTTAAAAATCTGGACCTATGTCTAAAATGCAAACATCAATTTTTCCATTTTTTCATTCTACACTTTAACTTACAAAACAAAGATTATACTACAAAATTCCCTGTCAAATAAGAAATATTTCACTTCAAGCGGGGACTTGGGGAGTATTAAGAAAATATGAAGTAATTTTAGAGCATAATATAACTACCGTAAATATGATTGAGATTCATATTATTTTATGATAAAATCAGCTAAAAAGAAATTTTACAGTAGATAGTTGAAAATTATTAGATTAATTAATAAATCAAATACTAATTGGTGTTTGTTATTAGGATAGCAGGCTAGACCTGTCAAATCGGATACCCGCGGATACCCTATCCAAAATTCCCAAAATTCCCAAAATTCAATACCTGATACCCGGCCCGAATTTGATTTCGGGTATCCGGATACCCGACTCGAGTATCCAGTCCCGAAAAACCAGGTATCCAGTCCAGATTGTGATTTTGATTTTTTTTTTTTTAATCTTTTTAGAAAATTAACTACAACTTTAAGAGTTTATTTAATATACTATTTGGTTCAAATTTAATACAAAGTTGAAGTAGTATTCAAGGGAAAATAACTACAAACTTTTAGAAATACAAAATTTTTGTAGTAGTTCAAATTTAAGAGAAAATAACTAAAAATTTTTAGAAATACAAATTCTTGTAATAGATCGAATTTTTAAAATAATAACTCTAAACTTTAAGAAATACAAAATTCATAAGTTATAACATATTGACATTTTTTTATCCATCCACAATAAGAAATTAAATTATATATTTACATCTTTCATCCATCCACACGTAATTAAAAAATTAAATTACATTTTTCATCTTTCATCCCTCCAAAATAAGAATTAAATTAAAAAAATAAATTAAATTACATCTTTCATTCATCCATAATAAGAAATTAAATTACATATTAATATCTTTCATCCATCCACTTATAATTAAGAAATTAAATTACATTTAATTATGATAAAAAAAATATAATTTATTAATTTTAAAAATAAATCGTATAATTTGGGTATACCCGATCGGGTATCGGGTAATCCGATATCCGATCATCCAAAATTCCCACTACCCGATCCCGATCTGATATCCGAAAAATCGGGTTTCAGTATCTAATTACCTGACTTTGGGTATCCAATTACCCGATATCCATTTTGACGGGCCTAATAGCAGCGGTATATTTGATTTGACTCGGATGTCTCACTTCTCGGCATTTATTAATTTTCAATTATCCTCCTTTGAATAAAAAACCTACGGTACCTACCACCTTTTTTTAACAGGTTCACTCTCACTCTCTCAGCTTATTAAATTTATTTATAATGAATGTTGGAAGTTAAAAAATAATTCGTGTCCAAATTGTGCACATAGATTATAAATTACAATTGTCACACCAATTAATAAAATAAAAATGTGACCATTCTTTTGCGATATTATTTTTTTATCAATACTACTTTACAAGTATATATATGTATTCAATTAAAGTCCTATTATCCATAAATCTACTCTTAAAGACCGAACTAGAGATCAAATTAGAGTCATCCATTTTCTTAAGCTTGTAGTTAGGATTAATTTACAATTAATTAATTATTTTATTCAATAAAACTTTTTATTTTTATTTTTATTTTTATTTTTTTAATTTTAATTTTTATTTTAATTTTTGTTATTTTATTTTATTTTATTTTTTTAATTTTATTTAATTCTTTTTATTTTTTTTTCTTCAATAAAAATTTTTCGGAGTAAATAATGAATTATATTCAGTAAATAATGAACTAAATGAAGTATGTAATGAAGTAATTTTGACCTATTATTGAAATACATTAATGCTACAACAAATTTTAGTGTTAATTTATTACTTCATTCAGTCATGCTATTACTTCATTCCATTAGTTTATTATCTTTCAGTTGAAGTAAATTAGGTATGTAATGAATGGAAAAATTTACTTCATAACATACGTTCGTTTAGTTCATTATGTAGTGAATATAGTTCATTATTTACTCCAACAAATTTTTATTGAATAAAAAAAATGAAAATTAAAAAAAATTTAAAAAAATTTAAAAAATATTTAAAAAATAAAAAAAATGAAAATAAAAAAGTATTTATTAAATAAAATATTAAATTAATCCTATCCATAAGATTAAGAAAATGGATGGCCCAAATTTAGTCTCTAGTTCGGTATTTAAGAAGGGTTCGACATTGATCACAAATCTGTTCAATCATATTGACCACTCATTATTTATAAATTTAATCTTTACGTAAAATGTTATAACGAGAACGGCGATAATACAATTAAGTAAATATGTAAAATGATGAATGTATAGAATTATGGACGGCTACATTTGATAAAGGGATAAGAAAATCATAAATTTTGGTCTGATTCTAGCATTTTTCAGAATTTTAAATATCACAAATTTTATTAATCGTGCTAATTTTTTATGGCTAGTAAATCATCTGACCTGGCTGGCGATGTGGATTTTTTTATCCTATTTGGCACAAGTCATCGTGCATTTATTTTGACATACATAATTAAAAAAATCTAAATATGCTTCTTTTCTCGATGAAGCATGATTTGCGTCACCCATCGGCAATGGCCACCAACGCGACATTTCCAGTCAGAAACTGACGTCTTTTGTCATCGGTGTGAAGGACTGGCAGAAAGAAGTTGCAGACATAAAATGACGTCGACTATGAAGCGGAGATGGGGTGAAGAAGACAATGAATGTGAGAGATGAAGTGAAGAATTAATGTTGTGGATCTCTTTCTTTTTTTACTTTAAAAACCGTCCCATAAAAGATGTCACACTTGTGGGACAGCACAAGATTTTAGGTAGTTTTATTTTGTGTGTTTAATGAAGAGAGAAAATATAATATTCATATTAATTTGAGATAGAACTTTTTCTAAAAATGAAAAGTGATATCTTTAGTGGGATAAATTAAAAAGAAAAATGAGACATTTTTATGGGACAGATGGATTATTAAAAATCGGTGTTGTCTTATAGCTAAAATTCGGCGTGGAAAAGAGTCTAGCTGGGCCAGGTTGGGAAAATTTAGGATGATTTGTAAAGTTTATGTATTTTAGATCATTCTTAAAGTTTGTACAAGATATCATAATCAAGCTAAAATTCGTGATTTAGGGACTGATATCCCTACAGAATGATTAAAGAAAAGTTGAATACGAAACACCATATAACAAGAGTTGACTTATCAGTAAAATTATGAAAAGTCTCATGAAAAGTCTCTAGTCCAATACAACGGCCAATACAACGGTCGTAACCTTTATTAGCTTTCTCTTAAATGAAAAAAACAAAATGAGTCATTTCAAAAGTAATTAAAGTAAGTACTACAAAATTATAAATTTGCTTTTTTTATTACTTATTATAATAACATATCCACCTATTTTTTTTAGAGAGGAGCTCCTACTCCAACACTCCCACTCCATTTCTACTCTAACACTCACAACAAAATAAAATAATGTTATAACTCCCTGCTATTTTTGTTGGGTCTTTTTTGTTATCGTGCATGGAAATATGCAGCGGATCATACAACTTGAAGAAACATCCACTAAATTTGTTCACGCAATTATTTTGATTTTTTTTAAAAAAACAACAATTTAGTGCAAAAGAAAGAGTTCCTAAATTAAAAGATAAATTAACTTAATCTTTTGCCTTTTAAGATACTTTCATTTACATTCTCTAATTTTAGTTGGGACACTCACAATAAAAACGTTTTTTAAGCGTTGGTAGTATATTTAAAAGCACAAATTAGATCCTAAACTGCATTAAAAAATGTCCTTTAACTGTTTTTGTTGTTGTTGTTGTTGTAGTGTATGTAGGAAATTACTGCTTGTGTAAATGATTTTCTATCTTCTTGTGATATGATTAGATTATTCAATTGAAACCACTACTTTGGGTAAAAATAGGGAGTATTAACTTATTAAGGCTTATAACCACTTTTCTATCTTCACGTGAGAATGTTTCTTTTTAGTGATGCTAAATGGCCACATCATGGCCAGCCATAATTCAGTTTTTCTATTAAAAATTCAAACAGTTTTGAGTAAATCGATTCACCTCAAAGTTAATAATTTTGTATGACAATTCTACCCTTATTTACTATACTCCAGTAATCGATATTTGTTTACTGACATAAACTGCTCACTTACTTTGAAAGAGTAAATTGTCTTGCCTCCTCTCTTCAGTCGGCTTCACCAAATGAAAACTTCTTCCAGATCGAGCTCGATTCCCTACCCTGCCCACTCTCTATTTTAATCTCCGATGACTCTACCCCATCCTTCTTCTCTGGTCACTCTCCTCTCTCCTCCATTTTTCTCGGACAGAAAACAGTTCAAAATTAAAGAATTAAAAATCAAACACGTGGCTTTATCCCACGATTGAATAGCCGACCCCTAATACCTAATCAATAATAATGAAATTTAAATTTTTGTTGTAGTTTGTGAATGTTAAATCCAAACACTGAACCTTAAAAAACAAATAAAATTTGATGAAAGAAAAGGAAATAAGATGATTGATAATCGTGGTGGTGGCCAATAGTTAATGGAAGATGGTGTTGAAGGAACGGTAGCGGTGAGTTGCAGATTTACTGGGAAGATGAATTCGCTAGAAAGCAGGGATGTGCAGTTGGATACGATAATTAATTTTGATTTTTTTTTATCTATATATTGATTTTATGTGCAGTTGGAGTATATAATTATTATATGTTATTAATTGAATTATAAATCTCTTCATAACACTAAAATATTATAGCAGTGCTATTTTATTCAACAATCTATGGACTATGATAGTACTCTATAAAATAGAACTCTATAAAATAAGTTGGTAATATGGAGTACTACAACTGTCAAATTGATAAACCGTTGAAAAAGAAAATCAAAGTTACTTGCGATGAAAATAATAATAATAATAATAATAATAATAATAATAATAATAATAATAATAATAATAATTATTATTATTATTATTATTTTATTTTATTGGTTACTTAGAGTTTAAAATTAATAATTTAATTGTTCAACTGATATTTCCAATTATTAGTTGAACCAGTGACTAATTAAATCTCAAATTATCACAGATCAATTGAATCTAAAATCAATAAGAATTTTCAATTGTTCAAATCAATTGAAATAACAATTTAATTCTCAACTATATACTATAGTATCTAAGTGGTCATTTGAACTTAAATTCAATTAAAACTATAATTTGTATACTATAATCATAAATCAATGGAATTCAATTAAAATTCTAATTTGTATACTATATAATCCTAAATCAATGGAAATCAATTAAAATTCCAACTATAAACTTGACTAGAAATATTTTCTTATTAAATAATTCTTAAAGTATAAGTTGTAAAAACGACTACATGCAATATATACTCTTTTTTTGGTGTTGAGTTACATGCATATATACTTTATTTATTTGCGTTATCATCAACAATTTAACTATAGGCATTCACGTCCAATTGCTTTATTATTAAATAATTTTAAAAATTTAAAATTATAAAATGACTACATGCATATATAATTATTTTCTTAGTGTTACTATCAAACGAAATAATCATAGTAATTCACATCCAATTATTAGATAAATTTTAAAATGCTAAGTTATATAAACGACTACATGAATATATGCCCATTTTCTTAGAGTAATGATCATTAAACAGAATAATCATAGTCCTTTTCATCCAATTAATTTATTATTAAATAATTTTCTAATATCTTATTATGAAAAATGACTACTTCATATGTATTTAATTTCTTAGAAAATTATCATCTTACGAAATAATATCATTATTTTGCATCTAATTATTTATTACTCTTAATTCTTAAAATTATAAGTTATAGAAACGATTATATGCAATATACTTAATTTCTTGGTATTGTTATCAAACGAAATAATACTCCTATTAGTTTGTATTCAATTATTTTACTATTAATTCTTAATTTTTAAGGCAAATAATAGTGTTATTATCCAATTTCTTTCAATTTATGAGATTTCCCTTAAATGAATGGCACCGTTTTTTTTTCATTGATCTTGCATATTTTTTATTTTCATATTTCCATATATAAACTATTTAATTTGATATTGATTAACTTTATAAATTTAAAAAATCGATTTGAAATTTAAGGGCGTTTTATATATACAATTTTTGTTAATGTATCTTATAATAACATTATATGCTATAGTATATGCAATATTAATAATTAAATATATTAAGTAATGACATTTTGCTACACCATATCAAACTATAGTTCTTAATATGAACTCGTGATACTGTGTAGCAGTCGGTAATTTTGATAATTATGATGGGAGTACATTATAATCATATGGTTAGACTTAATCTTATTCGGATATAGTTAGATATAATAGGAGTACAATAAACGTGCATACTTAATTAGTTGAAGATGAATTGTGCATGGCTTTAAGTTTAAGGATCCGATAATAATTAGTTTTGGGAAATAGAGTTGTAATTATTACAGAGAGAGATTGATTTCAGAATTAATTAAATGCATCCTCTCCTAAATTGAAAGGAAAAGGGTGATTATATAAACAATAATGCTATGTGGCCACAATGTGGCTAGCCACACGATGGCAGTTTTGTAAATAGTTGAAACAAATAATATTATAAAATAATAGTGTTAGATAGTGCTCAAATATTTTTACATAATTATCCTTATCCTTCCAATTTTGAAGAGAGAATATACATTTAATTTCAAATTAAAATTAATAATCAATCTCACCCTCTATACTAATTACGACTCCATTTCCCAAACATAGTTATTATCGGAGCCTTAAAAGCAATGACCAATTAATCCTCAACTAATAAAGTAGGAGTATGTAAGTTTATTGCATATATCAAATTTTTTCTCTTTAAGTCATATTTAAATTTAGAAAAGTTTCATTATAGTAAAATCATTTTTATATTATTATAATTAATAAAATTTCACTCTTAATTTATTTTTTCTCTTACTTTACTCTTTATTTGATTTATTTTTCTAATTTTCGAACTTTATTATCTATCCTAAACGCATTAAACATCCATTTCTTAAGCTTTATGCCAAAAAAAATGCCTCAGCTATGAAAAAACAGAGCGAGTAAACGTAACACTCCAAAATGGATCTAGTCTAACCATATAATTATAATTATATTATAAAATAATTGCGATTCTAAAAAATAATATTAAGAATAATTAGTAAATATATAAGTATACTAAATCATATGAGTAATATAAATTTCTAACATCATTTAGTGTTATGATTATCAAAATTATGGACTGTATAGCATCACGAGTTCATATTAAGTTAACAATGGCTATAGTTTGATATCGTGTAGTATTATGTAATTACTTAGTATATTTAATTATAAATTTATAGAACAACGTATATACGCTCTTCGTCTCACTCTAAATTACACATTTTTTTAGGACGCTCCACTCTAAATGACACATTTCTAAATATAGAAACACCTCTCTCTATATTTTTCCTTTTTCTTAATTTATTTTACTCTAGTTTACTCACAAACAACACTACATAAAATCTGTGTCAAATTATAAATGCTCCATTAGAAAGAGACGAAGCGAGTAGTTTGTTATACACATTAATACTATCACGTACTCATCCGCACAATCGAAAATGACTACTTTCCTTATTTATTCTTATTAATCAATATTATAATATGATATAGTATCTTAATTAATACTATGTATTTGTATTAATGTTTTATACAATTATTATTATGGATTAAAAATATTATGGATTATTAATGTTTCATGTACTATACCATATATGATGTTATTATAATTAATACTATGAATTATCATAGTTTTACCTATTGAAATATTATGAATTTTATAATATGATAATCTAATAGTTGTACTACTTATTATTAGTGTAGTGCGAGAACTTGCTAGATTAGGCCACATTAGTGGGGGAAATTGAAGATTCAATCAATTAATTGGAGATGTGGTTGATCTAAGCTTAGATTTATCAATTTATTTTAAACTGAAAAATCAATTAGAAATAAAATTGATTGATTCAAATTGATTAGTTGGGGATTCATTAGATCAATTGGGAAAAATAAACGATTGGATACTCTTTTAGTATGTCCAACAAGAGTATGCACTTTTTAAGTTTGGATATTTTTTTTATTTATAATAAGGTGGAATTCATACTCTATTTACTTTTTCTTTCTATCTCTCTCTTACTTTGTCTATTGTGCATTAAAATTCGCACCCAATCAAAAGTGCATACTCTTGTGGAACGGAGGGTGTGTCATTTCCAATTATATGTATACCTAGTACACAAATTAATAATTACCATAGTATATTCTATAAAATTATTTTATATTTTTCAAGTAATTGATAACATCAAAAGTACTAGTCATATGTAATTTGTAAAATAATAAAATAATTTTAAATAATGAAATGTGATATACTAGTAATTATTATTATCACTATTATTATTAATATTTATTAATGTATTTGCTATCGGCGTTGAGTTTATTATAATGCATTAGTATTTTTTAAATTATCATCAATTTCAAATGTTAAAATTTGTATTTTACTTTATATCACTAAATTTATATTAATTTATCATATACTATTAGTATTACGGAATACTCCTATTATTTAATTATTAGTGCAAAACGTGACACACACTTTAGACCTGTAATTTAAATATTTAATTATAATACTCCTATTATTTAATTATTAGTGCAAAAAGTGACACACACTTACGGAGTATTATACTACATGTCTACATTTACTTAATATTGTTAATTTTTATTATAAATAAAAATATGAGTAAATAAGAGTGATAAGTATAAAGGGATCGAAAGTTGAGGAAATTATTGATGGAATAATTAAGGCCAGGGGTAGAATAGTCTTTGAGAATTTTGATTCTTTCTAAGTGCATTAAATTTAACTGAAAAATCTAATTATGGCTGGCCATAATGTGGCCATTTAGCATCACTCTTATATAAAAGTACTTGAGCATTATCTAAAATTATTATTTTATTATATTATTGTGTACAACTATTTATAAAAATGCCTCTGTGTGGCCAGCCACATTGTGACCACATAGATTACTCTTTTTTTTTTCACTAAATGTTTAGAGACTTAAATATTCTCATGAATTTTATGACCAGACTAGGCAACTACTAAAGCATATTATTATATTTTGTGCATCATTGTTTTGGTGCAACTTTCTAAAAAGTCACTCTAGGAGTTAGTTTCCCTCTCAATTTATATAGTACTACATCATAAAACACTCTCTATAGTTCTTGCTCTGTCCATTTAACAATTAATCACTAATTATCTATGTTATTTTGTGTTCTCAAATTTTTAAAGATGTGTCGTATTGTGACCTTGTTCAAAGAAGACGTAATTATCTTTAAAGAAATGTCCCTAAATATTACTATTATTAGGATATCCACAAAATACCATTTTTCACTTTTAGTTTCTATGACATCAAAGTATTAAAGAGAGAGAATGATGAAAGTAATCATGAATCGAATCATATCCAATAGTGTTTGATTTTTTGTCTTGGATACTCTATTTGTATGTAGCATATCCAGAAGTGTCCACACCAATCAAATTCTACTATATGATATATGAAGTAAGTAATCAAGAAATTATTAGCTCAAGTGTTTTTTTTCCTTAAGTCTGAGCATAAGCTTTCAATATAGGTCACTTGGTCAGGATTTGATAATATATGGAAATTTCACCCTTTCACTTTCAGCAATATATATGATGATGTGTTCATTGATAATGAATATAACATATAAATATATAGTTGCGTTAGTGTGCTAACTAATTTACAGTAATAACTAATAACTTACAATTCTGTGTATTAAAAATATCAACACAAAGATATAATTATATCAATACAACATGTAAATTTAAATATCAACACAAAAACATAAGTTTATCAACATAAGAAGATTGATAAATTTATGGCTTTGTATTGATATTTTTAACATATAAAATTAATGTTAGTTATTTGTTACTATTACTGTAACTTAGTTAGTATTTGATCACACACCAATATATTCAGATTTAGAGAGTAAGCCTAATCAATTAATATAGTCATATTTATATAGACTGAGAAGTATTCATCCATTGTCGCTATTTAAAAAAATTAATCCATGTTTGACCCATTTGTAAATTGTTTTCAATAAATAGAGACCAAATACATGTGTCACACAACACATCACAACACAAAGAAAGTTAACCAAAAATGGTTGCTTCTTTGTTCCTAGTTTTTTCCTTAGCCTTCATAGCAGCATGGGCTTTAGGTTTACTCTCGCGGCGAGGCCACGGAGGCAATTTGCCTCCGGGGCCTCGTCCCCTTCCGATAGTTGGAAACATCTTCCAACTCCGCGGAAATCCACTTAAGTCTTTAGCCGATCTCGCCAAAACCTACGGCCCCTTGATGTCCCTCCGCTTCGGGACTCAGCTTGTCGTCATCGTCTCCTCGCCCGAGGTGGCGATGGAGGTGCTACACAAGCAGGGCCATACCTTCTCCAGCCGCTCCCTCCCCGCCGCTGTCAACATCTACGGCTTCAACAAGGCTTTGTGGACCATGATGCCGGCCGACTCCGCCCCGTGGAAACGATTCCGGAAAATGGGCAAAGAGAAGCTCTTTTCTAACGAGGTGATACAGATATGATATAAATTTTAATACATAATTGATAAAGAAAAAAAAATTAAAAAATTGAAAGAAACTTAAAATAAATAAATATAGATAATGTTTGGTAAAAATATAAATAAAAACTGTTTTTCATGATTAGATTTATGTAGTATTTCATAATATTCCATCTGTTACATGTTACTTGATGTATTTCTTTTCATAACGCCAGGCGCTTCATCAAACGGAATGGCAACGTCAAGAGACGTTGCAAAGGCTCGCCAAGCATGTGCGTGGGTTCAGCGAGCGGGGCGAGGTGATGAACGTAGGGGCGGCGACGTTCACCACCATGACCGACCTCGTGTTGTCGACTCTCTTCTCGATCCATCTCACCGACTACACCTCCCCGGATTCCGCCATGACCAAGGACTTCAAGGCGAATGTTAATGCCTTCTCGAGGTACATTGGGATTCCGAATGTCTCTGATTTCTTCCCGGTCTTAGCGCCGTTGGATCTGCAAGGGATCCGACGGAAGATCGGGTATCATCTTAAGAAGTTGCTAGATTTTGTGGATGACAAAGTCGACAAGCGAAAGGTTGAACGGATGGACTCCGATTACCGTAAAAAGAATGATTTTCTAGACACGCTTCTTGACCTTGCGGATGGAGCTGAGTATGAATTGACCAAAGAAGAAATCAGTCTTCTCTTGGCGGTCAGTATTTCCTCTTCCCTACTCTAAGTGGAACATTTTTTATTCGACATAAAATTTTATGTATTATTATTTTACTTTAGAGTGGTACGAAGGAAGTATTATTTTATAACATTTGAATATGCCGACTTCTAACAAATTTACTTTACCTTACCTTAGGACCTAATTATTGCAGGAACAGAAACAAGTGGAGCCATGGCGGAATGGACAATGGTAGAGCTACTACTCCATCCCGACAAAATGGCAAAGGTGAAAGCAGAACTTAAGAGCGTTCTTAGAGATAAAAGCATCGCGGAAGCATCAGACATCGCCAAACTCCCATACTTGCAAGCCACGGTCAATGAAGCGTTCCGGTACCACCCTCCCTCGCCCCTAGTAGGTCCACGTGAAGCGAGAGAGGTAACAAAGGTAAATGGTTACACAATACCAAAAAAAACAAGGGTACTTGTGAACTTTTGGGCAATTACTAAAGATCCCAGGATATGGAAGAATCCCGAGGTGTTTGAGCCTGAGAGGTTTTTGGGTACAGATATAGATTTCGAGGGCCAACATTTCCAGCTGATTCCATTTGGATCGGGGATAAGAATTTGCCCTGGCTTGCCACTAGCTAGTCGTATGTTGTTCTGCATGGTGGCGACATTGTGTCATAACTTTGACTGGGAGCTTCCAGGAGGGGTTGAATCCAAAGTAATCGAAAGAGAAGATGTGTTTGGATTGTCACTGCAAAAGAAAGTCTCCCTTAGGGCCAAACCCAAACCCATCAAGGTTTGATGGATTTTATTAGACTTATTAGAATTTGCTTGTTCTTGTGTTGCTGAATAAATGTACGAATAAAAAGTTAAACACTATTGTAACAAGTTTTCCATGTCATTATATAAATCACTATCATTATATGAAGATTGCAAGTTGTGCTAAACATCATTGAAAATAAGTTTTGCTTAATTTTATCTTGGTTTGGTTTTCCTTAAACACTCCAAAAAAAAAAATGTGACATCAAGAGTGGGATGTAGGGAGTATAAGATATTTTCCATTTCAATTAGAATTATTACTCTATTATTACTGTTATTAATATATACGGTATTTGTTAAAATAATCTTGTGTGATGGGAAGCACTTGTTGTAATAACGCAAGGTAAGTGATGAAAACAAATTCTGACCATGAGATTTGCCAATCTGATGGTCAATAGTTAACCAAAAATACGGAATGCCATTATTAACCATTTTTATGTCATTTTACAGATTCAGGTTTGAGGTATTTTTAGATTATTTTAGGTCATCATTACTTAAATGACCGAAAAATAAATTAACAATAACCTAAAAATGGCCTCCGTTCTGAATTTTGTACTCCCTCCGTCCCACTAAAAATGCAACATTTGCTTTTGCGCACTTGTTTTGGAAAAATTATAATAAATAACTAAAGTGGTGAAAAAATAAAGTAAGAGAGAGAATAATGTAGAAGAGAGTCCCCTTTATATTATTCTTATTTTTACTTAATATTTTTTCTATTATTTTTTCAAAACATATGTGAAAAAGCAAACGTTTCATTTCTAATGGGACAGAGGGAGTATTAAGATTAAGTTTTTGAATGGATCACAACTCTATATCGTAATAATCTAGTTAGGATTAATACTTCCACTTTTCTTTTATTAAAATAACTTGTAATACAGAGACAAATTTTATATGTGTTGGTCGTTTTCTTGGTATTTTCTCGGATGTACATATTTTGTGGGGTTAGGTTTTGGGGAGATTGTTTATTTATATGTATCCTATATTATTGTTTGCATCAAATTAATATTCTCTGTTCCACTCTAAGTAGCATTTTATTATAAAATTTGTGAGATAAATGGAAAGAAAATAAAGTAAAAATAAAATAAAATTGAGAGAATAATAATTTTTATTTTAAGAAATGGTTTATTTAGAGTGAACATTCTAAAATGAAAATGTGTTATGTAAAATTGGACAAATGAAATATAATTTTTAATTTTACTCTTGTAGGTTCCATGTAAGAGAAAATAAAAAAAGAAGAAGAACTAATGCACATTTAACCCCTGGTGTCCAGCTTAATGACGAATGAGGGTTTCTGGGTCTAAAACACCCTTAGCCCCCTTAAAGGCATTTTTGGCAATCACCAAATTGGCTGATACCTCCCTTTCAAGGTCTTTAGGTGATACGACTTAATTAAAGTAATATATCTTTATCGATAATGTGATATTTTGTCATTATTTGCACAGAAAAAACTTTTTATCTCCCTCTATAATATGTGGTAATAATTTAAGATGAGAAAGAGTTATATGAAATTGAAATTTTAGGAGAGAAAGAGGTTAATTAGCTCAAACTTTTAACAAATGATATAGACTTTTAATAAAAAATAATATAAATCGATATTAAATCTGGATCTTTCTAGTGCTGAATTTTAAGGATAGTAGATTTGAATGAGTCGAGGGTCTCACAATTTATAAACTGTATTAGTACTATTACAGTCGTCTAAAACTCTAAATTGACCTGTGAGTTTAAATAAATAATGCAAGTTGCAAGAATAATTTGTGTATAAACTCTAGTCATGACTAATTAGTCGAGTAGAAATTATACAATTATCATATTGAACAATCATTTATCAAGTTTTATCTTCAGTGATATCCACGTAAAATATTAATGAATAGATGATAATACAGATTAAGGATTATGTTAAGATGACAATCCTTTTTAAAGTGACAACGTACCACTAATCTCGCGCTGCCATGTGGCACGTTATCCTGCAATATTAGAGACATATCTAACAATATTCATATAGTATGCGTTTACAGATTGCATGATAATAATAAGTGGATTGCTGTGTAGATTGTTGAGTATTGCTGTATAAGCATAAAATGTTTCAGTTGCAGTATATATATAAACAGATTGCTTTTTTATACCGTTAGTTTGATGGTACGTTGTCACTCTAATTATAGTGACACCCTAATGCTTCCCTACAGATTAATACATTGAATTAGGAACGCCATAGTATATTTCTAAAGGTTGAATGTAAATTAAACCACCTTATTATAACAAGGGCCGAATCATTTTCCTATTGTAAATTGAATAGCTTGTCCCTTAGTCTATGGCCGGATTAAAAAAATTAAGTACAGTAAAGAATAACAAAAATAAAGAAATTGGTTTTCGTTAGGTAATAGCCTGAACGTATTTCTGTTGGGATCTTTTTGTCTTAATCTATGATTCAACGTGGACACAGAAAAATTCTTAGAACATTAGCAATAAAGACATAAAATATGTTCCAAAATAAACTACTTTTTATTTTACCATTTTTCATATTTTATTCTTTTTAGTTTTTAATTTAATAAAAATCACTATATAAAGCCGACTAGTCACTACCATGTATCGCAAGTTGTGCCAAACAGTAGTGAACATAGGTGTTGCTTAATTTTATCTTGATTTGGTTTTCTTAAATCATTCCTTGATTCTTGTCTTTGAATAATATCTTCTTTCTAAATTTCCTCTGTGATTTAAATTTTGTTATTTATAGTTTTAAAAAATATAGTGAAAAGTGAGCTAAAAAAGTTAGTAGAATATGAGTTATATTTTTGAATGGTAATTTTATAATGAAATGTGAGTGAAAATGTATTAGTGAAATGTGAGATCCACTACTAAAATTGATAGAAAGTGAATTGTGACAAATTTTGTGATATAGATAGAAATAGAAATATGTGACAAACTCCCAAGGACGATGGAGTAAAACTTACACAAATATTATTACTCTCTTTGTCCCATTCTAAATGTAATACTATTTCTTAATCAAAATAAGATTTTATGCAGTGTTATTTTGTGAGTTATGTTGGGAGAAAATAAAATAAGAGATATAGTAAAATAGAGAGAATTATGTTTTTAGTTTAAGAAATGTGTCATTTAGAGTATTATCTAAAAAGTAAAATTTGACAGTTTCTCTATTTCAATTCACAAAACAAAACTATACTCCATCTGTTTCCTAAAAATAGAAATTATTTGCTTTTGGTCTATTTCCTAAAAATTGAAACTCTTCATTTTGAAAAATAGACCCACAATCCATTAACACTAATTCCACCAAGGGAACCACACGGGGACAAGCCCCCGCACCAGCAGGGGCTTGACTGGCACAAAACCCCGACCCCTCCTTATACTACCAACTCCGACTAGTCTCTGCCCCAGAACGAGCCTCTTAATGACACATTCAACTCCAACCGTAGTCTCCAGACTCCAGAGTTGCCGCCGCAGTCGTTGTTCACTGAAATCGAAAATTGAATTAGGAATGAGACGATAAAGAATAGGGCTTATTTGTTTTGGGCCATTTATATTATTGTTGGGTGAAAGAGCAGGAAGTTTATATGGTCGTGTAATCAACTGATCAGGAGGAGACTCCTAATCTAGTCGCGTCATTGGCACGATGACCTAAAACCCTGGTATATATCAATAATTTTCTTAACCCACTTCTACTGGCTAGTAGAAAAATTGCCTTTCATGGCACCTGGAAATGTGAGGAAAATCGTATTCACATGGCACTTCATCTTTAGTGGCACTTAATACCAATGCCACACAGAATGGGTGTAATGATATACTACACGTAAGGAAAGAACCACTATTACTTCACTTTAAAATGTCAGGAAAATCCTTGTGTAATGACATTGGAAAGAGTAGTAACGTGTTGTTTAAAAGTACACTAATTTCACAGCTTAAAATTTACAAAATGCATCCTATAAATATTTATAATTGCAATTTCCCCTACAATTGTCTGTAATTTATATTTTCCACCTACAAATTTCTATAATCTATACTTTTACCCTTCAAATATTTATAAATTCGATTTTATCCTTTAAATAATTAAAATCTACAATCTTTAAAATGCATATAATCCATATTCACTTCAAACATACAAAATTCATATTATTAATCATCCAACAAAAAGTCATACTAATAAAATGACATATAATTGGAATATAAATAAGTATAAAGGTCTCACATCACAATGTTACGTGCTTTGAACAAGCATCCCAATCAATATGACGTATTAGTCATCTTTTTCTTAAACTACACACGAACAAAACTAGCTAGTACATAAATTTAAATCCTAATCTCTCCAAAAGAACATAACATTTGTAGGTATATTGTTTGTTTCCCTAAATATGTTATCCTCCTCTACCTGTCAAAAGAACAAAACAAATAATAATATTAGCACTCCAAATTATAGATATTCTAAGTCATATATGAAATACGTATGAAAGGGTATGAAAGGGTACAGTGGCATAATGCAATACACACGACATTGGATTTATGGTCCTCATTTCCATAATATCCTAACAAAAACAATAGTCAAAGTAGAATATGGGAAGAAAAGTAAAAATCAAAATTAATCCCTCATAGAAGTAACGTAATAAAAAGCATAAAGCAAGACTGGTCATAAAAATTAAATTTAGAGTATTTGGCATCTGAATGTAATCGAGAAATTATCAATATGTTATTCTTCCATACCTCCTTTATGGCTCTATTTTTCTTGCAGATGTCCTCTCTCAGCAACTTTCCTCATGTAATCTCTCCACTTTTGAAATGTTTCCTCAACCTGCACTAATGAACACAGACATCAGCCTAAAATAACTGAAAAATTGGATGAAGTAGGAAAAGTGATGAGACCTTTTGAGTGGGAGGAGCAAAAGATGGAGTTGTAGTACATGATGCATGCATAAACAAGCAAAGAAACAAGACCAACAAAGAAGCTGCTTTCACACACATAAGATGAGTGTCATTATGTACCTCATGTTTCTGCATTCTGCAGCCAAGTACCTTCATACTCTTCTAGAGCCAATGAGTCATGAAGTGCAATTATCTAGGCAGTACTGCACTTACAGGAGCAAGGCTCTTGCAATAGGATACAAAATATACATCAAGTCTCACTATTAAGTTCGGTTCTAATATGAAGCAAAAAGCATTTAGACCCTTAAATACTAAAGCACATAGAAATCTAATAAAATGATTCCAAAAAGTGCAGTCACTGTAAGTACTAAACTTTAGCAATTCTACAAAATAAATACAAGCATCTTTTGCTGATTTATGGCCTTGGATTTTTTACCCTGTTCTATTTTTGATAAGATTCCTTCTGAGCATTACAAAATTTCTAACATCTAACATAAAATGAAGAGGCCCTTACCTTAAATAAAAGAGTATGAATCTGTTCATGAAGATGGGCTAGAGTACCTTCTCAATCCCCGGAAGCTTAGCCACAAGCGAATCAGATCCTCTAAGGTCGGAGGAGCTAAGCCTGCATCTGCTGCTTGATAGAGATTCTTTATATATCAAATAAAGGAGAATCATCATATCCATAGATAATTTATATAGGAACTCGAAAATCAATAGAAAAGCATAAACCAAGATTGATCATACAAATAATATATTAAGATTAAGATATTAGTTACCTTTTTTATTCTAACTAATATTTTCATATTTGAAATCAGCTTAGCTATCTCCAACATACTTTATAATTGCATTCTAATAATATACAATCAAATAAACAATGCATAGCAAAGACATCCAATTCTATTTTACATTCACTAGTTGTCATGGTTTTGCCCACAACTTAGAGGAAATGCTCCATTATTTCATCTAGCAGCTTCTGCATAGTTAAAAGAAGAATCAACATTAGCTCAAAATTGAGTGAAAATTTTGAATCAACATTATTAGTGAAGGGGGATTGTCTACGCATTCTGCATATTGAACAAATTAGAAAAGGCCTTATACAATCTTTGAGTTGTTTCCTGCAATGAATTCATTTGCATTTGGCAGCATGAAGAATCTGCTAAGCTAATCATCAGAGAAAGGGTCCAAGAGAAACTGTTGGTGATGTGATAAATATAAGTTCATAACTTGATCAATCAACTATGAAATAAGTAGATAAATCTAATAGAGAATGACCATATCTCCAATATTGGTCAATGATAGTAAAATATACTACTTTGAATCAACATTCTATTAACTTAAAAGGCAACTTCAAGCAACCCAATATGTTTTGAAAGAGCATTACATTATCATATATGGAGCGCTCAAGGAAAAATCCTCTAAGTCAATAAACATAAATTAGTCACAATAAGTCACATCAACTAATAGTCATAAGGAACATTTACAAAGAAGAAATACAGGAACATATATACAAGTGAGGGAATACCTTCTTAGAAGTAGTTCCAATTTGTGGAACCTAAAAGCAACAGTTCTGGGGCTGTAGCGAAGGGGCTTCTTCACTTTTCTGGTGGTCGAATCTAATTTCCTTGCAGCCTTCACAAATTAAACACAATCAAAATGTTTAAACATTCAAATTTTTTTTAAAAAATCGAGACAATCAAGCGAATATTAATTTGGAAGAACAGTAGGCTTTGCGTCCTGTTATTACCATCAAAATAAACCAGACTCCATTAACAACAGCTCAAAAACCATCTTCCATAGCAATAATATTCAGAATTAAAAAAACTAAACCAAGCAGATTAAAGCCGATAATCCAAATCTAAACATACTGACTAACATGCAAGGTGACGAAAGCTACGTAATAACAAATCTCATGCGGTAAACTTCAAATTAAACGATCAAACACTTGGAATGCAAATTAATGCATTCATGCGCCAAACACTTGGAAATTTACACTAACTACTGGATCTAACTAATCTAGGCAGAAGGAAACACGATTGCAGCCGAAAGATAAACAAAAGCATACTTCATTTTATACGAACTAGATATCAAAACACAATTCGGAAACATAGTAGAAATGCAAATTAAACGGTAGATCCAACGGAAATAACAAAATACGAAGTTAAACTACGAAAACAAGTAAAGATTGTTTTGCCCCACGGGCGATGAAACAATGTTCTAGCGAATTTCAACAACTGGATGAGGTGGTGGTGAGCTTTCCTCGGCGGAATACCGAGGTCTTCAAGTGATCATAACTGACGGCGAGGAACAAGAAGTGTCAGGAGCTAGTCTACGCAATGAGTGCGATTTCTAAGTGTGAGTTGGTGTGACTTCGTGTGTGTTTCCTCCTTCATGTGACCTTCCATTTATAGGGTGGCTTGCCCTAAAAATTAGAGTTGTTTCTCCTTGTGCACTGTCGCTTTTACCTCCATTAAGTAGTTGGTCGTTTCCTAGCAATCCTTCCTTCTCCATCTCGAGCCTTTTAGCATGCATCTTGGTCAGTATTGCACCCTTCTGGCGTCCTTTCACTTGAGTCTCCCGATCAATTTCCTGCTGACTTATACACTTTCCTACACACTTAAACATCATTTCTTGTAAATAATGCACGTTAATCTCATCATACTGACCAATAACCAAGACATAGAATACGACTTATCATTAAACTACTATTTATATTTAGTATTTTGAGTTATAATAAACTAAATTAAATAATGATGCCGTTGGCTTCATAAGCCCAATTCCCAAACGAATAATCACGCCTGGAGTTCCAAAATTGATTAAGCTTTCATTAGACACTACGTGTCTTCACCTTGCTATGTTGAGAGAATAATTTTTTTAATGAAACTTCATTAAAATAGATTTGTTGCAAAATAATATACTATTAGAGATAATGGATAAATGACAGTACTATCTTATTTGTATACACTGAGAGAAATTTAAAAAAAAATTGTAAACAAGACTATTTTTTGGCGACTTCAAAACATAGCTACCTACTTGTTAAAAACAATTACTCCTATCATCTATAGTAAATAGTGTTCAGATATTACATGTAAAATTAAATATTTTAATAGCTTTTTGAAAAAAATAAATCAGCCCGACTTAACATAAATTCTAATTCCGTCACTGACCAATTCCACTACCATTTCTTTTTAGCTCCTTTTCATAATACTATCTCATCATGAATGATTATTTTTTGTTGATGCAAGGATACTTTTATGATATCCATGTAAAATGTTTGTACTGCGAATACCAAAAATGACATATACATAAACAATTAAAAAAAATCTGAATTTTTATAAAAAAAAAAAATCTGAATTTGAAACACCATTTTAACTAGGACAATTTATACAAAATTTACTTTTTTATGTGAAAAGACTTCGTTCCCAAGCAGCGTAGCTAGTTGGGAATGTTGTATTTTACTATCAACATGACCAAATTGTGAATTGTAACAATAAATAGCGAAGATAAACAACGACATTTAAAAAAAAAAAAAAACAAATATGAACGATTTTGTTCTCCTCATCGTTGCCTTGATAGCAGCATGGGCTAGCGTTGTTCTCTCCCGGCGGCGACGAGGCCCCGGTGCAAACCTTCCCCCGGGGCCTCGCCCCCTTCCGATAGTCGGCAACATCTTCCAACTCAGCGGCGAGCCCCACAAGTCCCTGACCGAGCTCGCCAAAACCCACGGCCCGCTCATGTCCCTCCGCCTCGGCACCCAGCTCGCCGTCGTCGCCTCGTCCCCGGAGATCGCGGCCGAGATACTCCACAAGCGCGGCCACGCCTTCTCGAACCGGTCCATCCCGGACGCCGTCCGCATCCACAACTTCGACAAGGCCTCGTGGAACACCATGCCCACCGACTCGGCCGGGTGGAAAAAATTCCGCCGGGTCGGGCGAGAGCAGCTCTTCTCCCATCAGGCGCTTCAGAAAACCGAGGGGCAGCGCCACGAGACGCTAAGGAAGCTCACTGAACACGTGCGCGGGTTCAGTGAGAGGGGCCATGTGATGAACGTCGGGGAGGCGACGTTCACCACCATGACGGACCTGGTGTTTTCGACTCTCTTCTCGATCAACCTCTCCACCGATTCCATCGGGAATAAGGAGCTCAAGGAGCATGTTAATGGTATCACGAGGTATATTGGGACTCCGAATATTTCGGATTTTTACCCGATTTTAGCGCCGTTGGATCTGCAAGGGATCCGAAGGAAGATCGGGTATCATCTTGGGAGCTTGATGGGGTTAGTGAATGGCTTGATCGAGAAGCGAATGCGTCAAAGGATGGACTCGGATTACAAGAAAATGAATGATTTTCTTGATACGCTTCTTGAACAAACTCACTATGAGTTCACCATCAAAGAAATGATAAATCTGTGTGTGGTGAGCATATATATTTATAATACGAAAGTTCTCTTTCACGTTAATATATTTATATTCACTTCTAATTACTACCTTATCTACTTCTACCCTAGGATATAACTATTGCTGGAGCAGATACAGGTGCAGCCACGACAGAATGGGTAATAGTAGAATTACTGCTCAATCCTGACAAAATGGCGAAGCTTAAAGCAGAACTCAAGAGTGTTCTTGGAGATAAAAGCATCATGGAAGGATCCGACATCTCCAAACTCCCGTACTTGCAAGCCACAATCAATGAAGTGTTCCGGTTTCATCCGGTTGCACCTATGTTGGGTCCACGTGAGGCTGGGGAGGACACGCAAGTGAATGGCTACACAATACCCAAGGATGTAAGGATAATTGTGAACTTTTGGGCAATTACTAGAGATCCAAACATATGGGAGAATCCCGAGTCATTTGAGCCTGAAAGGTTTCTCGGGAAGGATATAAATTTTGAGGGCCAACATTTCGAGTTGATTCCATTTAGTTCGGGAAGAAGAATTTGCCCTGGCATGCCACTAGGTAGTCGCATGTTGTTCTGCATGGTGGCAACGTTGTGTCATAACTTTGATTGGGAATTCGAGGGAGGGACCGATACTAAAGCCAAACTACATCAAAGAGAAGATGTATTTGGACTACCGTTACAAAAGAAATTCCCACTTAGGGCAAAACCCATCAAGGTTTGATGGTTTTGTAATATTTGAATGAGTTCAATTCTCGTTGTGTGGTGAATAAATATGAGAATAGAAAGAGAAACATCTTTAATATGTATTCTAAACAAAAATATAATCAATCAAATCTATTTTCTTTTTAATGGATCAAGTTCTTATTATAGCTCTGTATTTATATTAGAGTGAAATATACTATTAGTTCCTGACATTTGTGAAAGTAACACTAACCTAATTTTTCAACATTTCATGATCAACTATTACTTTTATCATTCAATATTTTTAAAGAAATCTCACATTACATTATTAAAGACTATTAGATCAATAAATCTAATGACTATTAATTGGTATTTCTAATTATTACAAGTATTGAAATGAATTGATGGTCTCAACTATTCACATTTTTTAAAATTTTCTTCCGATTGGCAGATAATTATTTTATTTTCTACTCCCTTTCACAAAGTACCTACTACCTATTTATAAGAGCATTATTGAGTATTACGGTCGCCAAAACTGACTGGTGGATTGTTAATTAAAATCTTTGACATTTACAGCTCCATATTATATCTCGATTGAATATGTGTTTTATTTGATTCATAAGATTTAATCTTATAATCTTATTTTAAATGGATAATTTTATAGTAGTAATAATTAGTAATAATCACACAACTCAATTCTAAATGAATAATCATTTAATAATAAGTCATGATAACCGAATGATACCCTAGCTTATTAAATTGATAATGGACGTTGCAAGTTTTAAAATATAATCTGTGTGCATGCAAGTGATGCATTTCGTGACTAGGTAGTAGGCATAAAATATAAACTCAATTCTCGACTAACTAAAAAAGTAAAAGTTAGACAATGATCATGGAATTTGGAGTACTCCTTCCCTTCCATAAAAATATGAATACTTTTTATTATCAATACTAGAGTGTATTTTACATTTGGAGATTATTCCAGTTCTTAATTTGGGTTTTGGCAATTTTGAAAAGAAATTCTTTGGCATCATCATCTTTACAAATTTAGTACTCCATATTCCACATAAAGACTAGATTTGTCAAGTCAAATTGGGGCTGGCTCACCCGAAAATGGAACCAGGCTTGAATGGGCACATGGATTTAAACAGTCTCCAATTAAGTCTATTTTAAACCCATGATATCCAAGCGAGCCCATGATAATGTCCACTACCATTTACCTTATATTTTAATTATATTTACTCTGTGCCACAAAATTATTTTTTTATTGCTCTTTGAATTTGACTGATCCAGAACATCATCCCTAGAGTTTGTTGGGTTGTGTGACTTTAGATGGAGCACGATTTTTGGGGTAATTTGTTGGTTCATTTGGAAGAGGAGGACAGTTTATTTTTAAAGGGGAAAGGGTGAGTCCGGAAGGAATTATGACCCAAATTAACAACATGGCCAAGACTATTTGGGATCTCAGCTTGACTAATGGTATTTGCATAGGAGCTACATGTACGTCTATGCCGATTGGACGACAACCTCCACTGGTGGATACAATCAAGTTACTAGGGATGTCAATCGGATCAGCCGATCGAGTTTTCGGGTCTGGCCTAACGGGTTGCGGGCTAATCGGGCCGTAATTTTATCGGACTATAAATTTTCAGCTCTAACCATGTAAATTTGGCGGGCTATTCGGGCCGGCCCACGAATTGCGGGCTACATTGACATCCCTACAAGTTACACATGCACACTTCCATTTAAGGAGGCTCGGAATGTGCTTTTGGCAGAGGCTTTTTTCAGATGCTCTAGGAGGGTGGAATAATGAGTTTGTTGTTAACATTGGGAGCTGCTCCATCTTGATGGTGGAAATTTCTATGAGTTAGAGTTGGCCGAGGCTCAGGGCTTTTGAATGCTACAGGTAAAGAGTTTTGTTGAGGTAATTTTGTTGGGTGTCAAAAGATCGGGGCTTATAGCTTTTCTAGATGAGTTTATATTTCAGAGGTTACACCTTTGAGGTTAACTATTAATTAGTTGATCAATGATAAAATAGATTTCTTACATGCTTTAGTTATGTTAGTTTCAGTGCCAGTTTTCCTTTAATTTACCAAAGAAAGAAATTATGTTTTCCATTCATTCTCGAAAAGATTTTTCTTAATAATTGTTTAATATAAACAATATGTTTACGTGTCTAAATCTAATCATCCTTTTTCTTGTCTCCCCCTATTTTACTTTAAATAATGGCAGAGTCCATGTAATGAAGTGGAACATTTCAAGTAAGTTGACTGGCTTTGCAATTCAGTGAAAGACAATAGCCGAATAGCGAATCTCTAAACAAGATCAAAATGTGCTGCGATCTGTTGGTTGTCATTTTCATACGATCAATTTTGTAAGAGTTAATTATCATTTCGCAAATAATTAAAGTCCGCCGAAAAAGGAAGAAAGTCTGGACTTTGAAACGCTAATGCGATGAGATAAAAACGATTTGTAACACAGAATTTCTAAAGTAGTAAATCTTTAAGCATGAGAAGAATTAAAAAACCCGGCACTCCAAATAAATAATTAAGTTGAATTATATTAACGTTTTCTAATTTTTTTTCATACAATAAATACCGAAGAAACGCATAATTCACCAAACATAAGAAACCAAAAAATGGGGACTTTTCTTCTTTACATCGCTGCCTTGATAGCAGCATGGGCCGTAGTTGTACTCTCACGGCGGAGGCGAGGCAAGTTCCCTCCGGGGCCCGTTCCCCTGCCGATATTCGGAAACGCCTTCCAAATCCGCGGGGACCCACACAAGTCCTTCGCGGAGCTGGCCAAAACCTACGGCCCTTTGATGTCCCTCCGCCTCGGGACACAAAACGCCGTCGTCATCTCATCCCCCGAGATTGCAATGGAGGTACTTCAGAAGCACGGCCAATCCTTCGCGAACCGATCCATCCCGGACGCAGCCAACAACCACGGCCACGAGAAGGTCTCGTGGAACGTGATGCCCGCGGACTCGGCCGGGTGGAAAAGAATACGGAAATTGGGAAGAGAGAAGCTCTTCTCTCATCAGGTTATAATATTTGTTTATTTTATGTTTAAATTGAACTAATAAATATTTGTATCCCCGCGTATTATAAATATTGAAAATATAAAATTATATTTATGATCAGGCGCTTCAACAAACTGAGGGGCAGCGTCAAGAGAGGCTGCGGAAGCTCGCTGAACACGTGCGTGGGTTCAGCGAGCGGGGCCAGGTGATGAACGTCGGGGAGGCGACGTTCACCACCATGATGGATCTGGTGTTCTCGACTCTCTTCTCTATCGATCTCACTGACTACGGCGACGCGAAAAAGGAGTTCAGGGAGCATATTAATTCCTTCACGAGGTATGCTGGGGTTCCGAATGCTTCGGATTTCTTTCCGGTCCTTGCACCGTTGGATCTGCAAGGGATCCGACGGAAGATCGGGTATCATCTTGGAAGCTTGCTGGATTTTGTGGATGGCATAATCGAGAAGCGAATCCGTGAACGAAAGGAATCTGATTACCAAAACAAGAATGATTTTCTTGATACACTCTTGGACATTGCGGAAGGAACAGAGTATGATTTGACTATCAAAGAAATCAGGCATTTTTGTGTGGTGAGTATCCGGCCAAGTTTGGTCAAATTATGGTTAATTGGAATATAAAATCACACACTTCAATTTATTTACTTAATTGCTCGTTCGTATGTAAAACAACGTCTTTTAGTCATGCTCAGATCGTTATCATAATTTTGGTGTCATGTCATTCTAACTCATTTACTTTATATTAGGACCTAATTATTGCTGGGGCTGACACAAGTGCAGCCACAACAGAATGGGCAATGGCGGAATTACTACTCCACCCTGATAAAATGGCAAAGCTCAAAGCTGAACTTAAGAGTGTTCTTGGAGATAAAAACTCTGTGGAAGGATCCGACATCTCGAAACTCCCATATTTGCAAGCCACAATCAATGAAGTGTTCCGTTGTCATCCGGTTGCGCCCCTATTAGGTCCCCGTGAGGCCGGGGAGGACACGCTTGTAAATGGCTACACAATACCCAAGAATGCAAAGGTAATTGTCAATTTTTGGGCAATTACTAGAGATCCAAACATATGGAAGAATCCTGAATCATTTGAGCCGGAAAGGTTTCTGGGTAAAGATACAAATTTCGAGGGCCAATATTTCGAGTTGATTCCATTTGGATCAGGGAGAAGGATTTGCCCCGGCATGCCACTGGCTAGTCGCATGCTATTCTGCATGGTGGCAACGTTGTGTCATAACTTTACTTGGGAACTTGAAGGAGGAGTTGAATCCAAACTACGACAAAGAGAAGATGTGTTTGGACTAGTACTGCAAAAAAGATTCCCCCTTAGAGCCAAACCTATCAATGTTTGATGGTTTTTTTAAGAATTGTCTCAATTAGTTTTCTATGTGCTGCTTAATAAATATAAAAATATAACGTAAAATACCATTGTAATAAGGGTTTCCGAACCTTATTAAATTTAGCAAATTAAACATGTTTATCATAAATTCTCAAATTGCTCCTCATGAAAGGTAACTTTATGAGGATAAATCTCAATTGTATGTGTTCGAACCAAGAAATTTGCCACAAAAAATATACTCCCTCCGTCCCACTTAAGATAACACACTTTCCTTTTTAATTTGTCGTTTTTTAGCTTTTCCGCGCTAGGTAGTTGGTTAGGATTAGTGGTCCTTTGTTGCTTTTCCCTTTGGTCTAGTCCAAATTTAGTAAGTTTCAGTCTGCTGTTTTTCATTCCAGGTGCACAAGTAGTTAATGTTTGCATATTTTCGCACATCATTTCCAGTATTGTTCAATTTGAGTCACACCCAATCTCTCAGTCAGTTTATTGTTTATATTTCAGTCAACCTATGTTAGTCTCAAGCCCATAAAACATGATAGCAAACCAACCCAGTCAAGATGTCATTGCAATTACACACGTCTCCTCCATCTCTATGAGATCGATCCTTACTCCTCTATAATAGCTAGTAGAAGTGAGTTGATGTTTTTTATACAAGGTTTAGGCATAGACCAACGACAAAACTAGATCTAAATATCCTCCTGGCCAAGTTGAAGCACTACACACACAACTTATATATTTGCACTAGCGCGCATCTTAAACCTGGACCTATCAAGTAGAATACACCCTACCACATATATAATGATAACAAGTACTCCCGATTAACTTAGATACTTTGAAAAAAAATGTTGATCTTCGTCAATAATAATTTTAGCGTAGTAACCATTATTCGTGAAATGGAGGATCCAGATTCCAGATTATATCTAGATTTATAGTATAATTTTCACAGGCGAATTTTTTTATTAATAATGAAAAATAATATTTACTGTGATGGCAATATAATATTGTCATGAATGGTAACATTATTTTCAATTTGTTACAAATCATTATTGTTGGAAGAAAATCCCATAGAATCAGAATGAGATCGCATAGAATCACGAGAAATATTGTGTAATTGATTGGAGAATATCATACCAAGAATACATTGTAAATTAGGTTTACCTTGTATAGAAAATAGCTAGCCTATAAATATGTAACTATGTTTATACCGTTCAGTGAATAAGAATGAACCCTTTCTACCGATTTCTACATGGTATCGGAGCAGAAAAACGATCCTAGGCTCAGAGAAATCTCATCATAGCCAATACCAATTCTCAACCTTTTTTAACCAAAACCAAATCCAGATAAATAGAACCCTACAACCAAAAAATGTCAGACACAGAAGAAGATACCAAAATCAACCCAGATAAAACGATAAGCTTGAGGAATAGCAAGAGCATTACCGTTGCCTTTAAACTGAATGGCAAGAACTATCCCCTTTGGTCACGGCTGATCAAAGTGAAGATTGGAGGCTGATGAGCCTACTCATACATCAAGAATGAACCACCGAACCCAGGGAGCAAGGGGTTCGACGAATGGGAGGAAAATGACTAGTGGTATTCTCATGGATCGTCGACAACATCGAAGACGACATTATCGCCGATTTTGCACATCACCAAACATCCAAAGCGCTGTGGGACAGCCTGGCGGTGACGTTCGAGAACAAGACAGACCGATATCTCATCTACAACCTGGAAGAACAAACAATATATATCTAACAGGGGAATGCGGACCTAGAAACGTACTACCGAAAGATCCATGGGCTGTGGTTCAACATCGATCGATGCCAAAAACAGCCAACCAGCTGTTGTGACAAAGGAATCGACCAATTCCGAGTACACTCCAGTGAGAAAAGGCTGATTAAGTTCCTGACGGGATTGAATCAGGAATATGATTCAATTCAGCGAGAGATGAAGGAGGAGCCCACCCCATCAGTTGAGGCTGCCTACGGAATGGTGAAGAAGGAGGCGGCTCGACTCAATATCATGCCACCGGCATCTTCTACATCAACTGGAGGAGCTCTTGGAATAACCGATTCATCACTTGGGGGGGAGATCGGACACAGACTCGCTGCTCAAAGTCAATGCCCATAAAACCGCACACCGCCATGCCCTGCCGCCATCGGCCGATCGGGAAATCGGCCGGACACCTCCAAACTTTGGTGCTCTCACTGTGGGAAGCAGAAACACACATGGGAAACGTGCTTCAAGCGATTAGGCTACCCAGAGTGGTGGGAGGAACGCCAAAGGGCACGATCGGCGCCGGCCCAGGCAAAATTAGCCATCGGGGCAGGCGGTGAAGGGAATTCGCGGAAGAACGATGAGGAAACCACTGGGCAGGGGACCGGAGTCCTATCGGAGAGTCAGCCGACCGGCGGCAACGTGCGGGGCGCCGAAAATTATGCAGTGCGAACGGAGCCGACTGGAGGCGGCGGTAAAGGGTTTGGTGCTCAACAAAACCCTAAGTGCTTATCTTCTTATTACTTTGACATTAGATCCCCAGAAAATGAAAATTATAAAAGAGAACCCCACTCTATTAAATTCGACCCCCCTGACTTCCTAAAAACGAAGAATAGACCCCCATGTGTCCATAAATTGCATAACTGCCCCAATTTTGTGTCTGTTAACTGATTTACACCCTTACGTGAGATTTCCGCTGCGTTTCATGTTTCTAGTAATGAAAACACTAAAGGATGTATATTTGATTGTGGGGCGACTGATACCATGACTGAAGGAACTGGCAGCGGAAGCGCTCATATAAATCAATTACATAATAATTTTGATCTATTTAGCTGATTATTTAGACAAATTCTATTCGCGTAATAATCACATGTATCATGCTCATAACTCAAATAAAACATGCTTTAAATTTAATTGAAACCTAAAACATGCTTTTCTACGGTTTAGCCATCATACCTTGATGATTCTCCAAAGAATCGAAGATAGCTAGCGCCTTCTCCACGTGAAGATCTTTAGTACAAAACCACGATCTTCTGTCTGGTTCCCGGACTATAAACTGATATCGAATGGGCTGATCTCACCAGTATACTAGGACTTAAATAAAGAATACGAAAATCCTTTCCCTCGGAGGAGAGAAAATCGCCCCTTGTCTATGTAGAGAGGGGGGCGAAAATTTTAGAGAAAAATAAGTTATATTTTCTGTCTCCTTTATTCTCCTATTTATAATAAGTCACATATTGGGCCCAGACAGGGATCTATGGAAGGCTTTGGATATGAGCTCTTCCAATTTGCTTTTTACTAATTAAATTAAACCCAATTTAATATAAGCTTATAATTGGAATATTACGAGCAGCCACTACAGAAGTAATATTGCACTCCCCATCCAAATCCGAAATTATAAGTACTTCGGGTTTCCATTATTTGATATTTATTTTCCGCGCTTAAGATAGAAACATCCATTATTTAATTATTGTCTGCTATGGACTTAATTAATTAATATCTTATTTATTCCAAGAGAGGACTCAACAAGAAAATCTCATTTATTATTCATAGAGTAATCAAACTCCAACTAGCTAGGTTCCGAATAATAAAACCTTATTTCAAGCTCCTCTTGAGGATGTTATCAAACGAGACTCACCTCGCGCACGATTCAACATAATAGCAATCCTAGCACCGCTAGATATTAATCACCACTACCCAATATACCAGGATTATTGGGTTGCGAAAAAACCCGCACCATTTGGTAAGTCAAAGTAGTGCATAATCAATACCGTATGCTCAATGCTAACGTACATTGATTAAGAAATAACAATTTACAAGACCTCGTCTTCTAGTAGATAGCATAAAGACTGTGTCGCTGTTAGATCCATTCAGTGCTATACCACACCAACGTCATCTTTATTTCAGTAAGGCTTATAAATAATCGGACTGGCATTGCAACCTTTCACGATAGGTAGTCTAAGCCTATCTAGGTTGTGAAATTCTTCTTTTTCTTTGTTTAGAACTGACCGTGTTACCTTAAAGTGAACGACGCCCACAACCGGTCTACTAAAACAAAGACTTAGATTTTGTTAAGTTACTTATACATTTAAACATGTAATAAACATCCATTAAATGTAAAACATAACAACATTATGAAAAAAATAATCTGTTTATTCCTTTGGAAAATAAAATAAGAGTTTTAACGTATTCAATCACTCGAAAGGTGATTTCTAGTATACAAACTCTAACAATGACACCCTATAGGAATGATTTTATTGATTTACATGATGATATTACTAGATCATATATTAAGACTGCGAATGGGGAGTTTATCACTGTTGTGGGGTCGGGTACAATTAAAATATCACCCACTTTCCGGCTCACGAATTTTTAATATGTTCCCACTTTACCCCAGAGATTAATGTCTATTAGTCATGTGACTAAAGAGCTGAATTGCACACTTCTGATGTATCCCGACTTTTGTATTCTGCAGGATATTCTGACGAGGAGGATTCTTGGGCGTGACACTGAGAAACAAGGACTCTATTATGTGGACGAGATAGCTCAAACTAGCAGTGTAATGTTGGCTCACGGATCCACGAAACAGGAAACTTGGCTCTGGCACCGAAGACTAGGACACCCTTCTCCTGGTTACTTTAAATTGCTTTATCCGAACCTTTCAATTCCTTTTGATTTTTCATGTGAAACTTGTGTTTTGGCCAAGAGCCATAGACAGTCATTTAAACCTACAAACACTCGTATGAAATCCATGTTTTCGTTAGTACATTCTGATGTTTGGGGTCATGCCCCGATTATTGGTGGGAATGGTTTTCGATATTATGTGATTTTTGTTGATGATTGCACTGGAATGACGTGTATATATTTTTTGAAAAACAAATCTGGCGTGTTTGATAGATTTATTTCCTTCTTTAAGATGATCCAAACACAATTCCACACCACTATCAAAACCCTTAGGTCAGATAATGGGAGGGAGTTTGTCAACAGTGAAATGACTCGTTTTTGTAAAGAAAAAGGTGTAATCCACCAAACCTCTTGTGTTTATACACCTGAACAAAATGGGGTAGCAGAATGGAAAAATAGGACAATCCTAGAAATGACCCGAGCTATAATGATCGATTCCAAAGTTCCCAAATATTTCTGGCCGGAAGCTATTGCTACATCCATTTACCTCATAAATCGCCTACCCACCAAGACCTTAAACATGAAAACCCCTCGTGATACACTATCCAAACAAGCCAAGATACCTGAACACTTGAACCTCTAGTCCAAAGTTTTTGGTTGTTCTGTTTACACCCATATTCCAAAACATGAGAGAACCAAATTGTCACCGTGTTCAACCAAATGTGTCTTCGTGCGCTATGGGGTAAATCAAAACGGGTACAGATGCTTCGATCCCCACACTCGAAAAATTACCACCACTATGAACTGCAATTTCCTTGAAACCGAATTTTTCTATGACACCCACCTTAGTAGTCAGGGGGAGAAAGGTCCAGATAATACCAAGGACTATCTAAGTTGGGTTGTGCCACTGCCAAGCTCCTCGATCGAGGGTCCAACAGATCTAGTGATAGTCACTGTTGGCCAGCTGTCTCGCCACCAGAGTCATCTAATCCGCCCCCTAGCAATCCTTCTCCGACGATATCCGAGGTAACTCCCGAACCAAATACTGATGAAGATTCAATTATTACTAATCCGGTGGATACAGAACTCCAAGGAGAAGATAACACTGTGGATGGAGACACCGGAAGATATGCACTTCCCTACCGAAGTACATGAGGAATTTCCCCGAAGCGATATTCTCCTGAAAAGATTGGAAAGAAAAGTCGCTATGGCGTGGCAAACTTTGTGCAAGTAAATCTGACTAAAATGACCGGTGCTTTTGAAGCTATACTGTTCTCCACTGATGCAGATTGGGCAGGGAATCCGAATGATAGGAAGTCTACTGCCGGGTATTTTACCTTTGTAGGAGGTAACCTTGTGACATGGAGAAGCAAAAAGCAGAAGGTAGTAGCGCTTTCGAGTGCAGAAGCAGAGTTCAGAGGAATCAAGAAAGGACTAACGAAGATTTTATGGCTTTGGCGACTTATGACGGAATTGGACCTTCGGTCAGTCCTTACTTGCAAATTGTTCTGTAATAACAAGGCAGCCATAAGTATCTCTGAAAATCCAGTTCAACACGATAGAACGAAGCATGTGGAAGTAGATCGGCACTTCATAAAAGAGAATCTTGAAGCGAAAGTGGTAGAAATGCCATATGTTAAATATGAAGATCAACTGGCCGACATCTTGACAAAGGCGGTGGATTCAAAGTCTTTCAGAGGAGTACTGTGCAAGCTAAGTATCGGGAACTCAGTCACTTAGCTTGAGGGAGAGTGTTGAAAAAAAATCCCATAGAATCAGAATGAGATCACATAGAATCAAGGGAAATATTGTGTAACTGATTGGAGAATATCGTACCAAGAATACATTGTAAATTAGGTTTACCTTGTATAGAAAATAGCTAGCCTATAAATATGTAACTATGCTTATACCGTTCAGTGAATAAGAATGAACCACCCTTTCTACCGATTTCTATAATTATTGATGAAGATAATATTGTTACTCCTATTTTTTTCTGATTAAAAGCAAAACTCCATATTGTTACTCCTATTTTGTATCATTTTGGCGGCATGGCCGAGCGGTAAGGCGGGGGCTGCAAATCCTTTTTCCCCAGTTCAAATCCGGGTGTTGCCTAAATCACCAAAAAACTCGAAATCATAATCGATTTATTGGATTGGTTTCTCAATTGCTAGTGCTAGAACCAATCCATAAATAGTTAAAGCTTCCATAAAAGCTAAACTAAGCAATAGAGTACCTTGTATTTTTCCCTCTGCCTCGGGCTGTCTCGCGATACTCTCTACGGCTTGACCCGCAGCAGTCCCTTGACCAACCCCAGGTCCAATAGAAGCAAGCCCTACAGCCAATCCAGCAGCAATAACGGAAGCAACAAAAATCAGTGGATTCATGATAAATTCCTCGTACTAACAAAAATAAATTGTTAATGATACAATCAACCAATGAATTAAATCAGAACTACTTCGATATCTCTTTTTTGATTTCTATTCACAAAGTTTTTGTGAATCCATAGACCTTTAGTTCTTCCATTTCTTGGTTCCGAACTGTTATTTCAATTCTTACGTCTTTTCTTGATTTCATCTCTTTTTTTCAACCAATTTACAGCCCGAACGATATGAAAGGACTTCTATTGGAACCCCACACACAGTGGTGGGGCAAATGAAATATTTCTTTAGTTCATATACAACTAGCAATATCTAATATCACATATACATGTCTTTCTTCCATAACGTAAACCATTAGATTCAATCGGATTTTGGAATCAATCCGTTTTTTCAGGAATCCCATTTTTTGAAAAAAAAAAATTTCGCTTCCGTTTTGTTTATCATTATTCCAGCGGAATACAATCTAAATAGGCAAATAAAATTGATTAGCGCGAATTATTGCATAGAAAAAGATTATTTTATTACACTTGGGAATGGGAGATTTGGGGTAGTTTCGGTTCCGAGGGGTTTATTCTTCAGAAATTTCAGTCGTAACACCGTCCGCGTGAGGGCGAAGATACAATCTCTTTAAATTTCAGTTTGTGTTGCACTTTTACGGTCGAACTTCACTTTTGGGAGTCGATTTGGTTGTTGATGCTACTGATTATCTATTCACTTCTGTTAGTTTGCGTTTATCTGTGATTTTTCAAGTTGATTTACATAGATCCTGCTGTTGAGAGTTTATTTTCACAAGTTATATGTCGATCTCTGTTTTGGTTGCTGTGGTGCTCGATCTGGGAATTTGGTGATAGATCTGTGGTTTGTTGATTGATTGGAGTTTGTTGTTTAAATCTGAAGTTATGAAATGTTTCTTTTGGCTGGAGTTTGTGTCGGACGCTTGGATCCGGAGTGGATTTAGTGTCCGAGGTTGGATCTGAACAGGGGAGGTCGAGTTGTGCATGATTTTGAGTTTTCCGCTTACTTTCTGTTTTACCTCGTCTAGCATCCTTAGATCTGTTAGTTTTTCTTATTGTTCTTCATCAAAATGATTTTAATTCAGTCTGCTCTGTTCCGATTTCGCTCATGCTGTTTTTCTTCTGAGTTTTTACGCAATTTGGTTGAAGAAGATAATGTCGCTGTTAGTTAGTACCATTGAGTTAGTTGTTTTTCTAGCTTTTCATCCGTACTCTGCTTTTTCAGTTATGGTCCCCACAGATCAGTTTGTTACCCAAATCTAGGTAATTAGAGCAGTTTCTTAGATCCAGTGATTGTTCGGTTTAATTTTCGTGCGTGCTTTTACTGTTTCGCCTAGGTCTAGCTGTTAGCGTAGCAGTTTAAATTCCCAAGTTAAGTTTATTTTCCTCAACCCAAAAAAATGCGTGGCAGCAGCCAACCCCAAAAACAAGCCCAAATCCTTGAACATGATTGTTACGCATCCATCTCTGTGGGATCGATCCCTACTTCCCTATGCTAGATTTAGTAAAGTGGTTGAGGATTTTTCTTTGAAAGAGTGCTCTGTGTGTCCGACGACCTGGATTTTCCGACGACCAACGAGTTCCTAGACCGCGTGATCTAGTGGATTTACTAGACCAAGAAAACCTGTTATATTCTTTCTGTGCACATAGCGTGTTAACCAACCTAACCGGTTCTTTTCAACTATGTATTACAGACGCATACTTTAAATAATGAACGTCAAGTTTGAATGTGAACCACCTTATCACACGTGTTGTGTCATTTTCATGTATTAATTTTTTAACTTGATGAGCTTGCTCTTAGTCAATGGAGGGTATTTTTTTCAAATAGAGCCATTTCATAAATAATTAAGTCACTTAGTCTATCAAATAGAGCCATTTCAAAAATAATTAAGTCACTATTATAAGTATTAAATAAGAGTCACAAAATAAAGAAATTGCTTTTCATTCGATAATTACAAGTCTACCTATTTCAGTCACTATACTAGTTGAATGGTTGGGTCCAATACCAAAAAGAAAAGGCGCAAATGAGACTTTAAATCTCAAACATCTCGAAATGGCAAAATGAAATATTTTTTTTACGGATCATAGGTTTGTTGATATGTGAATCCACCGTGCAATCTTGGTTCTATACTATATGTGACGTGACATGTGACACGTATAATGCAATATGAGTTTTAATGCACAATTGGTAAATGAGAGAGATGAAGAGAAAAATTGATAAACTAAGAGAGAGAGAAAGAGAAAAAATAGGAAAAATAGTGTTATAAGATAGAAAATTTAGAAAGTTTTTTTTTTAATGGACATACCATAATAGAAATAGTTTCTATTTTAAGGGGCAAATGTAGTATAATGGCAAACTAATACTTTATAAATACCGCAACCCTTCTATATCAATAATGCAAATTAAACATTCTATGTCTATAATGTAAAAAATAATGTCTATAATGCAATTCGTCCATATTTTATAATGTAATATGCGGAAGTCTATCTACATTGTCCGCTAATATTTTTTTTTATCATTATAGCATTTATAATTTTGCGTTATACGTGCCACATGGCTGGATGAGGTTCAAAGTACGTTATGACTTTAGGATTAGTTATTTTTTAGGGCTATTATTCAAAAAAAACATTCTCATTTGTGGATGAAAAAGAGAAATATAGTCTCATTCTCGTGATAATGCGCAATTGATAAGGTATGAAAAACAAAGAGAAAAATTCATAAAATAAAAGAGATGATATGAAAAAATGGCTAAAATATTTTTATAAATAAAATGTGAAAGAAAAAGAAAATAGAATTTATTTTTCGGGAATATGTTGATAGTATTTTTCTATAGTATTTACTTAATAGGTCTACTATGCGAATAAACAATAAATATGTTAACATTTAAAATGACATGTGCCGTGTCAAAAATAATACTGTCTCCGTTAAAAATGAATATATTCATTTAAAAATAATATCTTACTTTTTCCTTTCTTATACTTTACCATCTCCACTTGAACTCAATATACATATCATTTTCTTAAATTCCTTGTTCAAAGAAATCCATCACTTGTAGTGGAACGAAAAAAATATTTACGATCTACGTACTATGTTACGATATTTTATTTTCATTTTTCAGTTTTATACAATGATTTTATTTTAATATTATGGGACTTACAAGTTTAGGTTCATTCTCAAATGAACATATCATTTCTAGATATATTATACTATCTTCGTCCGTAAAAAATAAATTAGACACTTACTACTAATAATATGAATTCCACAATTCACTAACACTATTTCTATCACATTTTCCATGCCCTAATGGTTTATATTATGATATGCAATTTTAATTTATCTAGAACATGGTAATTTTATGATAAAACAGAGGCTAATTTTATCTTTGATTTGGTTGTTTATTCAATTAAAATACTAAGATAATATTAAGTATAGTATAGTAGACATGTAGTCATGTAGACTAGTAGATAATGATTATTTTGGTAATCTAAAAATATAATAATACTCCTATCCGGGAAAAATAGAAAATATGCAAAGGAACGTGAAATTTGGTCGACTAATTAAAAAAATATAAATATTCACATTGGAGATTGGTACTCCATCCATCCGCCATTTATTATAGTCATATCTTGACTCGCCACTTAGCTTTAAGAAATTGTTTAACTTTGTGAAGAAAAATGAAAAAAAATAAGTTAATGAAAAGTGGATCTCACTTTTTTATATTGATTTTATAATAAACTGTAAGTATAATGATATAGATGAAGGTGGGTCCTCTCACCTAAAATAGAAAAATACAAATGACACTTTAAATCACAAACATCTCAAAATAGCAAAATGAGATATTTATTTTTACGGAAGGAGTATTATTCAGATAATCTATCTACCGTTTACTAATATTATTATTTTATATATCAATCTTTTATCACCTACTCCTTATATGATCTGATCAAGGGCTAGGGAGATAGAGAAAATGTTTACATAGAGTTGAAAGATTCTTTTTATTTGTTTTTAAATTTCACGAATTAAAAACAACATTGTTTAGTACACGGTTATCTATCACTTAGTCAAGAATTGCTAAAAAAGTGCAATATGTCATTGTTAGTTAATAATCAAACCCACCAAAGTATAGTTAATTCCTCAGAATAGAAAAGCCAACTGTGATAATTCAATTAGTATTAGATATATACACTCATAGTAAATACTATATTCAAACATATGATTTACATAAGACATATATAGTAAATTCACTGGATTATACAACTACATAATATTTTGAGCCCGAAAATTGTTACAGCTGGGTTATGCGGGTTATAATAATCTATCATTTGCATCTCACCACGTCAAAACTGTGTTGTAATAAAACAATTTAAAATGCTAGTCAAACTATGTTAGTCTATGCAGAAATGCTAGCAGCATAATTAAGGGGTTTTTCTAATCCATTGCCAACCTTCAAACTGCTAATAAATTTATGTTTTAAGATTATAAACACAAAAAAACACTATTAAACAACCTAGACTACTCTCTTCGTCCCACGTTAGGAGTTTCATTGACTTTTCTGCGCTCGTTTTATAAAAATGATATTCCCTCTTTTTGCGAATAGGAGTCTCGTTTTTCCATTTTGTTCCTTCCACGAATAGGTGTCCCGGTTCATAATTATCATAAACGGTAAAAAATCTCACATTCCACTCACATATCATTTAAAACTAATATATACACAAGTGAGACCCCTATTTCAAACATTCTTCCACCAACTTTTTTTAACATTTCTTAAAACCCGTGCCAAAAAGAAATGTGACTTCTATTAATGGAAAAATGTTAAGTAAAAGAGAGAATAATAGAGAAGTATTAAGCAGGACAAACCAAGTCAATTCAATTCCCTAAGTCAACTAAAATAAAATATTACTGAAATCATATAAGAAAAATAAATTGAAACTATGCTATTCAAACAAGTCTATGAACTCATGACTTTCTATATATAAATAAACAAGAGGCATCCAAAAAGAAAACAAACCAACCAAAAATGCAACTCTTGATTGTTCTATCCCTTGGGTTCCTAGCAGCATGCCTCGTCTACTTAAGGTGGCAACCGCGTAGCAACGGCAAGTCCCCTCCGGGCCCCCCTCGTCTTCCGATAATCGGAAACATGCTCCAACTCGGCCGAAACCCCCACAAGTCCCTCGCCCGCCTCTCCAAAACCTACGGCCCCTTGATGTCCCTCAAGCTCGGCAACCAGCTCGCCACAGTCGTCTCGTCGCCCGAACTAGCAAAAGAAGTGCTCCATAAACAAGGCCTCGTGTTCGCGAAGGCCTTCACGCCGATCGCGGTGTGCGTGCTCGGCCACGACGAGGTCTCGATGCCCATGATCCCCGCCAGCTCCGATCAATGGAAGAAACTGCGAAGAATAGCAAGAGAGAAGCTCTTCTCCAATCCAGCTCTCCAAGCCAGCCAAGAAATCCGGCAGGAGAGGCTGCGAAAGCTCGTCGAATACATCACTAAGTGCAGCGGAGAGGGCCGAGCAATGAACGTCGGAGAAGCCACCTTCACCACCATGACAAATCTCATGTTTGCTACCATTTTCTCCATCGAACTCGTCGAGTACGCCTCCACCGATGCTGCTGCTCCTAAATCGGAATTCAGGGAGCATGTTAACGCTATCACGAGGTACATAGGCGTTCTGAATGTCGCCGATTTCTTCCCCATCTTTGCTCCTTTGGATCCACAAGGATTGAGGCGAAAGCTCACTTATCACCTCGGTAGTCTGCTCGAGTTGGTGCAGGGTTTCATTGATGAGCGGTTGCAGGCACGAACGGCGTCGTCTTACCGGAAGAAGACGGATTTCCTCGAAACCTTACTTGACATCTCTCAAGGAAATGAGTATGATTTAAGTGTTAGAGAGATTAAGCATCTGTTGGTGGTACGTAACTTACTACTTTTTAATTTGTTATATTATTGGGAAATTGTTGAAAAATTATGGTATGACCTGCAACTTTGAAAATCGGCTAAAAAAATTGTAACGTTTGAATTAGTTCACACGGATTTTTTCGCGACATGGTATTTGTGAACAATCTGAATTTCATGATTTTTCAGGTTGTTTTTTAAATGCGTGGGATGAGCCTGAATTTGACAAAAATTCTAAATTTAGTGCCAAGATTTGTCCAACACTTTGGCCTTTGTTTTTTCTATATTTAGTGATGAGTTAGTTCTAACTCATCTTCTATACACATCAGGATTTAATTATTGCTGGATCAGACACAAGTGCAGCCACATCGGAATGGGCAATGGTGGAATTACTACTCCACCCGGAAAAAATGGCGAAGCTGAAAGCAGAACTCAAGAGAGTTCTTGAAGGGAAGAAAATAGTGGAAGAGACCGACATCTCGCGACTTCCATACTTACAAGCCACCATCAAAGAATTGCTCCGATACCACCCTGTCGCGCCACTATTATCTCCACATGTCGTGGAATGGGAAATGCAAGTGAGTGGATATACAATCCCTAAAGACACTAAGGTATTTGTCAACTTTTGGGCAATTTCCAGAGATCCAAACATATGGAAGAATCCAGATAGTTTTGAGCCTGAGCGATTTTTGGATAGTGAAATAGATTTTCGAGGGCAACATTATGAGTTGATCCCCTTCAGTTCGGGGCGGAGAAATTGCCCTGGCATGCCGCTAGCTAGTCGCATGCTTCCATGCATGATCGCAACAATGTGTCATAACTTCGACTGGAAACTTGAAAAGGGGGCCGAATCGAAACAACTCCAAAGAGAAGATGTGTTTGGGCTAGCTCTACAAAAAAAAATCCCCCTAAGAGCTATTCCCATCAAGGTTTAATGCCAGTTAATGTATTGTATATGATTGCGTAATTGATGTGAAATAAATTAGCTTAATACGTTATGCTTGCTTAAGAAATAATAAGGGAGAAATAAATTGGCTTAATACGTTATGTTTGCTTTAGAAATTATAAGAGAGAGGTATCTCCCTTTCGGCGTCTATATTTTCAATTGTTTTTAATTAATACTATTATTTTCTTGAACAAATGTTTTTTTACGTATTAAATTGAAGAATATTAGTTACATTTATAATCATAATTCTATGTTTATTTCTTAGTTACGACATACTATATCAAATTAACCTTTTTTAAATCAATTTTCAGTTATAAAATACATTATAGTTACAATTCATGACTGTGAAATCGATTTGAACTACAGAAATTATGATAATATGTGGGTCGCCCGTGGATAAGATTTACTCTAGTTATTACTAGTTTATATTTTATTTACTCCATCCGTCCAAGAAAAATAGGACAGATTGTAAATGACACGAGTTTTAATGTGAAATTGATAAAGTAAAAGGGAAGGGAAACAAAGAAGAGAAAAGTAGTATTAGTAAAATATGGGATCCATATTATTAATAAGAGAGAAAGGAAAAAAGTAAGAAAGATGTTAAACTTTTCTTTCTTAAGGGTGGCCACAAAACTTGGCCTAGCTACAAAACTTGACCGGGCCACCAAAAAATTTGTTCACACTATAATGGACAAGCCTAAGCCACCAAATTAATTATTTTTTTCATTTTCTGTATATTTTAATTTAACTACAACAAAAAATATTGGACTATAATAATTAAAATAAAATGCATAATTTTAACGAGAACTATCGACATCACACAAACTACACCGCGAACACATATCACACTATTCCCCCTCCCCTACGATTCTAGACTTCTTCAACCAAATCAGTCTGCAGCGTCGTATGTGATGTTTCATCCGCATATCGGTGAACCGTTGGATCA
>NC_062965.1:47635192-47688427 GCF_023119035.1 Salvia hispanica
TAGCCGAAGCACTCGCTACCCTTTCTCTGCTGTACCCATCTCTCGCGTTGTCGTACGTCTTCTTCGCATTCAACAGCTTGCGTAGCACCTTTTTGGCTTCACTCACTCTCAACTGGGTGAAATCACCTCCAGACGATGAATTTGCCAGATCCTTGGTTTCTTTGTTCATCCCCTCATAGAAGGTGTGGTGCACCTCTATCTCCTTCATGCGATGGTTGGGGCATGACTCCAGAAGGCTCATGTACTTCTCCCAGTACTCGCTCAGGGTTTCATCATATTCTTGCCTTATGCACGATATTTTCCTCTTCAATGCACTTGTCTTCGAAGATGGGAAAAATTCGGCTAGGAATGCTGACTTGAAGTCGGCCCATGTATTGATGGAGTCGGCTGGCAGGCGCATGAACCAAGTGTTGGCCTCTCCTTTTAGGACAAAAGGCAGGGCCTTCAGTCTGTAATCGTCCTCGCTCGCTCCTGCTGGCCGCCTCTGTGCCTTACAGATTTTGCAGAACTCATTTAAGAATTCGTAGGGTCCTTCATAACTCTTCCCACAGTAAGTCGGTAGGATTGCAATCACGTGGGGTTTCACATCACAGGCGGTCTGGCCTGGGGTGACCACTATGGCTTGTGGGGGATCTCCGTCGGCATGTGCGGTAAGTGTCGCGAGCTCGGGATCGTCCTCACCATGGTCAGCCATCCTCACTAGTGTCCTTACTGGTTGGGGTGGAAGCTCCGGGAGCTGGTACTCTAGCTCCTCTTTTTCTTCGTCGCTACTCGTGCCTAGGTCGGACAGTGCTGTCGACAGGCCAGAACGAGTGGTAACGAGTATTGTTCCTCTGGGAAGTATCCTTGGTCTCCACTGGCCAGGAGCCGAGCCACTTCTCATAAACTGAAAATAAAAAGAAAAGAAAAATTATAAACAGTATGTACACCAAAAAGATCACACACAATAACAGGTATGAACGCCATCCATCCCCGGCAACGGCGCCATTTTGATGTGGTTCGGTCTGGGTCTTATGTCCTCGATGGTTTCGCATGTGGAATTGGAGTGTATCCAACTGATCAGGAAGAGATTCCCGACCCAGCTGAGTCGTTGATACGACGACCGAGACCGGACTTCAAACAAATTTCCTCAACCCACTTCTACTGATTAGTATAGCGGAGGTAAGGGTCGAATCCCACGAGGATGGACACGTTTAGATAACTGTGGTGACTTTCCTGGGTGTTTGGTTAGCTACCACGCTTGGGTTGAGATTTACCTAGACAGGAAATAAGGTAGTACTCTACTGACTAGTAGGCGGGAAAATAACAGACATGTGGGAGTGTTCGTGAAAGTAGGGGACAAGGTGTATCAGAGACATGTGGAAAGTAGACAGTTACTAAAAGAGGAAAGTTAGAGAACAAAGTGTATCTGATGGCTGGGGGCTTTCTGACAAGTCTGGATAGTACCTCTGAAAAGTAGGGAACAAAAGTAAAAAGTAACTTAAAAGCAAAAGTAGACCAAATAAAGTTGATTTTGACGTTTTCTTCCTCACCAAGTATTGACGAAAATCATATGAACACAGACACCATAACTAAACTTCAGATTCATGCATTCAAACTCAAGATCCATCGATTAAAATGCTTAAACTTAAATTAAACGGTAAACTGCAACTTTACTTCTACTGGCTGACATGCAAGGTGATAATCACGGCGCAGAAAAGAAACTCATGCACGAAAATTTGACTAACTTAGCTACAACTTCAAATCAACAACTCCCGAATAGAAAACACTTAGAAATTGAAAGCAATAACTAAATCTAACTTCCCTAGGCAGAATGAAGCAAACTCAAACCAAAGTGACATGCGAAATAGAAACTTCATAACGTAAATGTTGGAAAATAACAAAGTACTTCAAAAGAGCAACAACGATGAGTGTTTGCAGAATAACTAGTTGATGAAAACAAGTAAACTTTAACTAAGAAAGGGATTAAGATTGTTTGTGCCACTCCGGGCGATGATACTACTACACTGCTATGATAACTGGCTGGAACGACGGACTGATGACTTCTCCGGCAAACTCTGGACGTCAAGTGACCATGGCTGTGGCGAGGAACGAGAGGTAAGATAATGCTGAAGGATGGATCTTCTAGAGAGAATTCTACTAAGTGTGATTGTCAAACTCCGAACCGAACTCTTTCTCTCTCTCCAAAATGGCTTCTTTTATAGGGAGGCTTGCCCTTGCTTTTAGGGTAGACTTCTCCCGCATTTTGACCTTTTTGCCCTTGTAAAATAATCATCCCAGCTATCCCCCTTCTCCATCTCGAGTCTTTTCTCTGGCATGCATTCTGGTCAGTATCGCACCCTTCTAGTGCCCTTTTCACTTTCGTCACACGAATCGTCACCTACTGACTTGGATCCTTCAATCCTGCACACTTAAGCAACTGTTTTGCAGATAATACATGTATTTCACGACATACTGACCAGTAACCAAGGCTTAGAATACGACTTATCAGAATGACACCTCCCCTAGCACCCCCGTCTTGATCAACAACCCACAATCACGAAGAATCAAGTTCCCAGCAATCGCATCAAGATCACTCTGCATCCGAAGCTTCCCCTCGTATTTCTCCCTCACACACAAATTTTTCAATTGAATCACGTCTTTCACATGGACTGCAGTCTGCAGCTGCTCCTTGCACAAAGCTGCTCCTCGTATTTCTCCCTAAACTCTCCTTGCACAGGGCAATCCTCGAAAAGCAAAGATGGCTGGATAGATCAGAAAGTCGTGACCACACTTGCTCCAGTTTCGAAACGATCACCTTCAACCTCCCCCCCTTCACTTCCCTCTGTTCGGCAATGCCCTCGGGACGAGTTCTTGAGCGCACGGGGGCCATTCTTCAGTCGACAAAGAGTTCTCTTCACTACCATCAACCATGATTGCTAGTCAAGCTATCACCAAGCACTGAAACACAGTAAAGAGACAAGAAAACATAAATATCTGAAGAATCACAGATTTTTTTAGTGCAAATTGTTAACTAGATCTTTGTAGGTAGCTTCTCAAATGAGCAAAAAATGTTTAAAAAATGAGAGATGTGGAAAAGTTGCAATCATATAAAGTTATATTTTACATCAATCATTAATAAAGAACCTATCAATAAATTCATGGGAAGAAGTGAGTCTAAATTATGGGCTACAAGAATCTTGCATGATCACAAAATCCCCATTTTTACTGAAAGAGAGAGAGCTGAGTGAAAGCAATGCACAAAATTAAGCCAAGAATGAGCATTGATCTCATAGTTCATTCAGAATCATTAAAGAAAAACTATAAATTCCTTTTCTTGAAAAATTTCATTAGAAAATTCAATCGATAGCAGTCTCTTAATTCAGCTTGAATCAATAACGAAGAGATCCTCACAACTACCTGGAACCACAACATCAAAACACACAAGCATAAAAGAAAACAAGAATCTGAGAAAGTTTCTACCTTTGTTCTTTGCACAAAACATTAGTGTGTAATTTCAATCGACATCTAAATCGCGACGGGAAGTAGAAGATTAATTTTTCAACCAAAGTCGGACCTCAATTAACGATTGCATATATCAAATTGGAGTGCAGAGGGACGACTAATTGAAGCAAATTACAGTAATTACAAGAAAAACAAGTCACACGAAGACTAAATCAAGTAGAGATGAACAGAAGTACATGCGATTCCGATGAAGTAGAATATGAGGGAAACGAATCGATACATCAATTTCCATATAACTGCACGACGCCATCGGCGAGGGGCTAACAGAATTTCACCATACAAATTTCCCAAAATCGTTGATTAGCTACATCTAGTAAACCATGAATATGAGTAAAACAAGCTTACCTAAATCGACAACAATTGAATTGGGTAGGGCTGACAATTTTTGGCACGACACGATAACACGACACGAACCCGCATGAAATTAAGAGGGTTGTCTTTGGAGAATTAATAAGGTACTCCCTCCGTCCCAAGGAAGATGACCCATTTCTTGGGCGGCACGGGATTTTATGCAAATTTATTTTGTGTGTTGAGAGGAGAGAGTAAAGTAAGAGAGAGGGAATAAAGTAGAGATAAATGTGTTTCCATTTTAAGGAATGGGTCATCTTACTTGGGACAAACTAAAAAGGAAAGTGAGTCATCTTTAATGGGACGGAGGGGGTATTATTTCTGCTCTGTAGAAAAGCATGTTTTAGGTTTCAATATACTTAAAGCATGATTAATTCAAGTTATGAGCATGATTTACGCGAATAGATTTTGTCTAAATAATCTGCTAAATAGATTTAATTATTATGTGATTTATTTGTTCGATTAATTATTAAATTATGAAATTCTAAAACCCCGCACGCTTCCGCTGCCAGTTCCTTCAGCATGGACATGATAATTAATTAGGTTAAAACGAAAATCTATTTTAGAATAAATAATAGTACTAGCTAGTATCAATCATGTGTCGTTTATTTTGAATATGATTAATGGTGCAATCATTATTTTGAATGTATATATCTGTATAAAAATTTGTGGTCGTGGATATTTTCATATCATAAGCAGCAAAAACCAATTTATGAAGTCATACTTTTTCACAGTTACAACATACAATCCTACTCTAACGTGCAATATAGGGCGTACACATATATATAAGGACAAAGATACAGAACTTGTCGGGTGCAATACAACCCAAAATAAAGGGAAAATAATCGAAGAAGAATTACACAGAAATAATTGAAATAGAACATGCTCTAGCGAACTGGATATAGGCAAGAGCAGAACTTTGACAGAAGATTATGCAGAGAGGCAGAGAGCTTCCAAGTCCAAGGCACAAGGCATGCAGACGTGGCGTGTCGGGGCGGTGACGGCACATGTGGACTCTACCGCCCATCTTGGTTCACTTAATGATTATGTGTAATAATTTGTCTTATTAAATACTATTCTCATTAGTCTCTGAAAAGTATGAACATTTGGTTTAACACGTATTTTAATGTATAATTGGTAAAGTAATAAATAGATAAAAAGTAATTAATGTGAGTAGTGTTAGTGGAGAGTGGACTCCACATCAATAATAGTGTAGTATAATGATATAAGTTGAAAATAAAATGATGCATAAGGGTAATGTGTTGTTTAATTATTCCAAAATTAAAAAGTTCATACTTTTTAGTGGTGAAGGGAGTATATGTTTAATAAGGTTCTCTCAACCAATAGTTAATAGTATAATCCCTAAGTTTTTATCATAGCTTGCAATTGTGACCAACTTTAACCCACATTATTCACTCATCGTGATTAATCCGTTTAGAAAAAATGAATATACCACGACCATCTACTATGAACGTCGATCGACGCTATATCATTTAATTTCACAAAAATTAAATGTTTCTCGACACATTCAAACTTGGTTAAATGATTCCAGCTAAACTTCAAGAAACGTCACATTCCTAGAGATTATCACCTTGTGATCTCCAGGGTAGTAGAATTCATATCCTCTAGTTTGTTTAGGATATCCCACAAAGTAACACTTCTCACTTTTAGATTCCAACTTATCAGTCATTTGTTTCTTAACAAAAGCTGGACAACCCCAGGTCCGCATATAGTTAAGACAAGGCTTTTTGCCATACCATAACTCATATGGTGTTTTCTCAACTGATTTAGATGGAACTCTATTCAGAATGTAAATAGCAGTCAATAAAGCATGACCCCAGAGAAATAAAGGGAGACTAGCTAAACTCATCATGGATCGAACCATATCTAATAATGTTCGATTTCTCCTTTCAGATACTCCATTCATTTGTGGTGTACCAGGAGGTGTCCAGTCTGACTGAATTCCATGTGATTTCAAGTAATCAAGAAATTCTCGGCTCAAGTATTCCCCTCCTCGATCTGATCGAAGAATTTTGATACTTTTCCCAAGTTGTTTCTCAACTTCACACTTAAACTCTTTAAATTTCTCAAAGGCCTCAGATTTGTGTTTCATAAGATACACATATCCATACCTTGTCAAATCATCAGTGAAAGTAATGAAGTACGAATAACCACCTTTTGCTTGAGTTGGAAACGGTCCGCACACATCTGTGTGGATCAACTCTAGCACATCATTAGCATGCACCCCTTTCCCAGAAAGTGGTTTATTAGTCATCTTTCCTTTGAGACAGAATTCACAAGCACCATATGATTCAAAATCAAATGAATGTAGATAGTCTAACTTTCTCAATCTCGCTATCCTTTTCTCATTGATATGACCAAGTCTACAATGCCAAAGATAAGTAGCATTATCCGTATTACATAGCTTAAGTCTTTTATTTTGCACATTGAGAATATTCCGTTTGCATTCAAGCATATATAATCCATTCTCTAAAGAGGTATTTCCATAAAACAATCTATTATTAGAAAACGAGCATCTGCTATTTGCAAAATGGAAGGAAAAACCTTCGATGTCCAACATCGGAATGGAAATAATATTCTTTGAAATAACTGGAACAAAATAACAATTATGTAAATCTAGTCTATGTCCTAAGGGAAGATCTAATATATAAGTTCCCACGCGTTCGGCAGCAACTCTTGCTCCATTTCCAACACGGTCTACTTCCCCAGGCCTCACTTTCCTGTTGTCTATTAGACCTTCCACATTATTACAAATATGTGAACCACAAGCGGTATCCAATACCCAGGATTGTGAGTTATTCATAGACATATTTATCTCAATGACAAACATAGCTGAGCTCCCACTCATTGCACCTTGTGCCTTGAGTTTTGGGCAGTCTCTCTGCCACTCCGTGAAATTTGACCTAGTCAATTTGTTTGTTTCCATCATACACTCATAAGATAAGTTTGACATTATCTGAACAGAAAATAAAATGAAAAGCAAATTAGAAAAGCATACAAAGATCACATTCGCATCACTAATCAAACAAGAGTTTATTGTATTGATTAGCTCCCACTAATTTTAACATATATTATGCCCCCAAACATAAAATACGAATTTATATCAAATATAAATTTTAGTGGTCCAAGATCCAAGTCAATATAGTTGTAGCCTCTGCGAGGGCTGATGACTACAATAATATCACTAGGTAGGCCTCCAAGCCAATTGTAACAACAATTTTACAATTCTTGGTATATTAATCTAATTAATATACGTCCATAAATTATTTTGGTTGCGAGGGCTACACAAAATAATTTAAGCAAGTCAACCCCATCACACGATGCCAACCATGCATCTATGAATGAGCCTAAACCTTGTGGACTTAGAGTAAACGCGAGGGCATAAAACTCGTGGTCGAAAAGGCTAGGAACATCAGACAATTATGATGGACGATGCGTTTGTTTCAAAACAAGACTTATATTTTATGGGGAAAAAGTGTGATACTAGTTATGTAAATATAATATCCAATATTAAATATCAAACAATTACTGGGCGCCGCCTACCCAGACATAGTATAACACGGACTACAAATATTGGGCGCCGCCTACCCAGACATAGTATAACACGGACTGCACATACTAGGCACCGCCTACCCAGACAATAAAACGGTCTCTAACTACTATAGTTCAATAAATAAGCATAAAAAATCAAATAGCATGCTTATCACATAGGATATCAAATAATGCTCAACAAATAAAATCAAATTTTATTTTCTAATTAAATGTGGACTTAACAATTATATCAATTCCGAATCAATATAATTGTAAATTTAATATTAATTCCAAATTTATATTTTATGGAGTATATATTATCATTTCCAAAATGATAACGATATCGCACTTTGTTAATCCAATTAACGAAATTAATCCAACCTATATTAATTCTAAATTAATAAATTTGTAAATCGAGTAATAACTCCAAATTATCATCAAGCACATATATTATTTATTATTCCAAAAAATAATAATATTAACAAATTCTAGCTCACTAATCCAATTAATAAATTTATCATCCAGTCTGCATCAATTCCAAATTAATATTAACAGATATTTAATATTAATTCTAAAATAATATTAAAAACACATTTACTACTATTATTCAAAATAATGATAGTAAATAATTTATTTGCTTGATTAATATTATTAATTCTAAATTAATAATGTACTTTACAGTGACCAAAACCACCTCAATTTTTAGACAACGGTAGCCTAGCTACTTTGGCCCATTGTGGTTACATTTTTACTTGAATTGAAGCCTAAAACGTGGCACCCCATTCAAATTGCAGCCCAACTGCCGTAACCCAAAACCACGATCGGATCCGACCCGGATCTTCAAGGCCCGCTAGGGTTCCGGGAAAAGAACAGTCGCCCCTTCCATGGTGCTGCCTTGCTGCCTTCACGCCGCCGCCACAGCTTTTACCCCACCATACCGACCTGCCGCCGGTCGACAACTTCCAGCAGATACACGCGGCGGATAGCATGAGAGGGAGAAGGCCGCCGTGAGCGTCGCTCTTCTTCCGTTTTTCTTTGCTTTCGTTGAATGTCTGTTCATTAATTTGTCCATGTTCGCCTCGATGTTGTATATACAATTGAAATCAAATTTCAATTGATTGAATTTCAAATCCAAGTTTTGTTGTGTCGTGGCTATGGTCAGTTTTGGTTTCCAAAACCACTCTAAAATGACTGAATTGAAATTCAATTTCAATTTCCCGTCGTTTCGTTAATTTTGGGTTCCAAAACCATTTTTACTCTCAACTTTAATTTCAAAAATTGAACAATTTTTCAATTCTCAAAGTTTGCTTGGAATCCAATTCCAGTTTCAAAGATACGAAACATGTCGAAAGAAGTTTGAAAACTTTGTTTCTAATAAAATAGTTTTCAATGAAAAATAAAACTCAGTTCTCCTTTAACATAAAATTGTGGAAATGTTTTCAAACAATTTTCAAAAAGTTGAAGCTTGAAATCTAATTTCTTATTTTGAAATCCAATTTCAGTTTTGTCGAAAAATTATTAAACCAAGTTAAAGAGTTTGATTTCTGAAATCGTCCACATATAATCAAATCACAAAACAATTATGAATCAAGCCCCGGGCTCTGATATCACTGTAAGGAATTCTTGTATTCAGCTAATGAGCGCAGCGGAAATTGCATACAAGAATACAGATCTAGATTCATAATCATATTGCAAGTTGAGCATGTAAAATACAACGAAACTAAATCTTACTTGTTGTGTTGTTTTCTTCTGCGATTGAATCCTGCAAGTTGAATCCACTACTATCGAGGTCCACGTGCAATCCAATCCGATGCAGGAACTATCCCGGTACAATTGCTCCGTAGAAGAATGCTAGGAATTCTCTCTACAAAGCTTTACGTATTTTCTCTCTAATGTTACACTATTTCTCATGTCCCACAATGGAGAATAAATAACCATTATATAGATGAAGAGTCACTAGGGTTTCATGATTGTTGGGCTTATGGACTATTATAATTATAGCCCAACTATAATTACTTTATCCATATTAATCTAATTCTAGCCCATTTCCTTTCAGATGCTGCTGCTCGTAAATCGGAATTCAGGGAGCATGTTAATGCCATCACGAGGTACATAGGCGTTCCGAATGTCGCCGATTTCTTCCCCATCTTTGCTCCTTTGGATCCGCAACGATTGAGGCGAAAGCTCACTTATCACCTCGGGAGTCTGCTCGAGTTGGTGCAGGGCCTCATCGATGAGCGGTTGCAAGCAAGAACGACGTCGTCTTACCAGAAGAAGACCGATTTCCTCGAAACCCTACTTGATATCTCTCAAGGAAATGAATATGATTTAAGTGTTCGAGAGATTAAGCATTTGTTGGTGGTAAGTAACTTACTATACTTTTAAATTTGTTTTATTATCGGGAAATTGTTCAGAAATTCTGGTATGTCCTGCAAATTTGAAAATCGGCAAGAAAAACCGAAAAGTTTGAATTAGTTCGCAGTTAATAAGAAAAATTTTGTTATTATATCTGCCAAAAAATGGATGTCACCACGGGTGAATTAAATAAAATGTAAAGAAAAGAGTTTCGTTTAGTTTGAAAAAATCAACAATAAGTTACAAGTAAGCGATCAAATTTTTTCGCGTGATGATAATTGCGAATAAGATTGATTTTTCCAACTTATTTTCAAATGTGTGGGACTAGCTAGGATTTGACAAAACTTCAAGATTCGCCCTTCAGTTTGACCTTTGATTTTTTAATGTTTACTAATGAATTAGTTCTAACCAATATTATATACACATCAGGATCTAATTATTGCTGGGTCAGACACAAGTACAGCCACATCGGAATGGGCAATGGTGGAATTACTACTCCACCAAGACAAAATGACAAAGCTGAAAGCAGAACTCAAGAGTGTTCTTGGAGGGAAGAAAATAGTGGAAGAAACCGACATCTCAGGACTTCCATACTTGCAAGCCACCATCAAAGAATTGCTCCGATATCATCCTGTTGCGCCACTATTATCTCCACATGTCGCGGAACGGGAAACGGAAGTGAGTGGATATACAATCCCTAAAGACACTAAGGTATTTGTCAACTTTTGGGCGATTTCTAGAGATCCAAACATATGGAAGAATCCAGATAGTTTTGAGCCTGAGCGGTTTTTGGATAGTGAAATAGATTTTCGAGGGCAACATTATGAGTTGATCCCCTTCAGTTCGGGGCGGAGAAATTGCCCTGACATGCCGCTAGCTAGCCGCATGCTGCCATGCATGATCGCAACAATGTGTCATAACTTCAACTGAAAACTTGAAAAAGGGGCCGAATCGAAACAACTCCAAATAGAAGATATGTTTGGGCTAGCTCTACAAAAGAAAATCCCTCTAAGAGCTATTCCCATCAAGGTTTAATGCCAATTAATATCTGTGTAATTAATGTGAAATAAATTGGCTTAATACGTTATTCTTGCTTTAGAAATAATACTAAGAAAGAGATATCTCCCTTTCGGTGGTGTCTATACTTTCAATTGTTTTTAATTAATGCTTTTATTTTTCTTGAACGAATTTTTTTTATGTTTTAAAATTGAAGAATACTAGTACTTTCTTAGCTACGCAGTATATCAAATTAACCTTTTAAATCGATTTTCAGTTATAAAATATTAGTTACAATTCATGACGGTGAAATCGAGTTGAACTTCAGAAATTTTGTGCCCATGTGGATAAGATTTACTTTAGTAATTAGTTTATATTTTATTTATTTATTTTTATTTGAAATTAATACTGTACTATTTATTATCAAAAGTTTATTGAATAATATTATTGAGTGAAAGAAGACTCTTTTCTATCTTATTCTTCTTTTTATTTTACTATTTTTGGCTTTAACTATTTATTATTATTTTTATAAAAAAATTGCAGAAAAGTAAAATGAAACTATTATATAAAAAAATTGTTAAAAAGTAAAATGAGACTATTAATGTGAGACGGAGGTAATAGTATTAAATGTGAAAGAAAAATTGGAACTGCTGGATGTAAAATAATGCACAGTCCTTTCCAAAATGAGCAGTTTTGGATCACCTGCACTTCTTACTCATTTTTACAATGTGTTGACATTGTATCGAGGGGTTTGAAGTTTGTATAACATATAGAATTTGTATTTTATCACTGCCGGAGAATGTATTATATATATACATACACCGACACAGTGGCTGATCAGGGAGGGGGCGACCGCCCATCCCTGGCGATCTGCTACCATGGATCCGGACGTGATTTTTCCATTGTCGCCTCCTCCGATAGCTTCCAACGTTGCCCCTCCCCCCTCAGTTAGCTTCCGATAAATTTTATTTCGCTCCTTGTGTTTTAGGATCTTGGATCCGCCACTGCACCAGATATACATGTTGTTGGATATTTATTGATTTAATAAATAAGAGTATATTTATAACTGAATCCTAAAAAATTGATTTGCATCTTTTGAGTCTCCAACGTGGAAAAATCTATGTTACACAGATCTGATAAGGAAAATTAATGTTTAAAGTATTTCGATTAAACTATTTTTCCTATAAAATTATGAACGCTGTATAAGTCATTTTATTCATAAAATTATTAATTTTCTACAAGGCCATAATTTAATAAAATTAATAAATGTCATTTTTTTCATCATTACTTTGCTTAAAGAATGATTAACTATAGTAGAAATAAATTACCAAATAAAAAAAAAATAACCAGTTAAATTAGTTCGTAGATCCTTTATTTATAATCAATTAATTTACCATGAAAAACAAAATAAAAATCATAATGATCTGCCCCCTTTCTAGATTCAAGCATAGGATTCGAAACCAATTTAATTTCTGGTCTATGTCACATGTTAATGGGCCAATTTAATAATATTTTATATACATAGATGTATATAAAATATTATTATAATAAGTATATTTTGTATATAAGCTTTCCCCCCTAGTATTTCAATAGAACCAAAAATCATTGAGTGTTCAATGACCCAAATGTAAGTCTCTGCTTGAAACTAGACAAAAAAGAGAAGTAAAGTTACGCAAAAGAAAAATCAAACATGTGGAAACTTTCAAGATGGAATTTGGGAGAAAATATTCAAAGTTTTCTGGCCCCTCTTGTACTGCGTGGGAGACTCCATCGTTTTATTCATAAATTAATGCGTCTCCCACCGTTTTATTCATAAATGTTACACCTTATAAGAATAACCAAAGTCATTATTTCAATACTTTTAAATGCTCGTCATATTTTCTACTTTAATCAATGATCTACAACACATCAAATTATACGGCAATAGGAAGACATAAAAGGATAAATTTTTTGCTTGGTAAAAATGAACATTTTTAATTTGTCCTCAACTTTCCAAATACTATGAATTTGCCCCAAATCTTAAACACTCTGATAGTTTATAGTCCATGAATTACTTCTAATAACCAATTTATGGTAAATCTTTTGGCCAGGTCGTCTATTCTAAAATGTGTGTTTTTATCACATGGAACTTCATCTACTACGCATTTGGGGCATAACACTTGAAACGAGAGAGAAACAAAAAAATATGCACTACAAGATTAAAATATATATATGTATATACTAAACATAAATCTACAAAACTACGGGATAAGGGAGCATTAGGATGTCAACGACCACTTATCTCATTCATTAGATTTAGATTTAGATGTTTAAGATCTCTTCTTGCTTGTGTTTTCGATGTACATTAAATGGCAGATTAGTCATTTTAGATTAATCTTTTGCACGATTTGAGGATGGAAAAATTAACGAATACATAACACACTATTAATTTTAACTTTCCATTTCCCCTCCTTCTCGGCGTCTGCGTAAACCAAAGAACAAAACCCTACCTCCTTTGTAGTCGGTCTTTTCGGGCGAAGTCGACACTGGGTCTTCTTCTCTGGTATTTTTGTTTTAATTTTAGAGGTAGCAAAATCGGACCACATCAAGACCAACTGAACAGAAAAAAAAAATGAACGCACTTGCAAAAAAGGGTGCAAACAATTATGTCTTAAAGGAACAAGGTCACAACATTGTAGATCTTGAAGAAATTCAAGAACCACAAGATAACATTGAGGATGAGGTATTGTCAAATGGTTTGAACAATAACTCAGTGGGAGTTTTTGATGATCTATTGGGAGGGGAAATTACTATTAGAGGAGACCTTAGAGGGACTCTCGAAGAACCTCATCAAGACAATGAGATGCATCAAAGACAAGATGATGCAATAGTCGCATCACCTCCTCAAGAAGATCATGGGGATATTCCTGAATCTTCTCACATACAGAATGAACAGCCTGAACCAGAGCAAAACCAACTCAATAGGCCTAAAAGGACTCGTCGTCCACCTGAGAGACTGAATCTAATGGTTGAGAACCAAGATGATGAAGTTGATTTAGATGACGATGAGCCTAAAACCTATACCGAGGCGATGTCAGACACCGATCGAGAGAAGTGGCTTGAAGCCTTGATATCTGAAATGGACTCGATGTACTTCAACTTAGTTTGGGAACTAGTTGACTTGCCAGATGGGGTTTACCCTATAGGCTGCAAATGGATCTTCAAAAAGAAGAGAGATGCAGATGGCAAAGTACAAACCTATAAGGCTAGGTTAGTGGCAAAGGGTTATAGTCAGCGCGAAGGCATTGACTATGATGAAACCTTTTCACCAGTTGCTAAGAGCAAGTCCATTAGGATATTACTTGCAATTGCTGCATACTACAATTTTGATATTTGGCAAATGGATGTCAAAACCGCATTTCTCAATGGAGAATTAGAAGGCGATGTCTATATGACACAACCTGATGGCTTTGTATCAAAAGAAAGGCCGAATGCAGTGTGCAAGCTAAAGAAGTCCATTTATGGACTTAAGCAAGCTTCGAGGAGTTGGAATATTTGTTTTGACAGAACAATCAAATCGTTTGGTTTTGTCAGAAGCAAAGAGGATCCATGTGTTTATAGTAAACGCGAAAATGGAAATGTCGTATACCTTATCATATATGTTGATGACATCTTGATTATGGGAAGCGATCGTTCCATGATGCAATCCGTGAAAGAGTGGTTGTCTAGATCCTTTATGATGAAGGATCTGGGTGATGCTTCCTATATCCTTGGAATTAAGATCTATCGAGATAGACCAAATAGGATGTTGGGATTATCACAATCCACTTACATAGACAAGTTGTTAAGGCGCTTCTCAATGGAGAATTCTAAGAAAGGTTTTCTTCCTATGGGACATAGCATTGTATTGTCAAAGAAAGATTGTCCTTCAAATGACAAAGAAAGAGACAACATGAAGAGGATCCCATATGCTTCGGCTATAGGATCTATTATGTATGCCATGATATCTACTAGGCCAGATGTGGCCTATGCGCTTAGCATGACAGGCAGATTTCAGCAAAATCCCGGTGAGGAACATTGGAAAACTGTTAAGACTATTCTTAAGTACCTTAGAAGGATTAAAGAATATTTCTTAGTCTATGGTGGACAACCAGAGTTATCAGTTACTGGGTATACTGATGCTAGTTTCCAAACAGACCATGACGACTATAAGTCTCAGTCTGGGTATGTTTTTATCCTCAATGGTGGAGCAGTGAGTTGGAATAGTTCCAAACAAGGTACAACTGCCGATTCCACCACCGAAGCCGAGTATATTGCTGCATCTGAAGCTGCCAAAGAAGCTGTTGCTTTGTTAGAGTTCGTTAAGGAACTGGGTGTCGTTCCGAGTGCCAGTAGTGCAATACCTTTGTATTGTGACAACACTGGTGCTGTTGCGCAAGCAAAAGAACCCAGAGCTACGAACAGGAACAAGCATGTTCCTAGAAGATATCATCTGATCAGAGAAATAATTGAAAGAGGCGACATAAAATTAGAAAGAGTACCCACTGATGATAATTTAGTTGATCTTTTCACTAAACCGTTATGTATAGCAAAACACAACAAGCACTTTGAGAGCTTAGGTGTTAAGCATGTTGGTAGATGGCTTTGAATCAGTGGGAGTTAAAGTTGTATATGTCTTAGAAACATTTTGTGTTGAGACAATATTACTTGATCATATTCTATGAAAATTTAATTTTCTATGGGTTTTGTGCACTTATTGGAATAATTGTTTTAAATGTTTGTCTTTATTCTAAATATTTGTTCCCTTGAATTACGACTGTCGTTAATGGAGTGAGATATTAATGATGTAGTATAATTCTAAAATAGCCCTAACTAATGATCATCAAGAATGAGATATTGATGATATGTTACAGGTTAGCATGAGGTTTGCATCACATTCTTCGAGAATGTAGTAGTTCTCACAACTATGAGATATTAGATACTCGTGATGGACACATGGTATACTTTGGAGAGTATTGGTATACCTTATTATTAAACTGTTTTGTTAAGTGTCTACAGTTTATTAGTGCATGAAGTATGTAATAGTCCTTGGATCTGAGGTCATTACACATTTTTTTTGTTGAGTGGTGTGCTTTGATCTTGTCCAACGCTTTGCCTCCCAAAGGAGGATTGAGACACGGACCCGTGTTGGGTATATCATAAGATAAATGAAAATGGTAGTTGAGCCAAGAATGAGATTCATTCCTCGATTAGAATTTCAAGAGAACACTCAAATTCTCTATATTACTTGACCATCAAGTCATTGGCCAATGCAAAGATATATTCGATTAAAGTAGTTGAATATGATCGAATGAGTCATTTAATAAAGGTAAGATAAAGTGATTGAACTATTTCGATGACACATAGCAAATCTTAGGCTCAATCGGGTGGTTCATGAATGAAAGGATATTACTATAAACTTTATGTAAAGGCTTGTTTACCAAATTCACATAAACGTCCTTCATATATCGAGCTACGCTGCCAATGCAGTCTAGGAGTTTTGTGCAGACTTCGATTAGATCGTCGTCGATAATGAGGGCCTAAAGGGTCACACTATAAGTGTATTTTGATCCGCTCAAGGGTACAAAGTTGGAACTGCGTATTATATCTAATGCTAGTCCAAGTGGGAGATTGAAAGGAAATGAGCTAGAATAAGATTAATATGGATTAAGTAATTATAGTTTGGCTATAATTATAATAGTCCATAAGCCCAACAATCATGAAACCCTAGTGACTCTTCATCTATATAATGGTTATTTATTCTCCATTGTGGGACATGAGAAATAGCGTAACATTAGAGAGAAAATACGTAAAGCTTTGTAGAGAGAATTCCTAGCATTCTTCTACGGAGCAATTGTACCGGGATAGTTCCTGCATCGGATTGGATTGCACGTGGACCTCGATAGTAGTGGATTCAACTTGCAGGATTCAATCGCAGAAGAAAACAACACAACAAGTAAGATTTAGTTTCGTTGTGTTTTACATGCTCAACTTGCAATATGATTATTAATCTAGATCTGTATTCTTGTATGCAATTTCCGCTGCGCTCATTAGATGAATACAAGAATTCCTTACAGCATCGGTGGAGGCGTACTCGACAAGTTCGATGGAGAAAAGGGTAGCAAACATGAGATTTGTCATGGTGGTGAAGGTGGCTTCTCCGACGTTTATTGCTCGGCCCTCTCCGCTGCATTTACTGATGTATTCGACGAGCTTTCGCAGCCTCTCCAGCCTGATTTCTTGGCTGGCTTGGAGAGCTGGATTGGAGAAGAGCTTCTCTCTTGCTATTCTTCGCAGTTTCTTCCATTGATCGGAGCTGGCGGGGATCATGGGCATCGAGACCTCGTCGTGGCCGAGCACGCACACCGCGACCGGTGTGAACGCCTTGGCGAACACGAGGCCTTGTTTGTGGAGCACTTCTTTTGCTAGCTCGGGCGAGGAGACGACCACGGCGAGTTGGTTGCCGAGCTTGAGGGACATCAAGGGGCCGTAGGTTTTGGAGAGGCGGGCGAGGGACTTGTGGGGGTTTCGGCCAAGTTGGAGCATGTTTCCGAGTATCGGAAGACAAGGCGACCCCGGAGGGGACTTGCTATTGCTACGTGGTTTCCACCTTGAGTAGACGAGGCATGCTGCTAGGAAGGCAAGGGATAGAACAATCAAGAGTTGCATTTTTGGTTTGTTTGTTTTCTGTTTGCATGCCTCTTGTTTATTTATATATAGAAAGTCATGCATGAGTTAATTGATTTTGTTGACTGAGCACAGTTTAAATTTATTTTTCTTAGAATTCAATTGAATTGACTCAGGGTGCTGACAAAATATATATAGTTATAATATTATATACTGGAACTAAGAAGATGTATAACACAGACAAGTGTTCAATTTAGTAACTAGGCCACGCATTTAATTTTGATGACTAATCTTCTTTTTGAATTCTTTTATTTTAGAACTAATTAGGCCACGTATTTAATTTTGATGACTAACCTTCGTCTTGAATTCGTTTATTTTATTATATCTTTAGTAATTAGGAGGTGTACTAAACATATATATATATATATATAATCAGGGGTGTGTTATATTGCTAGCTCATCCCTAAATTGCTAACTACAACTAAATAATAGGTATTAGATTTTTAAATTAAAGGTGAAGATCATTCAACCCTTGAGTATTAATATCATGCACAAAAAATATCAATAAGGGTATTAATGACAATTAACTACAAAATTAGTTATAACTAACTTTTAAAAGAAATTCCAAAACTTTAAATTCATATAACATATATCAAATTAAAGATAATTTTATAAGGATTCCAACTATATCCTACATGCATATGTTTCGACGTCAAAATTTGAAAAAAAATTTGAATTTTTTAAATTTTTTCCATACAGCAGATATGTCAACATACTCCCTCCATCCGCCATTAGGAGTCCCTCACTTTTGCGCTATCGTTTTATAAAAATGATAAAAAATAGTTAAAGTGGAGACATAGTAAATTAAGAGAGAGAATAATTTTGAGAAGAGTCTTAATTACATTATTCTCTCTTTCACTTTACAATTTCTCCACTTTAATTATTTATTATCATTTTTACAAAACAAGTGTAAACCGAGACTCCTAATGGCAGACAGAGGGAGTACTATATAAAATATGTCAATATAATAATATCAATATAAGCAATGGGTTAACATTCTTAAAGCATTGTGTTGACATTCTCAAAGCATTGTGTTGATATTTTCGAAACGCTATATTGACATTTTCATCCAAAACCCTAATTTAGAATTTTTTTTTATCTTTTTCAATTTAATTAATAAAAATAAAAATTACACGTGGCAATTGTAGACCACATGTTTTCTAAAATCCTATCACCTTAAATTAGTTGTAATTAACAATTAAATAATGAATTAACAATTGATCACTCCTTAAGCATATATAATAAAATCCCATTTAAAATATATAGGAATTAAACTTGTACGTACATATATATAGTTTTCCATACACACACACTAGATTCATAACAATACACTTTCATGCGCACACACACACATTTAATATTAATATTTAACATTTGTGATCACATATTTTACACGTGATACATATATTTATATCTATTACTAAAAAATTCAAACTAAATATTTGAAAGGCACGATTTAATAAATAATATTACTATTTACAATATTTCACTAAATATATTTATTACTTAAACTGAAAATATACAAAAATATTAAATACTACTTATTTGGATCATGGATGTTACAATTCTTCATCTCTTTAAGAATTTTGTCCAAAAATTCACTATTTATTTGAACTTATAAAGCATTCACTAAAATCATTGACAAATAAACAAATTATCAAAATAGATTTAAGCTTCGATTCATAATAACATCAATCATTTTCTATTTAGAAACTATCAAAATTCTGCTCAATAATTTTACAAAATATTTGATTACTAGTATTCAGAGTATATCATAAACTTTACTCTCAACTTATACTATCATTTATCAATAATTACTTACCCGTTAGATAAACACTAGTAACACACAAAAATTACACATTACTGTCCTAACTTTCCCATCTTCTTGTTTCACCAAACAACATATTCACTAATTTTTTTCACGTGATACCACTAGAGGTCACCGAATCGAACCGGCCCAGCTGAACCGGCCCATAACCATCATCGGCGGTTCGGAACCGTGAACCGGAACCGCGGTGACGGTTCAGAATCGGGAAAGGTTCGGCGGTTCCAACGGGGCGGTTCAGGTTCGCAAAAAATGAAGAACGGTAACCGGCGGTTTGCCGGTTCCGGCAGGCTTTTTCAGGCGGCAGGCGGTGGCAGGCGTAGGGTGCAGAAACCGGCGTTTTCAATCAGAAATCGGCGACCAAACCAGGTTTGGTCGGAAACCGGCCAGAAACCGGCGGTTTGGTCAAAAATCGGCCAGAAACCGCCGGTTCCGGTAGCTATTTCAGGCGTAGGGGTGCAGCTTTTCAGACGCAACGGGCAGAAAACCGGCGGTTTACCGCTGGAACCGCCGGTTCTCGGCGGAAAACCGGCGATAAACCGGCCGATTTCAAAATTTTGAAATTCAATTTTTTTTTAAATTATTAAATCTGATTTTTTCTCCTACAAATACCCCCTCTCCCCTTCATTTCTACTCACCCTATTCTTGTGGTAACAAGGATTTCTCTTCTCAATATCACAATTTCTCCCATCTCTATCTCCATTCTCTCTAATTTGCTCAAGTTGTTTACTATAATATTTGTGCAAATTGTTCTTATAATTTACTTCAATTGTCTATCATAATATCTGTAACGACCCGCCCTCCTAGGGTATAATAAATTCGGCGGTCGTTACCTAGACAACATAAATGCAACGAGAGCAAGGCTAGGGTTTCATTTAACGAGATTTGACCTAGGCATTTAACGAGCTATTGAAGCAATAAGACAAAAGTTTAATCAAGAAAATCAATGAAGAGTGGATAACATAAATGACGATCAAAGTCAAGGGTTTAACGAGAAAAGTCAAAGGAGGAAATAAGTTCAAAATGACTAAGTGATAAAAATGAGTTTGCAAAATTTAGCGGAAGCATCCAAGAGAAAGTGGAGCCATGTATGGAGACACGAATACACTCGAAGTTCCAAATATCCATCTTATTAATTAAGTTTGCTCAACACCCGCCAACGCTCGTCCCCATTCAACCTGCACATAAGGAAAACACATGCAGGGCTGAGTATTTTGAAATACCCAGTGAACTCGTTGCCAAAACATTTTATTTAATAAGTTATGCCACCATTACCATAGTGAACTCGAGTTTTAAGCAGTCATAAAAGAATATCACGAGTATCACAAAAATAATTTCTTAGACTGGCCAGTCAACCAAACTCCCCCACTTTTCTCATCAATTATCACAATCACAATCACAATCACAATCTTTCCATGGTGCGACGAAAGTGTGGCCACACTTTTCGCTCACGAGACCGGCCGACTAGCAAGGACGGCTCCCGATCCCACCGTGTACACAGCCTGGTAGGGTTTGGGGCCCGTACTCAGACCCGAATTCGTTTATACATATCCATAGCCACTGTAGCCTAATGGAGCGTACTCGCAAACTAGGCATCAGACACACAATATCATCAAAACAATCACAAGCATGGCTTAACGTTTCAAACCACCCTTATAACACTAATCAATGTTTTTGCAAGAAATAAGAGAGTTTAAGAATAAAGCCCACCTCGACTGCTTAGATTTCAAGTATGTTCTTTCCCTTTGTTATCCTGCTTCGCAACCGAGGTTTCACCTTTTTACCACACATGTACATACCATGTATTAGTCCTAACATAAATTCCTAAATCATGCATGCCTCACGTTTCCCTTTTCCCATTGATTTATCTTAATATCACCAATCAAAATCAAGCCATACTCATCACATAATTTCATTCGCATCTTAACTCTAGATCTATCATCAACATATGTCACACAAGAGTATTTTGCCAACATACACACACAACACACACACACACGCAACACGCACACACACATGCAAACATATATTCCATATCCCCTTTATTCTCTCGATCAAGATGCATGAAGGTTAAAGAATACTGATTAATCAGTTAGATGAAGAAGAATTAATATAAGAATACCTTTTTGGAGAAAAACGAACGGTAGAAACAAAGTAGAGACTTGGTTCTTCAAAAATCTTGAGGCTCAAACTCTAATTCTTCTCAAAGGATGAAGGATTATTGAAGAAAAGTAGAAGAAAATTGAGAGAGTGAGAAGAGAGGGAGAAACCGTGGGTTATGGGGTAGGGGGCGAAAATTTTGTGATGGCTAGGGTTAGGTTTTTGGCTTCTTATTTATAGAGTTCAATAAGATCTTTAGGTAAGTAGATAGAATATTTGGAAAGATTTTATTCTCCACAATTAAACAAAATAAATATTGTGGAGTAGGGAAGAAGAAATAACAAAAATAAACTCTAGCGCTCAAGCATGAAATTTTCGAAAATGGTGGCTTTTAATTAGTCAAGATTTTGTTTTGTATATTTTACGGAGTAGAATAAAATATCACGGAGAAAAATAAAAATAAAATTTCTCCCCATTGGTATAGAAATAGGTGTGTAGTATAGGGTTAAAATAAGGAATGGATTTTGAATATTAACTAAAATAAGATATGGCAAGATCTTCTTGAGGCATGGTAAGATTTGATAGAATATTTGATTTGAGGTATGGAAGGAAATCAATAAGGGATCAATTCAAAATAAAATAAATTCTTTCCTTCCCAAATATAGGTGATTTTCGAAAATCACCTAGAACAAGTGGGGGCCGATTTTTCTCATTAAAAATAGGGAATAATTGGGTTTTGGATTTAATTTGGATAAATATCCCAAGAATTAAATTAAATTCGGAAAAATAGGATTTTCTCCAATAAAATGAGGGGTTTTCGAAAATTCAAGAGAATAAGGTTATGGAAAAAAAATATCCTAATAATCTCACTCACCCACAAACACATAATTCATCACATAATTCCTTAAATTCAAATACTCGCATGCCACGTCATATAATCAACAAGTTTGACTTTTCAAACTTCCAACGCAACCCTAAACTCGACTCGGTCAAAATTTCGTTCCTCAATTAATTCTCGTCTCCTAAGTCATAAATTAGGGAATTAAATTTTGGGCTCTAAAATTAGGGTTCGAAAAAGTGGGGTGTTGCAATATCATCCCTCACTACTCTAGTTATACTCTCTCTTTTATTTTCAATTTGCAAAATATCTTCATCTCGTCGTGGTGGTGATCGGGGCAAGGGAATTGCCCAAGACCAAGATCAAAGTGGTTGTCGGAAAGCAAAACGCCCTAGTCGTCGTGAGGTTATGGATGAGGTTTCCCGACAAACCGCTATGCGTTTGCAAGTAAGTTGTTCGAATATTAATTTTACAAATTCTTTTTAAATTCACAAGTCACAACTATATATAATATATAAATATATTCTTTTTTTTGGTACTATACATTATTTATACCGTTTGTATATAATATTTGTAGGCCGAAGAAGATCATAAGGCTGCCATGATACTTAGCCATATGAGTGGCGGTGAAGGTTACGAGTCTTATCGCTCTTATGGCGACGTGAATTTATCATCCGACGACGACGATGGTAATGGTGGAACTGGAGGTGGAGGATCGGAACAATATCCTCCGACGAGCGCCGGACAAGTTGGTGAAAATGATGAAGCGGTTCCTCCTCCTGAAACTCAAATCGGGCGGGGTAAGACTAAGAAGGCGTTGAAATCGGATATTTTTGTTAAACATTATAAAAAAGTCCCGGTACCAGATCAACCACTCAAGAAGAGACCAATGAATTTGTCGCATATTATAACTATTGCGACAAATTCTACCCCTGATTTGCCGGTGGGGCTATGGTACTCTCCATCGTCATTTAAAGGTAAAGCATCCGATCGAATATGGGACCGCCAAATCCCAAACCCAACTCAACTTCCCGTTCGGTGCGTCTGAAACAACAGGTACGCCTTATGACATCCCTAACCCAAAACATGCATCATTTTGCATACATAAATATTTTTTTTATTTATCATTGCATATTTATATTATTAGTTGTATAATAAATATTATATATGTGATATTTATACATTAATATATGTGATATATGTAGTTGAGCTTTAAGAAAAATAAAATATAGTATGATAATATGTTAAATTGTACGTATGGAATAAGAATATAAATATTGTTCCTATTATTAATTACTACACCACTACAGTGATTATGTGAATATATATGCATACATTAAAAGAAAATAAAATGAGAGGAAAGGTGTCAACTATATAGGCTTCTTTTAAATAAAAGGAAAGGTGTCAAATATATAGACATATAACGGGTAACTTTTAGATAAAAGAAATGACAAGTGTTCTTAATATCATTTTGGAAGCCACATTATATTAATTGGCTGACCGACTATAAAAAGAGGGAAAAGAAAACAGAGTTTTCGATATTAATTAGAATGTTCACCGAGAGCATGTAGGTTGAAAAGAGCAAAGATCGAGAGTTATAGAGAAAGGAGAAATAATTAAGAGCATGATTAAATAATAGCATGTCGTAATCAGGTGTGTATAAATCACACTTTTAATTTTACATGTTTTATATGCTTCTTTGCTAGGTGTTAAATAAAATGAATAATTTGATTATACGATGTGACTCTGATATAATTGTGTGTTATTTGATATAGATGGTGGAATATAGTATGGATATGTGATTGGTGTAATGAATATATTTTATATATTATAAATGAATTATATGATAGAAATATGTAATTGGTGAAATTGATGTATTTACACATGATTTTGGAATTATTTGTGACTCATATGATTAAAGAGGATATGTGACGGTCTTGCCCTGGATCTGAAAAAAAATATAGAGGGATGAGTCCAATTACAGAGGGACCTTCGGGTCAAATACAGAGGGACCTACGAGTCCAATTACAGAGGGACCTTCGGATCATAGAGTAATCCCGGGCAGATACCAGGCTTGATTTGTCACAGAATAATAAACTGAACAGAGTGGCATAAGCATACCTGTATGAAATTATTTTTTATAATTGTTGATTATTGTTATAAATAGTGGTTAAAGAAAATGTTTGATTTTTGGGATGTGGAATTAAAGGTAAGGTTTATATACACTGAGTTGTGGCTCATATAAACCACTATTATTTTTCAGGAATAAGATATAAGTAAAGCTTTTGGTTGACGTGGATCGTAAGAACTGCACGTATCATCAGGTTCGGCGGCTGACGATTTTTGGAAATCTTCTCCTCATCATTTTTGCATGTAGATAAATATATAGTATATAGAGTGGTGAGAGGGTCCCACTACAGCTCAGAATGTTTGAAATATGTACTTGATAAAGAGTGGTTTTTGAAATTATATAATATGTGCGCTTTATGTACTCGAAATGTGGTTATTTGTTTTAAATATTTGAATTTATTTATAGTAAGTGCACACGTCATAAGGGTCGAGGTATGACACGCCTCTTTTTAAATATGATCATAAAGTCGCTCAAGATGCTTGGTTAGATGGGCTGCAATGAAGCATTTGCCTTTCAATTTTTTTGATGACAAAAAATATTAAGTCACTATGCAAACCGCTTTTAATGTCGCTGCTAAAAGAATACCCGCAACTTCACATCAAAGATCTAACAACAAACAATTTTTTGAGAAGCAAAGAGAAGTAACACGTTTTTTGTCCACCTTGGGTCACAAAGTAAACATTTGCTCTGATGTGTGAACTGATGCTTTTCAAAGAAATTCTTATATGGGAATTACATGTCATTTTTGGGACAATAGTTGGACGTTGCACAAGCATTTGATTGGTTTTAGACAATTTCCTACGCCACACACCGCACCCGCAATTGCTGCTTTAATTATTCAAGTTTTGAATGAATATAGATTGTGCAATAAGGTTTTTTCTGTTGGTTATGATAATGCAACCGCTAACACTGCAAGTATTGCCAACTTAATTGCGGTTTGTGCAAGTATTTCCATCAAAGATGCATTTGTCATATTTTAAATTTATGTGTACAAGATGCTCTTTCTTTGTGCCAAAAGCATGTTGATCCTATTAGAACTGTCGTAAATTTGATCCATTGGAAGCCTCACATTGGTAAGGCTTGGAAGAAATATTGTCATCAAAAGAAAATCAGGTACACAAATTTTACAATTGATGTGTCTACTAGATGGAACTCCACATATGATTGTTTGAACTCTACTTTGGAGCATATAGATTATTTGATTGATTTTTTTAGGACTTATCCCGTTGCTGATTTATATCTATTGCATGCATGTTGGGAGCAGAGCATGAGTTTGTTTAAATTGTTCAAAGGTTTCAAAAATGCGACTGTTGAGTTATCGGGTGTTTATTATTTCACATCTGTTCGTGTTTTAGAGCATTGTATGTATATATCACTTGGTTTTAAGACGGCTATGAAAAATTCCGTCTCAAACCCTGAGTTGATGTGTGTTTTATATTATATGATTGACAAAGGGCTTAAGTATTTCAGTGAGATTCCAACGGTGTTTTTGATTGCAAAGGTTTTGGATCCGAAATGGAAATTAGTCGGTACCTTGAAGATTTTAGAATTTTATTACAACAATTTGAGTTCTATTGATCTTCAACCACTTCGGTCTTTGCAATCGGACACAAATGACAATGAGGACAACAATATACGTTTGTCCGCAATATTCCAAATAAACATCCCCAATCTCTCCGTCGTCAAACATGCATTTGAGTTTGAGTTGCGAACTCTCTTTGCCGAATACGAAGCCAAGTACAACAGTACCCACCAAGTGAGACAACGGACCACCCCTCAACAACAACACAGTTTTGGGTTCTTTCAAGTTGATGACCGACGCACAATCCCAATTGGCCGACCTATACGGTTACACCACCAGCGGCAGTTCGTCGGCAAGGACGGTAAGTGAGTTAGATTTATATTTTGACTCATGCTTTTCTTTGAATGAATATGAAGGTCCCGTTCCCAACCAAATCGACGTCCACGATTGGTGGGGAACACATGAGAAAGATTTTCCCATACTTGCATCAATGGCCAAGGAGATTTTTTCAATTCCGGCTTTCACTGTTGTCGTCGAGTCCGCTTTTAGTGTTGGAGGCAACGTTTTGGACGATAGAAGAAGTAGACTATCCGGCCAAAATATGGAAGCCACCATGTTATTTGACGATTGGTGTTCGGCTGACATTAGAGACCAAGAGCTAGATTGGAACACGACCCAAGTACAAAACGACCAAGACTACTACCCCGACGAAGAAGAACAACAACAAGAATGAGGTGGAGTGGGAGGTCTACCGCCGATTGCCGAATAGGTAAGTAGGGTAAGAGAACTACGTGAACTTTGATTCCTTAATGTAATTGAGCATTAAGGATACGTAGGCAACCCAAATTAAATTTTAAATTTAAGTTGGGCTCAAGTCCTTTTTTTTTCAATTGTTTCAACTTTAAAATATACAAATATAATTGTATTTGTATGTACTCTAATCGGTGAAGAAGACTTCTCTATAAGACTAACTTTTGACAATTCTACCATGATTGTTGATGGTTAAATTAAACTCAACAATTAAGGTTGAATTGCTAAAGGTATCCTCAATTTAGTTATCTAGAAATATCTCCTTCGCCGACTAAGAGTATATATATGTATTATTTATTTACATTTATAATTTATTATTTTTTACTTCAAGTTTTTTTATTTAAATTGTTATACAAGCTAACAAGCATGTATTATGTTACTCCCTTCGTCCCACGTTACTTGAGTCACTTCTTTTTCGCACTCGTTTTGAAAAAATAATACTAAATAGTTCAAGTGGAGAAAAAATAAAGTAAAAAAGAGAATATTATAGTTAAGACTCTTCTCTACATTATTCTCTCTCTTACTTTTCTTTCTCTCTACTTTAACTATTTATTATTATTTTTTCAAAACTAGTGCAAAAAAGAAATGACTCAAGTAACGCGGGACAGAGGGAGTATGTATATAATATATTTACAAATTACATTCATAATTCATTTATTAATTATTATTGTTTAAGTCTTTTTGACTCTTTTGTAATTTCAATTTTCAACATTTGTATTTGTAATATCGACATATCGTTCAAATTTGTATAATTGTATCAATAAAATTCCAATTGTCCAACTCCAATGTCGATTTCTAGTCTACTCCATTTGTCAATTGTCATTCTCGTTTTATTTATTTATTCGATAGTACAAGACTACAACTACAAGGTGTAATTTGTAATTAGTACTATAAATGAATAATTTTTTTTTAAAAAAAAATGAACTTGAACCGGCGGTTTAAACCGAAACCGGCCCGAAACCGTCTGGAAACCGCCGATCTTGAACCGGCGTTGAACCGCGGCTGAACCGGTTCATGAACCGGAACCTAGGCGGGCCGGTTCAGGTTCAGAATTTTTTCGAACCTGAACCGGCGGTTTCGAACCGGGAACCGGCGGTTCATGAACCGTGGTGACCTCTAGATACCACATATAAAAAAATACCCCGTATAATTAAACTATACATTGATGCGGGGCAACAACCCTTCTCCCCTCGATAACACATGTTCAAGAATGTCTATATTCCTTATATGTGAAATGCAACTGCAACTTATGACCAACATGTTTCACATGATATGTAAATGCATACTATCTCCAAGAAATCATATTCCCACTCTGATACCACTTAAATTGTCACATCCAATCCCTCTGACGTATACATTGTGACAACCAAATATAACTTAAATTAAAGTAGTCACATAAAAAAAAATAAGACTACCCAAATACTGTGATTAAAAAACCCAACAATTATTAGAAATAATTACATATATTTAAAACCCAACAATTATTAGAAATAATTACATATATTTAAATGTCACAACCAACCCATCTTACGTCAACATCTTACCCAACCCATCTTACACCCAACCCTCAACATTTGTAATAAACAAACTTTAAATAAAATTTCAAAAGCTAACATTTATTTGATACGTATTTTAAAATAATTTTGGACTATAGTGGTACGCTCTCCATCACTCTATATGTTATATATTTATCTACATGTAATGAAATGCGTCAGCTGCCGATCCTGATTATACGCACGTAAACTAAAACATCATTCATATCTTACTCCTTAAAAATAATAGTAGTTGTTTACATGAGTCACAACTCAGTGAAAATAAACCATGCATTTAATTTCATATCACAATTATCAACCATATTCTTTAATCAATACACATACAATAGACAACAACTATTAGAAATAGTTTTGTATAAATATGCATACGCCACTTTGTTCAGTTTATTATTCTGTGGCAAATCAAGTCTGATATTTGTCCGAGATTCAATTGTATATGACCAGAAGGTCTCATTGCCTTTGTACATATATCTATATATATATGACCCAGAGGCGGACCCCTACTAAGGGGTTTTGGGGTCGCATACTCCCATGGAACCCCCAACAATTTCACTATTTATACTACACAGTCATACTTCACTAAATTTGCTCACTAGCTCAAGTGGCAAATCACCAGCCTTAGCAGTTTCCTCGCTTGAGTTCGATTCCCTTTAAGCCCTGTTTGGAATTTTATATTTATATTTTTCTTTTTGCTATTTTTTGTATTGCTTTTTATTTTTCTTATAGATATTGTGATTAACTTATCTGAAAAATTATTCATAATTAATAATAATAATAATAATAATAATAATAATAATAATAATAATAATAATAATAATAATAAGAATAATAATAATAATAGCATAAATTTCTCTAGTTTTCATATCATTTAATTATTTTTATCTCATTATTCACCTCCTTTGCATCTTTATAATGTCGAAAATTTTGGTGGCAACACCAACATTTAAAAAATATCTTAGAGTTGGACCCCCCAACGTCAAAATCCTGCGTCCGTCACTGATATGACCTGAAGGTCCATTGTCATTGTACATATGATCTGTAGGTCCATTGCCATTATATATGACCCGTTGTCATTGTATATATGACTCGTAGGTCCATTGCCATTGTATATGACCCGTAGGTCCATTGTTTTTGTATATGTGACCCGTAGGTGTAACATCCGAAAAATAGGCTTAGAAGTAATGTATTATTACGTTCAGGAAATCTTTGAATTTGAGCTAATCTCAAAATAATTTTAAAAATAGAGAAGGGTATTAATTAAAGAGAATATAACTAGTAAATTACTTATTGTAATCAATCGTTTTTTAAGTAATCTATGTATGAAGAAAGATGTTATAAGTATTTATAAAATTATGTCCAACAAAAGGAATATGCATAAATTAAATCAATTATTTCCATCAATCACTGAGTGACGGAAATTTAGACATGGAGATATTTTTATCTCCAATATTTTCTTGGATTTGGAAGAATTATCTAGAAGGAATGATATAGCATGTGTATCATGCCATGTTGCCTAATTCAAATCCATGTATTAAAATAATAATACGGGGGGAGATGAAGATCGAAAATGATCACCTAATTCTTTTTTTAATACATTTCCTAATTTATCCCTCACAAACATGTTAATAGATCTCCCCCAAGTATTCACAACACACTTTGACAGCACCATTATATTAATTGGCATTAAACTATGATGGGAATAGCTCTTAGGGGGATTTTCTTTTGTAGAGCTAACCCAAACACATCTTCTCTTTGGAGTTGTTTCGATTCAGCCCCCTTTTCAAATTTCCAGTCGAAGTTCTGACACATTGTTGCGATCATGCATGGCAGCATGCGACTAGCTAGCGGCATGCCAGGGCAATTTCTCCTCCCCGAACTGAAGGGGATCAACTCATAATGTTGCCCTCGAAAATCTATTTCACTATCCAAAAATCGCTCAGGCTCAAAACTATCTGGATTCTTCCATATGTTTGGATCTCTAGAAATCGCCCAACAGTTGACAAATATTTTAGTGTCTTTAGGGATTATATATCCACTCACTTCCGTTTCCCGTTCCGCGACATGTGGAGATAACAGTGGCGCGACAGGATGATATCGGAGCAATTCTTTGATGGTGCCTTGCAAGTATGGAAGTCGCGAGATGTCGGATTCTTCCACTATTTTCATCCCTCCAATAACACTCTTGAGTTCTGCTTTCAGCTTCGCCATTTTTTCTGGATGGAGTAGTAATTCCACCATTGCCCATTCTGATGTGGCTGCACTTGTGTCTGATCCAGCAATAATTAAATCCTGATGCATATAGAAAACGAGTGAGAACCAATTCATCACTAAACATTAAAAAATGAAAGGCCACACATATGGACCAATCTTGAAGCTTTGTCAAATCATAGCTCGTCCCACACATTTAAAAAATGTTGGAAAAATCAATCTTGTTCGCAATTATCATCAGGCGAAAAAATCCGATTGACTACGTGTAACTTATTGTTGATTTTTTCAAACCAAACAAAACTCTTTTCATTACATTTTATTTAATTCACCCACGGTGACATCCATTTTTTGGCAGATATAATAACAAATTTTTTCTTATGGTAGGATATTAACTGCGGTCTGCGAACTAATTCAAACTTTACGGTTTTTCAGGCCGATTTTTAAAGTTGCAGGACATATAAGAATTTCTCAACAATTTCCCAAAAATAAAAAAAAAATTAAAGAGTTGTAAGTCACATACCACCAACAGATGCTTAATCTCTCTAACACTTAAATCATACTCATTTCCTTGAGAGATGTCAAGTAAGGTTTCGAGGAAATCCGTCTTCTTCCGATAAGACGACGTCGTTCTCGCTTGCAACCGCTTATCGATGAGCCCCTGCACTAACTCGAGCAGACTCCCAAGGTGATAAGTGAGCTTTCGCCTCAATCCTTGCGGATCCAAAGGAGCAAAGATGGGGAAGAAATCGGCGACATTCGGAACGCCTATGTACCTCGTGATAGCGTTAACATGCTCCCTGAATTCCGATTTAGGAGCAGCAGCATCGGTGGAGGCGTACTCGACGAGTTCGATGGAGAAAAGGGTAGAAAACATGAGATTTGTCATGGTGGTGAAGGTGGCTTCTCCGACGTTCATTGCTCGGCCCTCTCCGCTGCACTTAGTGATGTATTCGACGAGCTTTCGCAGCCTCTCCTGCCGGATTTCTTGGCTGGCTTGGAGAGCTGGATTGGAGAAGAGCTTCTCTCTTGCTATTCTTCGCAGTTTCTTCCATTGATCGGAGCTGGCGGGGATCATGGGCATCGAGACCTCGTCGTGGCCGAGCACGCACACTGCGAGCGGTGTGAACGCCTTGGCGAACACGAGTCCTTGTTTGTGGAGCACTTCTTTTGCTAGCTCGGGCGAGGAGACGACGGCAGCGAGCTGGTTGCCAAGCTTGAGGGACATCAAGGGGCCGTAGGTTTTGGAGAGGCGGGCGAGGGACTTGTGGGGGTTTCGGCCGAGTTGGAGCATGTTTCCGATTATCGGAAGACGAGGTGGCCCCGGTGGGGACTTGCCGTTGCTACATGGTTTCCACCTTGCGTAGACGAGGCATGCTACTAGGAAGGCAATGGATAGAACAATGAAGAGTTGCATTTTTGGTTTGTATAGTTTCTTCTTGTATGTCTCATGTTTATTTATAGATATAGAAAGTCATGAGTTAATTGACTTGGTTGACTGAGCACAGTTTAAATATATTTTTCTTAGATGATTTCAGTCATATTTTTATTTGAATTGACTTAGGGAATTGAATTGACTTAGGGAATTGAATTGTTCTAATTAAAAGAGTATTTTTTGTGTTCCTAACCTTGAAACATAAATTTATTAGCAGTTTGAAGGTGTCAATGAATTAGAAAAACCCCTTAATTATGCTACTACCATTTCTGCATAGACTAACATAGTTTGACTAGCATCTTAAATTGTTTTATTACTACACAGTTTTGAGGTAGTGAGATGCAAATGATAGATTATTATAACCCGCAGAACATAATTGAATATTTTACTAAACAAGTTGTATCTAATCAGACTTGGCTTTTCTATTCTCAGGAATTAACTATACTTTGCTTGATTTGATTTTTAACTAAAAATGACATATTGCACTTTTTTAGCAATTGTTGACTAAGTATTCATGAGTGCTTCGATTACAAAGTGATAGATAACCGTGTACTAAACAATGTTGTTTTTAATTCGTGAAATTTAAAAATAAATAAAAAGAATCTCTCAACTCTATGTAGCTATTTTCTCTGTCTCCCTAGCCATTCAGATCATATACGGAGTAGGTGATAAAAGATTGATATATAAAGTTATATTAATATTAGTAGAATTGATAGATAATTTGACTAATACTCCCCCTTACGTGAAAAAATTGTCTCCTTTTATACTTTTGGGATGTTCGCAGTTTAAAATTTCATTTGCTTTTTTTCTATTTTAGATAAGAGGACTCACCATCACACGACTCGTTATATTCATAATCTATTATAAAAATATATAAAATTGTGATTCACTTTTCACTAATTTATTTTTTTATTTATTTTTTATAAATCAAACGATTTCTTAAACTTAGTACTCCCTCCGTCCCATTAAATATGCAACATTTGCTTTTCGGCACGAGATTTTATGTAGTGTTGTTTTGTGAGTTAATAAAGAGAGAATAAAGTAAGAGAAAAGAAAAAGTAGAGAGAGTATTGTTTCCATTTTGGAAACGTTTCATTTTTAATGCGATAGACCAAAAGGAAAAACGTTTCATTAGAAAAATGTTTCATTTCTAATGAGAAATTTCTAATGAGACAGAAAGAAAATTAAGTAAAATATGACTATAAATGCTGCGGAAGGAGTACCAATCTCCAATGTGAATATTTATATACTTTTAATTAGTCGACCAAATTTCACGTTCCTTTGCAAATTTTCTAATTTTCCCAGATAACGAGTATTATTATATTTTTGGACTACCAAAGCCATTATATATTCATTATCTAATTAGTCTACATGACTACATGACTACTATACTATACTTAATCTTATCTCAGTATTTTAATTGAATAAACAACCAAATCAAGATAAAATTAGCCTCTGTTTTATCATAAAATTACCATGTTGTGGACAAATTAAAATTGCATATCATAATATAAACCATTAGGACATGGAAAATGTGATAAAAGTAGTGGTAGTATATTATGAGATTCAAATTATTAGTAATATTGGTTGTTTAAAACTTTTCACTTGTCTAATTTTGGTGGACGGTCCAATATAATAAACCCAATCTATTTTTTATGGATGGAAATAGTTTAGTTCATCTAGAAATAATATGTTCATTTAAGAATGAACCTAAACTTATAAGTCCCAGAATAAAATCACAAAAAAGATTTGTATCATGAATGCTCTAATGGCGTTGTTGTATGTGGTGATTTGTTAGCCATAAGTGGAATAATGACGGACAAACTGATAGGAATTAATATGAGATTAGTTTTTATAGGAGAAATTAATACTCTCTCTGTCTCAGTTTAGGAGTGCAATTTAGTTAGAGCACGAGTTTTAAAAAATTGTTAGTGTGTAATAATTGAAGTGAGGTAGTGGTTGTTGGAGTGTGTAATAATTGAAGTGAGTGAAAAGTTGGACTCTTTTGATTTTTTGTATGTTTAAGATTTTGTTTTGTTTTATTTTTATGAAAGTAATGGCATTTGAGTGTAAATTTCATTAACAATAAGGTTAAATTTTATATCCAAATATGGTAAATTCTAAATGAGACTCTTAAACTGGGACGGACGGAAATTTTGGAGAGGCGGGCGAGGGACTTGTGGGGGTTTCGGCCGAGTTGTAGCATGTTTCCGATTATCGGAAGACGAGGGGGGGCCGGAGGGGACTTGTCGTTGCTACGGCCTTGCCGCATTGAGTAGACGAGGCATGCTGCTAGGAAGGCAATGGATAGAACCAATGGCGGAACCAGAAAATCAAATAAGCTGGTGCTAAAAATAAAATAAAATAAAATATTAAAAATTATAATAATCATCATTATTATTATTATTATTATTTATTTTCAAATAAATAATACTCCTTCCGCCTGCCATTAACTGTCCTGTTTACTATTTTAGTCTGTCGATCATCAGGAGTTCTGGTTCACTTTTACTATAAATGGAAGGTACACTTTATTTTCCACCAATTCATTCTACTCATATTATAAAACTAATATATAAAAATAATTTCTCACATTCCACTATCTTTTCTCAATCACTTTATTTTATAATATTTTTTAAAACTCATGTCAAACTTTAATAATGATGGATAAGGGAGTATTGTTTTAAGATTACGAGGATAGTTAGATTTGAAAAAAGAGATGATTATGTGTTGAGCAACTAAGCAATTAATTGTACTTCCATTTCTATTATTTTACAATCAACTAAATAATTAATCGTCCAAATTCAACAATTGGGCAAAAGTCATGCGCAATGTATAATTCAATACTAAGATGAGTAAAATATACAGAGTATAATTATTTATTTATAATATTTGATAATACCTTCCTCATCATTCTTTCAAAAAAATTCTATGTTGCAATATGCTTTTTTATTATTAATACGATATTAGTATATTTTGATTTCAGGTATATTCTGATTTCATAACTTATTAAATCTAAAATAGTGGTAAACTATTAAACAATTGGGCAAAAGTCATGGGCAATGTAAAATTCAACAAGTGGAGTACTAATTAATTTAATATTATTGCTCGGTGAAAAGTTAAAATAGGATAGCTTACGGTGAGTCAGATATCATTTCCAAAGTTCATTATTCTTTCTCTTTCCTGGTCGCTATACGACTATATCTATTCTATATTTCTATGTCTACGACTCTCCATTTCTTCTCCCCAATCTCTCTAAAAACAAGAATTGGGAATGGATCCCCTGTTGTGCTCCCACCACAGCAGGGTGTGCTGTGCACTCACAGCATAATATTAAATTGAAGTTTACTTAATATTTTAATATTGAGTGCACAGCACACCCTGCTGTGGTAGGAGCACAGCAGGGGATCCATTCCCAACAAGAATACCCTCTCTTCAATTTCTGCCCCAAGCAGGAATAATTATACAGTGTCCGTCGCCGGCAAGCCCCCGCTGGAGGGGCTTGTCCCTTACTAGTTCCGCTTACAAACAAGAGTTGCATTTTTGGTTTGTTTGTTTTCATTTTGCATGCCTCTTTGTTTATTTATATATAGAACGTCATGAGTTAATTGATTTGGTTCATGATTTCAGTCATATTTTATTTGAATAGACTTAGGGAATTGAATTGTTCTAATTAAAAGAGTATTTATTGTGTTCGTAACCTTGAAACATAAATTATTAGCAGTTTGAAGGTGTCAATAAATTAGAAAAATACCATAATATAATTATGCTACTAGCATTTCTGCAGGTATGGGGTTAGGCTTGAGAAATTTAATTTTTGAATGAATCGTATAATGTGCATTAGATTAATGAGTATATAATTAACTAAGTGAAGGACACGGCATAAAGATTCTTCTTACTTAGAAATACATTACATCAAATTGTCGCCAATTTTGTTACCGTCTAAATGTATCACAAAATTTGATGGATATACATGTCTGTACGTAGCTAAATTTTACTATGACACATCTCACGGTATCATTAAAATTGTTTTATAACTACACATTTTTGATGTAGTGAAATGCAAATTTACGAATAAAATATAAAAATCTCACAGCTCTCATTCTATAAACTCATTTTCTCCATCTCCCTAGTGTTAAGAAAAGGGAAGATTCATCACAATGAAATCTCCACAAATTGGGAGCCAATCACCCAAATCAATCACCGTGTGAATATTTTATTCACTTACCATGTATATTGTATTCCTACACCCTGTTTAAAGGGAACATTACACAGTAAATAAATCATCCTATTCATTACAATACATTGCTTTCTATTGCTTTCTCTCCCAAAATGTTGTCTCTCCGTTCAACATGGCATCAGAGCGGGTTTGGACTCAGAAACGGTATCATCATCGTCCTTGATACCTTTCTCGACCCTTTCCGTATTTTACCTTTTTTGTTCTTATCTTTTGTACCTGTACCAATAAACCAACCATGTCAGACACCGACAATAAAATCGTTGTCCCATCCCAGTCGGATGAGATTGCCCGGCAATTGCCGAAATCATGAGCAAAAGTTTTGCCATGATGAAACCACCATCCCAATCAGAAAATAACCCACCAGAAATACCAGTATCATACAAGATCGATACTCAGAGTGTCCACTATACAAGAGCCGCGGCCGGGCCACGGGAGAGCCGCGAGCCGCGGCTCCCTATAGTGCGAGGGGTGGGCAGCTCCCCCCTTTTTCAGAATTTTTTTTTTTTAAATTTCGAAATTTTTTCTATTTATACCTAAAATTCATATCTTATTTTTACTCTACTCTCACACACAATTTACCCTATTCCCTTCAATTTGAATTTTTGTGAAATGCAAGGCGGAGACGATCCCGGTTATGGAGATTCGGGACAGGGGGGCTTTCCACCCCACCAACGCTGGGGATCGAGTCCCACCCCTCCTCCATCCCAGATGTGGAGTCCGCCATCGCCGGCGCCGTGGCTACAAACACCCCAAAACCGGGGGCAGTCCTCGGCCTATCAGCAGAGATATGCGGGTCGTACCCAACCAGGGACGGGCGACTATCGACCCAACATGGACGCAATTAACTTCCCGTCCCAATTTCAAGCCTCCCCATTTCAGAGCAGTCATTCTCCGCTTGATGAATCTGATAGATTTACATGGGAACAATTGATGGGGTCGCCTGATACCCCGACGCCGATGCCCGGTCGTGTAGAGACGGGGAGAGGAGGCGGTGGAAGAAGCGGCGGTGGCGGCGGCGGGAATGGCGGGCGAAGGGGCGGCGGCGGCGGCGGGCGTGGCGGAGGATCCACGCGAGGTGGCGGCGGCCGCGGCGATGGCGGCGGGCAGGAAGGCGGCGGCGGCGGCGGTGGTCGACGAGGGTTTTTGTACACAGACGCCGAGTCCGTTGCTATTGCTAGGGCATGGGACACGGTGACGACAGATTCCATAGTTGGCACGGATCAGACCGACTTATGCTTCTGGCGGAAAGTCTTGGTGGTGTACAATGAATTCAACCGCCGGGGAGCGTCGACCGTACACACGATCAGATTTGGAAGAAGTTCGGCAGGATCACTACAACTCTTCGGAAGTTCATTGGTATATACGAGAACCAACTGCGCACTGCTGAGAGTGGCCGCAGCGAAGCCGACGTAAAATCCCTGTCGATGCAGTTGTTCAATGTGCAAGTAGGCAAGAAGTTTACCTACTGGGCAGAATTCCTCGTTCTGCGGGACTCCCCAAAATTCCGAGCCATCTGCGAGAACGCGTCTGATTCCGGGCCAAGCCGTACAAGACGGGGCAGGGGCGGCAACTACAACAGTAGTAGCGGCGGTTCAAGGACCTTCGACCTCAACGACGAGGTCATGGAGGAGCCCCCCCGTCACTATCCCGGCGTCCACGGCCCCTGGGTCAACAGTCCGCCATCCGAGCCGCTAGATCGGCCTCCGCCGCTGCCTCCCAACACTCTGCTGCGGGCCCGTCTGCACCCCCTCCCGGATCGGCCCGAGCGGCGTTGCAAAACACCCTAGCCGTGCAGATGATAAAGGAACTCAAGGACACTCTGTACTTGTTTGAGAAGTCGACCAACCCGACTACCAAGATGTTGTACTACGACCTCATAGTGAGGCTGAGGTCGTTGTTGGGGTGGGAGGACATGGCGGCGGCGGCGACGGGACCTCAGAGCGGTGGCGGTGGTGGTGACGATGATGACGTTGGCGGTGACGATGCAACGGGTGAAGATGAAGTGGCGGATTCTGATGATGAGACCGAGTAGTCGGCGATGGCGGTGTTTTTTTATGTTTTTGTTTGCGTGTTCCTAAACAATTTTCGTTGTATAATTTTACCCCGTTCTATAATACAACGAAGATTTGGTTTTCGATTTAGTTTTCATTAAATTATGCGTTTTATTTAATTATTGTAGTCTAACAATTTTAATTGTAGTAGAATTAAAATATAGACAAAATGGAAAAAATAAAATTTTTGGTGGCTTGGCCATGTCCACTATAGTGGGAAACATGGGCATTGGTGGCCCGACCACGATTTTGTGGCCTGGCCACACTTTGTGGCTTGGCCCGGCCATGTATAGTGGACACCCTCAACCTCTCCACATTGGAGGAGACAAACTGAATGGTAACAATTACTCCATCTGGTCCGTGCTTATGAAGACGGCGATAAGCGGTCGGGGAATGGTCTCTCACGTGACCGGAGTGCCTCCTCCCCCACCGCGAACCGATCCAGCCTTCACGCAGTGGCAACAGGTTGATCACTGCGTGTTTACATGGTTGACTCAGAACATCGAATCTCGGCTAGTCAGCCGAGTTTCACAGCATCCGACAGCCAAGCATATCTGGGATGCGTTGGCTGTCACGTATGGTAGCGGAGGAGATAAAATCCAGGTCTACGACCTTAACTTCAAAGAAAGCACCGTGAGACAGGGGAGCAGTTCATTAGAAGAAACTTGGAGTATCCTGCAAGAAATATGGATCTCAATTGATCAGAAACAGAAAAATCCAATGATATATCCTGAAGATATTGAAATCCATGACAAATTCATACAAGATCAGAGAGTATGTTAATTCCTATATGCAATTGATAATAAGTATGAATCAATCAAGAAGGAGATCCTGAAGATGGAACCACTTCCCTCGGCTGACTGTGCTTACAACATGGTTATGCGAGAGGAGACAAGGAGTCAAGTACTACAACCCGGAAACAACACCAGCGGCGCGTCCTAGGAGGGAATCGGAGCAGGGCTTGTAGTCCGCGGGCAGCAGGGTTTCTCCAGCAGCTCTCGGGGCAGTAACCGTGGCGGCGGGAGTTGGAATCGGCGAAATAACAGCCACCGCAACGACGATGATAGATCAAAGCTTGTGTGTTCCTATTGCAAACGAAAGAAACATAGAAAGGAGTCATGCTTCGAGCTCATAGGTTACCCCGACTGGTGGGAAGAGAAACATGGGAAGCCACCACCGCCTCGGACTCCGTTGAACCGTGGAGGACATGCCGCCGCGGTGGTCGGAGACGATTCCAACCGAGGAGACCTCCAAGAATCTGGTCCAGCCCGGGGCAGCGACAAGGATTCAGTGGCTGGAGCTGTTCCGCCAGTCAACAAATCGGGGTCGGCGAATTTCGTCGCCGGCAGGAGTGGGAGCGTAATCGCCGACTGGAGTGAGGAACTAATGGTGGAAGAGGCGCCGCCGGATGCTAGGGTTCCAGGTAAAATGAGTTTTGGGGGTTCTTTTATTAGAGGCCCCCATAACTCTCGGCATTCAGAAAAAACACCCCATAGGAATATCCCTTTCCAAAATATACCCCACCAGATTGATAAGTCTCAATTAGCCCCAAACTTTTTAGCTAATTCCGTAAATTCCCAGATTTTTTGTAAAAATCAGTTTCAGCCTCTCAAAAATTTTGGGGTTGAATGTACGGTGTCTAGTGCTCTTGAAAAAAATGATAAGTGGATATTTGACTGTGAGGCAACTGATACAATTACATATGACGCCTCAGACCTCATCGAACTTCAAAAACCTCAAAAATCTCATATTCAGACTGCCAATGGGGAATTTACAATGGTTGAGGGGGCTAGGACTGTTAACATATCACCTACCCTGCAATTATCAAACTGTCTCTATATTCCTTCGATGTCTCATAAATTATTGTCCATTAGTCATGTCACCAAGGAGTTAAATTGTACGTTACTAATGCAGCCACAATTTTGTCTGTTGCAGGATATCCGAACCGGGGAGATAATTGGACGTGGCACTGAACGCGATGGGCTTTACTACGTGGATGAGATAGCTCAAAAAGGGACTGCCATGCTAACTCACGGGTCAGCTGACCAGAAAGCTTGGCTTTGGCATCGGCGCTTGGGTCATCCCTCTATCGGTTACGTAAAATTATTATTTCCTAGTATTATTCCTAAGCATGATATGTACTGCGAGACTTGTTTTTTATCCAAAAATCATCGAAACACTTATCCTTTGAATAATACTCGTGTTGAATCCTTGTTTGCTTTGGTACACTCTGATGTTTGGGGGCCCGCACCAGTTATTGGGGGGCAGGATCTTCGATATTACTTAGTTTTTGTAGATGACTGCACTCGTATGACTTGGGTTTATTTCATGAAACATAAATCTGAAGTTTTTCCACATTTTACCCATTTTTATAACCTTATCCAAACTCAGTTTCACAAAACAATTCAAGTTCTTCGGTCAGACAATGGAGGGGAATTCGTTAATTCCAGTATGAAACAATTCTTCCAAGATAAAGGCCTTATACACCAAACCACATGTGCTAATACCCCTGAACAAAACGGTGTGGCCGAAAGGAAAAACCGATCTCTCCTCCAAATGACTCGTTCTATGCTCATAGAGTCAAAAGCCCCAAAACACTTCTGGCCCGAAGCCATTGCCACCTCAGCCTACCTCTTAAACCGATTGCCCACAAGTATTCTTAAACACAAAACTCCCTTACAAGTCCTGTCCACCCTCACAAAAATCCCTCCGCCCTTGACCCTCGAACCTCGCGTCTTCGGATGTTCCGTCTTTGTCCATATTCCGAAACATGAAAGAACTAAATTGTCTCCATGTATTATTAAATGTGTATTTGTAGGATATGGGGTTAATCAAAAGGGGTATAGGTGTTTTAATCCAAAGTCAAACCGCATGTTCGTTACAATGAACTGCAACTTTCTTGAAACTGAGTATTTCTTTACCCACCTTAGCGGTCAGGGAGAGAGTAATATTCGGAATAATAATGATATGGACCCGCTAAGTTGGATCTCAATGTCAATGCCAACGCCAAGCAATCCTAAGGCAGACCTAACAGAGAAAGCAGTAAGCAATTCCGCTGAGCAAGTTTCTGATGTGGTAGAGTCCGCTGTGGAAAGTGACATCGCTTCAACTATTTCTCCATTAGGATTATCCAATGTAAGTACTCTTGTGGATACAGTTAATTGTTTGGCTAACATTGTGAGTACAGAGGAAATAGAAAATCCAACTGAGACCGCAGAGAGGGATATTGAGGAGATCGAGGTAGAAGGAGTTGACCCTGGCACTGGGAGATACATACTTCCACCAAGGCCAAACAGAGGAGTTCCACCAAAGAGGTACACACCAGAAAAGATTGGCAGGAAAACGCGCTACTCTATTGTGAACCTGGCAAAAGGCCATTTATCAGAAATGGCTCAGGCTTTCGAGAATGCACTGTACGATGAAGAAGAAATCCCACAGACATGGGAGGAAGCTATGAAACACAAACATTGGAGGGAAGCAATGAAGAAGGAGATAGATGCGTTGATCCGAAATCATACATGGGATAAGTGCACTCTGCCAGGGGGAAAGCGACCGGTAGGTTGTCGGTGGATCTTCACCATCAAAAGAAGACCTGATGGCTCGATAGAAAGATACAAGGCACGGCTTGTCGCGAAAGGCTACACTCAAACATATGGAGTGGACTATTCGGAGACCTTCTCTCCAGTAGCCAAGATGAACACTGTTCGAGTATTGCTATCTGTTGCTGCTAATAGGGATTGGCTATTGCACCAGTTCGATGTGACGAATGCCTTCCTTCATGGTGAGTTGAAGAAGGAAGAGGAAGTTTATATGGAGGCACCCCCAGGTTTTGCAGCAGATTTCGAGGCAGGCGAAGGATGTCGACTGAGGAAGACCTTATACGGATTGAAACAATCCCCAAGAGTGTGGTTTGGGAAGTTTGCCGGGGCAATGATTAGCTATGGATATACGCAGAGCAATTCAGACCATACTCTATTTTTTAAGAAGCGAGGGGATAAGATCACATGCCTAATCATATACGTCGATGATATGATTATTACAGGTGACGACCTAGAAGAGATTGAGGACTTAGGAAGAATCTATTTAAGGAATTTGAGATAAGAACTTGGGTGATCTAAAGTATTTTCTCGAGATTGAGGTGCTAAGATCAGCAAAAGGAATTTTTCTGCGACAAAGGAAGTATATCTTGGACATTCTAGCAGAAACTGGTCTACTGGAGTGTAAACCAGCAGACACTCCTATGGTAGTTAATCATGGGCTGCAAATTAGAGAAGAAGCTGAGTTAACTGATCGTAGTCGATATCAGCGACTAGTCGGAAAACTCATATATCTTTCTCATACTAGGCCTGATATTGCCTATGCAGTGGGGGTCGTGAGTCAGTTCATGCATAAGCCGCAGACGGATCACATGGAGGCAGCACTTAGAATCTGTCGATATTTGAAAGGAACTTCTGGTCATGGAGTGTTGTTTTCCAAGAATGGACACCTTGAGATTCATGGATATACAGATGCTGATTGGGCAGAAAACCCGAATGATAGAAAATCCACAGCAGGCTACTTCACCTTTGTTGGAGGTAACTTAGTAACGTGGAGGAGCAAGAAGCTGAAGGTGGTGGCTCTCTCAAGTGCTGAAGCAGAATTTCGTGGGATCAAAAGTGGATTGACCGAGATATTGTGGCTAAGGAGGTTGATGAAGGAGATTAATTTCTCTCCTAGCAAGTGCCAGTTGTATTGTGATAACAAGGCTGCTATAAGCATCTCACAAAACCTAGTCCAACATGATCGAACTAAGCATGTGGAGGTAGACAGACACTTCATCAAAAAAAACATTGAGCAAGGTATTGTTGAACTACCTTTTGTTCGCTCAGAAGATCAGCTTACCGATATCCTGACTAAGGCAGTCAACTCAAGAAGTTTTGAAGATGTGCTTTCCAAATTGAGTATAGGAGACCCCATCACTCAATTTGAGGGAGAGTGTTAAGAAAAGGGAAGATTCATCACAATGAAATCTCCACAAATTGGGAGCCAATCACCCAAATCAATCACCGTGTGAATATTTCTTCTAGAATAGGATTATTGACTTACCATGTAAATTGTATTCCTACGCCCTATTTAAAGGGAACATTACACAGTAAATAAATCATCCTATTCATTACAATACATTGCTTTCTATTGCTTTCTCTCCCAAAATGTTGTCTGCTCCGGTCAACACCTAGCCCCTCGGATCATATATGGATGAGGTTATAAAAGGTGGATATAGAATAATATTAGTAGAAGATAGTAGAAAGATATTGTTGACTAATACCAATCTCAAGTGCGAATATTTCTAATTTTTCATAATATTATAGTATGTTCTAAGTCGACCAAATTTCACACTCCTTTGCATAATATCTATTTTTCTAGAATATTACATTTTTGGCCTACCGAAGTCATTATTCATCTACTAGTCTACATGACTCATGACTACACGTCTACTATACTATAACTACTATTATCTCGGCATTTTAATTGAATAAACAACCAAATCAAAGATTAAATTAGCCTCTATTTCTTCATATTTTTTCTTGGGTATATACATGTACTAGACAAAATTAAAAGTGCATAACATAATATAAACAATTCGGGCATATCCTATATAGGGAAAGAGAGAACAAGTTATAGGAACTCATTATGGTACCACGTATCCACACATATTTTAAGAAAATAATTAGTAGACGATGTTACTGGATGTGTTTAGCGGATAAGAGGTATTATCATTAATTTAACTATATAGAAAAAGTGTTTTCTTTAGTAAAAAGTTAGATGTATTTGTAAGGTCGTGTATATAAAGTGTCTAAGGACTGAGATCATATAATAAAAAGTCATCAAAAAGAAAAGTAGTGTAGTAAGACTATATTTTTGTAGACTCATATTGAGTATCAAGTAATTGCATGTGCAAGTAAATAAATCCAAAGCTAAGAGCATCCCATTAATATACGGAGTATATTATAGAGTTACAATTGTATAGTAAAATGTAGAGTTAGGCATAAACCTTTGCTGTTTTGAGTTTTCCCTTAAATTATGGCATTATGCAAAATAATTTCACTGTTTTGCACAATTTTTAAATTTCATTTGTAATTTTAAAATAAATATAATATATCTAGGAATATTAAGTTCATTTGAGATGAACCAAAACTAATAAGCCCCACAATTTCATTTAAGTTGTACTGGATTGAAGATGGATAAAGACCGATTCGAAGAACAACTCCGATGCAAGAAAATTGTGTAAGGTGTTCTTCAAGAAAAACTCTCTAATAAATTGTTGTCTAACAAATTAGGAAAGAAAACTAAGTCTCTAATTGTAATATCCTTGATCAAAATAGGTATCATTTTATATTTTATGTAGATTATTTTGTAAATAATACTATGGATATGATATTTATAAGCAATGGCATTATATTAAAATTATATAGTTCAGTATAATTAAACTAAGTATGTGTATTATAAATGTATATACCAATTTATATGTTTAACTAATGAAAGTAGCAAAACTATATATATACGTGCATCTGTTTGTATAAGAAATGTTGTCCAATATTTTAAAGAATATTTTAAAGTATTTATATATATGTATCTTGATTTCTTTGATAAAATATAGTATATGATTACCCATAGAGACAAGTGTAAGAAAAGAAAGAGGAAGAGGTGGCCTTAACATCTCATGCATTTGACGTGTGTAGTAAGGTGAAGATGAATCTTTTTATATGGAGAGGTAGAATAATAAAAAGGAGGACAAGAACATTAGACAGAAAAAAATAGAAAAAAAAATATCGAGAGTTAGGAGGGAGAAGAAAATAAGAAAAAAAAATGGTGATCTTTTGGCTCATGATGTTCGAGACCTGTAAATCAAGATTTAGAATATTTGGTATTATGTGTTTATATATTGTATTGGATTTATTTGATAGTATATAATATGGATATGCAGTTGATAGAATTGATATGTTTTGTATATGTTATTGAAAGTACATGAATCATGTGATTAAAGTGGATCTGATTAAAATGGATCTGTGACGATCTTGTTTTGAATTTGAAAATATAGAGAGACTTATGAGTCCAATACCCTCTTCGGGTCAATTACAGAGGGACCTATGTGACACTAATGGTATTGCAGTGTGTGGTGATTTTCTTAGGCATAAGTGGAATAACAGACAAATAGTATCAAAATGACAGGAAGAAGTGAGAAATAAAATCACTTTATTTAACACAATTTAAACAAGTCAAATATGACACAATCATCATTCAAATTTGATAGGAATAGCTCTTAGGGGGATTTTCTTTTCTAGAGCTAGTCCAAACACATCTTCTCTTTGAAGTTGTTTGGATTTAGCGTGTAACGACCGCCCTTCAAGGGTATCATAAATGCGGCGATCGCGATCTAAAAGGGCTTAAATGCAACAAATAACATAGGCTAGGGTTTCATAAAAAGAGGGTTTGACCAAAGTATTTAATGAACAATTAAGTAAGAGAAGAATAATGCCTTAGCAATGAAATTCAACGATAAAAGCACTATCACAATTAATATTCAAAACGACAAGGTTTTAAGATAATCCAAACCGTAACATGTCTCAAAGTTCTAAACAAAGGTCAAATAGTTTCAAACCCAATCAAATGAAGAAAGGTTCATATTTCAGCGAAAGCATCCAAGAGAAGAGTGAAGCTATGTAAGAAGACACAACTGCACTCGGGATTTCAAATGACCACATTATTCAATTAATTTGCTCAACACCGCCAACCGCTCGTCGCCGATCAACCTGAACATAGGGAAAACACATGCAGGGCTGAGTTGTAACATCCCGGATTTTCGAACCCTAATTTTTGAGCCCTAGAATTTTATTCATAACGTGGGAGACGAGAATTAATTGATGGATGAATTTATTGCATGAGTTTCTTTGACCGAGTCGAGTCTAGGGTTTGCGTTGGAAGTTTGAAAAGTCAAACTTGTTGATTATATGATGTGGCATGTGATTAAATAAATTATGAGGTAAATTATTTGTTTAAGGGTGAGTGAGAATATTAGGGAAATTTTCCATAAATACTAGCCACCTAATTCTTGAGATTTTCGAACCCCTTCACTTTTGGAGAAGAAATTCTATTTTTCCGGATTTAATTTAATTCTTGGGGTATTTATCCAAATTAAATCCAAAACCCAATTATTCCTTATTCCTCAATGAGAAAAATCGACACCCCCTTTATTCTTGGTGATTTTCTAAAACCACCTATTCTTGGGAAGGAAGAATTTATTTTATTTTAATTGATCCCTTGGTTGGTTTCCTTCCATACCTAGAATTTAAATATTCTACCAAATCTTTCCATTCCTCAAGAGATCTTGCCATATCTTATTTTAGTTAATACTAAAAATCCATGCCTTATTTAAAAGGCATAGAACACGCCTATTTCCAATCCCTAGTTGGGAGAATTCTTATTTTTATTTTGCTCCGTGATATTTTATTCTACTCCGTAAAAGATACCAAACGAAATCTTGGCTAATTAAAAGCTACAATTTTCAAAACCTACATGCTTGAAACCCTAGATCTTTTTATTTCTTCTTCCCTACTCCACAAGATTTTATTTAATTGTGTAGAATCAAATCTTACCAAATATTCTATATTATTTACCTAAAGATCTTATTGAGCACTATAAATAAGAGAAACCCCTAAACCCTAGCCCCAAAGAAATCGCCTCCCCCCCCCACCCCATATCACACGCCTCTCCCTCTCTTCTCACTCTCTCAATTTTCTTCTACTTTTCTCCAATAATCCTCCATCCTTTGAGAAGAAATAGAGTTTGAGCCTCAAGATTTTTGAAGAACCAAGTCTTTACTTCGTTTCTACCGTTCGTTTTTCTCAAAAAGGTATTCTCATATTAATCTTCTTCTTTCTACTTGATTCCTCTTCTTTCTAACCAATTCATCGGTATTCTTGAACCCTCATGCAGTTCGTTTTTCTCAAGAAGGTATTCTCATATTAATCTTCTTCTTTCTACTCGATTCCTCTTCTTTCTAACCAATTAATCGGTATTCTTGAACCCTCATGCATCTTGTTTGAGTAAAAGTGGGATAAAGGGGATATGGAAATATGTATGCATGTGTGTGGCGTGTGTGTGTGTATGGCGTGTGTGTGTGCGTGTTGTGTGTATGTTGGCAAAATACCCTTGTGTGACATATATTGATGTTAGATCTAGAGTTGAGATGCGAATGGAACTTATGTGATGAACATGGCCTTGATTCCTGATGTTAAGATAAATCGATGGGAAAAGGGAAAGCGTTGAGACATGCATGAGTTAGGAGTTTGTGTTGAATCTGATTTGTGATATACGCCTATGTGCTTAAAAGGTGAAACCTCGGTTGCGAAGTGAGTTAACAAAGGAAAGAACATACTTGAAATCTAAGCAGTCGAGGTGGGCTTTATTCTTAAACTCTCTCTTATGTTGCAAATTTATGAATGTGGAGAAATAAGGGTGGTTTAACTGTTATGTCATGCCTATGTCTGTTTTGTTGTGATATTGTGCGCCTGATGCCCAGTTTGAGAGTTCGCTCCATTGGGCTATAAGGCTATGGATATGTATAAACGAATTCGGGTCTGAGTACGGGCCGCAAACCCTACCATGCTGTGTACACGATGGGATCGGGAGCCGTCCTTGCTAGTCGGCCGGTCTCGTGGGCGAAAAGTGTGGCCACACTTTCGTCGCACCATGGAAAGATTGCGATTGTGATTGTGGAATTTGATGAGAAAAGTGGGGAGTTGTTTGACTGGCCAGTCTATGGAAATATTGATTTTGTGATACTCGTGATATTTTCTTAACTGCTTAAAACTCGAGTTCACCATGGTAAGGGTGGCATAACTTATAAAATGTTTTGGCAACAAGCTCACTGAGTATTTCAAAATACTCAGCCCTGCATGTGTTTTCCTTATGTGCAGGTTGAATGGTGACGAGCGGTGGCGGGTGTTGAGCATATTAATTAATTAAGACGGATGTTTTGAACTTCGAGTGTAGTCGTGTCCTCATACATGGCTTCACTTTCTCTTGGTCGTTTCCGCTGAATTTTTGATACACTTTAGTATTGTTTTGGATACTTTGCACTTATTCCCTTCGGTTTGGAAGCTTTAGACTTCTTGTGGCTTTCTTGGAAATTATGTTAAACTCTAGAGATTTTTGGTCGTAATTTATGGTACCTTTCTTTTACTTATTAAAGCTTCTAGGTTAAACCGTTGACTTATTGCTCTGATAGTTCCTTTAAATACTTTGTTCAAAACTCTTTAAATGAAACCCTAGCCTATGTTAAATTCTTTCAAGTCCGTTTTGGTAGCAGTCGCCGCATTTATTGTACCCTAGAAAGGCGGGCTGTTACAGTTGGTATCAGAGCCAGGTTCTTTTCGCTCTGGACGCAAGAGTCTTTTCAAAATTTAAGTTATCCTTGTAACGACTTTCTAACGTACTAAATATGGAAGGCTCAACACCGCAACTCGTCCCGTTCAACCGCGAAGAAAGAGGTACAAAATATTGCTATGACTTATGATTGAAATATATTGCTCTTGAAAATTTCGGTGGGAAATGTTATTTCGTGAAAATAGAAAGCATGCCATAAGTGTTGGAAATATTGTGAATGTGAAGCGATGCTTCCCAAATGGTGATCCGTTGAATGTGGTATGAGAACTTGTGAAAATTGTGAAATGCGAATGTGATTACGTGAGATTATGTTGCAATGTTTGCGATGCTTAGACCTGGACTTCTTGTTACCCAGCATGACTTAGCTATACGATCACAGCGCTTATATCAACAGTAGAAACGCGGAATGACTAGTATGAGACTTCAAGCTATGCTTGAAACTATAGTGTGCCTAAGAAGTAGGTCAGAAAGAACGTGCTAGAACTTAGTTGTAAGTTGACAACTGCAATATCACTTTCCTGAGTGATAGAACAACGAAAATAAATTTTGAACTTTGGTGTATCCTTACAATGGTGAGATCATACCTAAGACCTAATAAAACTATGCAGTCTTGCATACCATGCCAAAGTGGCGACGCGACACAAGTACGACGACGTGTATGATACCTTAAGACCACGTGTATGATGGCAATCGAAAATGACTATGTGACATGGCAAGAAGAAGACTTTGGAAAAGCGATCATCAAAAATAGTTATCAATTTCGACGATACGATGAATCTCAACTTGGAATCCACGGTTTCATAGAATGACGTTGCCATGTTCAGGCTCGGAAAAATGTGCGAGGAAGTGCGACCTTCGTAGCTAGAATGAACAATTCTTTTAGTCAACAGTACTTACTTGGATCCTATTTTTTTTTTTCGGAACCTCTCGATCAACAGTGAGCCCTTGTTTATCTATGACCTTGTTGGACTCGCAATTTGCAAGTAATACCCCTTATTTCTTTTCCAATATCGAGTCATGACTCACTTGGCTTGAAATTTCTGTTTGCCCTTGTAACTTTGGACCTCTTGCTTGAGTAGTATTCTTTGATTCGTCATTCATAAGAACGATATTTGATTTTATGAGTTCTGTCATTGAACTTCATTCCTAAAGTTGTTTGCAATCATGACCTTCAGTATGATCACATCTCCAGACCTGTTTTCTTCAAAAGATGGAATATTCTTTTTGGAATTTTCGTTCATCTCTTCATTTCTCTAGTTCTTTCTTGCAGAAGTGAAATTCTTTTTAGCTCAGTGATTTTTCTTTCTGCAATACCAAGTTAAGGCTATGATGTTCTCTTCTTCGTTAACGGGTTTGATCGTGTTAATTTTCTGAAAAGTTCCAATCACTTTGAGTTGCCCTCAACAAACCCGTTGAACCATTATTAGTGCTACTTCATGACATTTGCCTATGTTTCTAAACTCTGCCACGACTGATTGTTTTAGTCCTTGACATGTTTGAACGATATCATTCATTGCTGTGCGGAATTTTTGCAAATTTTGATCAGGCAGTCTACTGTGGAATTTGAGATTTATTGCAGTTTCATCCTGTTTTCATGACCTACCTTATGTTCTTTCGAGCTCTCGTCAGAAGTAAATTCTCAAGCTCTATGGGTTTTACTCGATACCTCTAAACCATTTAATTCTCAGAATGGACGAGTTAAGTTCAATGGAACTTAATCCTTGCTTAGTTTCAAACCAATTGTCAATGATGAGATTTGAAAGTGTCGAGCTAGAAATGTTATTCTTGTTTCCTTGATTAAGTTTGGAGCCTTTCCGATGAAAGACATTTTGTGGTGCTTCTTCGAATTGAAATCGGTCCATATCCAAGTTAAGACTGTTTGATTAAATTTTGAGTTCTTAATACATATTCTGAGTTCTTGATGCGACACGGCAAGGGAAGGCGAAAGCTTAAATCTTTTAAGATACATGTGGGAAATAAGTTTTACAGACAGACACGCGTTGAAATGATACTCCAACAAGAGGTGTAGACATGACCAATAGAACAAGACGAGAAATATTTCGCATTTACGAACTGCTTATAACGAGCTGCTAAGAAATTGAATGTCGTGTTATGTACATAGATAATAGAAATTTCTCGAACTTGCTCGAACGTAGAAATTGTACTAGGAGAACTTAAGTTAGTTGCTCACGATCTGCGAGTTATGGCGATGGGAGATATCGACGTAACCTTAGCAATGGACTGGTTAACCGCGAACTTTGCGACGACTCGCTGTAAGGAGAGGCAGATAACCCTACAAGCTACGGGTATGAAACCCATCGTGCACCACAGAATCTCGATGAACCGGCGAACCGCCATAATCTCCGCGTTACAAGCCACCGCGATGATGAAGAAAGGACGCCCTGCCTATCTTGTCTATTTCCACGAAGAAGAGAAGGAGGAAAGGAGGCTCGAAGACGTCGCTGTCGTACGAGATTTTCCAGACGTTTTTCCCGAGGTGCTACCTGGACCGCCGCCGGATAGGCAGTTAGAATTTACGATCGACCTTGAACCTGGAGCCGCACCTATATCCAAGGCACCGTACCGAATGGCGCATAAGGAATTGGAAGAACTCAAGATACAATTGCAAGAGCTCATGGATTTAGGTTTCGTTAGGCCTAGTGTTTCGCCATGGGGCGCACCGGTGCTCTTCGTCAAGAAGAAAGACGGGTCAATGAGAATGTGTATCGACTATAGAGAGTTGAACAAATTGACCCTCAAAAACAAGTACCCCCTACTAAGGATAGACGACTTGTTCGATCAACTCCGAGGAGCCGGCGTGTTTTCTAAGACCGCATTCCGAACCAGATATGGTCACTATGAGTTCGTCGTGATGCCGTTCAGTTTAACGAATGCCCCAGCGGTATTTATGGACTTGATGAACCGGGTATTTCACCCATACTTGGATAAGTTCGTCCTAGTGTTCATAGATGACATTCTAGTCTACTCAAAGGACGGGAAGGAGCACGCAGAGCATCTACAAATCGCGTTGGAGACGTTGAGGACCGAGAAGTTGTACACCAAATTCAGCAAGTGTGAATTCTGGCTGAAGGAAGTGAACTTTCTAGGAAACATTGTGTCGGCAGAAGGAATCCGAGTGGACCCCGCCAAGGTTGAAGCGGTACAACAATGGAAGTCGCCATCAACACCTAACGAAATTCGGAGTTTCCTGGGCTTGGCAGGATACTACCAAAGGTTCATAGAAGGGTTCTCCAAGATAGCGAGACCGATGACCCAGCAGCTCAAGAAAGGGATCAAGGTGAACTGGACGCCGGAGTGTGAAGCGAGCTTTCAACTCTTGAAGGAGAAATTGACCACCGCACCAGTGTTAGCTGTGCCAGAGCTTGGAGTAAACTACGTAGTCTACACCGACGCTTCGAAGGTCGGATTAGGATGCGTGTTGATGCAGAACAACAAGGTGATCGCCTACGCGTCACGACAACTGAAACCCCACGAGTTGAACTACCCCACCCACGATTTAGAGTTAGCAGCGGTAGTACATGCCCTAAAGATTTGGAGGCATAATCTCTACGGAGTTAAGTGCGAAATCTTTACGGATCATAAGAGTTTGAAGTACTTTTTCGAGCAGAAGGACCTGAACATGCGACAACGAAGGTGGCTCGAGCTGGTGAAGGACTACGATTGTGGCATCAACTACCACCCTGGCAAGGCAAATGTAGTGGCAGATGCTTTGAGCCGTAGAGACCATTCGCAACTCGCTACTTTTCTGACAGAAGAGGAAAGTTTGGTACGGGAGTTGAGTAAGTTGCGAATAGAAGTAGTAAGGGCACCCGAAACCGTGAAGGGTCGAATCGCCGCTTTAGTAGTAAAGCCTAATCTAAGGACGAGGATCGTTGCAGCACAACGGATGGATGCGAAGTTGGAGGAGATTCGAGTCGTAGTAAGGACCGGAGAATCCGGAAGTTTTAGCGAAGCTTCCGACAACGCTCTCACCTTTGAAGGGAGATTGTGCGTGCCGAACGACAAAGGACTCAAGAACGAGATCATGAGTGAAGCTCACGAAACCCCATACACTGCTCACCACGGGAGCACAAAGATGTACCAGGACCTGAAGAAGTCCTTTTGGTGGAACGGCATGAAGAGGGATGTCGCAGCATTTGTGGAGCGCTGCTTAGCCTGCCAACAGGTGAAAGCCTTACACCAACGACCGTACGGGAAGTTACAACCGCTAGAGATACCCGAGTGGAAATGGGAGCACATCGCCATGGATTTCGTGACGGCGTTGCCAAGGACCCTGAAGCTACCCTAGTTTCTTGGTTGAGATAGTACAAGTGTGGTGTGTGTGCAGTGTTGCGATGTTCAAATAAGGCAGGTTCCCCAGATCCAGCAAGTCCACTAGATCACTTGGTCTAGGAACTCGCAGGTTGCGTGGAATCCCGGTCGTTGGACACACAAGTACTTCCCCGCTTCAAAAACCCTCAACCACTTTACTAAACCTAGTATAGGGAAGTAGGGATCGATCCCACAGAGAAGGATGCGTAAGATTCGTAATCAAGGATTTGGGAGTATTTTTGGTGTTGGCTGCTGCCACGCATTTTCTTGGGTTGAGGAAAAATTAAAATTAACTTGACTTGGGAATATTAG